>NC_142882.1:70501893-70804924 GCF_051225735.1 Oryctolagus cuniculus
TTGGGAATTTTTGAAATGTTATTTAGTATGTTCTCAAAGGCTTTTTTCTTCTCTTCTCCTTCAGGAATCCCTATTGTGTAGTCATTTAAACATCATGTAGATGTTCTTCATTCTTTTACATTATTTTCTCTTTATTTTTGTCTTATTGGGTTATTCTGAAAGTCTTGATCTCTATATTAGAAATTTGTTTTTTCTCTTGCCCTATTCTACTTGTGAAGCTCTCAGTTGTATGTTTTATTTCATTGATTGAAGCTTTAATCTCTAAAACTTCTATTTGACTTTGCTTGATCATTTGTCTCCTCAGTGAATATTTCATTCCTGTCACCTATTGATTTCTTCATTTCTTAAAGCTGTCTGTCTATATTCTCTAGCATCATAAGTCATTATTTTGAGTTCTATTTCTGTCGTTCCATAGATTTTTTTCGGATCAGTATGCATTTCTGGAGAGCTATTATGTTCTTTCAGAGGTGTCATGCTACCTTGCTTCTGGTTTCTGGCATCCCTGTGTTGACATCTGTGCATCTGGTGTGTTCAACCCTTCTTCTTTATGGAATAGGTTTTACTGGAAAAGAGTTTATTGATGGAATGCAGGGTATCATTGATTGTTCCTTTGGCTTTGGTTCTAGGTAGCCATAGCATTACTGCTTTTCTGCTGAGTCAAAAGAGATTTTAGCTATGATTCCACTGAGTCAATTAGGCTCATACTGTGGGTGGTGTAGAGAAGAGGAGGAAGACAACGTGGCTTCCCCTTTCGCAGCAAAATAGACTCAGTTAGCTCTGCAGGCTGAACTTCAAGTCAGTAGAGGGACTGTTACAGCTTCTGGTGGCAGGGTGCCATGGCAACTGTTTCTAATTTGTCTTAGGTAGATGCTATTGCCCAGATAGCAGCTGGCTGCGTAGATGCAGGGGCCGGTGGTGCATGATCAGCTGTGGCTGTGTGTCTGTCCTCTTTCTTCACTGTTCCACGGAGTATTCTGTTGATTAATTACTCAAAATTTCACTCATTCTGTCCTTTTGGATATGGTCCTTCCTTTGTTCTTCTGGTATCTTCCTACAGCTTTATCAGTGCAGCTTTCCACTATTTAGCCATCTTGGATCCTCTCAAACCATTTACTCTTGATGATTTTTCTTTATAACTTCAGAAATTCCAAGATGCTTTCTTTCCAGATGATACATCCTCTTAATTAGAGTCGAAGATGTATTTATTGTTATCAGAACATATTCTAGTCAGTATTCAATGAGAAGCGAAGAACTACTTTGAGATTATCTAGTCAAGATGTGGCATACCGACACTGACATATTGATTTTGCGCTCCCAAGTTATGCTTTCTCTGTTTCTCATCTCGATACTGTGGGATTTCAGAATAGTCTGAGGTGGCCCAGGGTCCCTCTGTGCTCTGTGTAAATGTAAATGACATTCAGACACTGTACTACCTTTGTAGTAGAGGCAAATAATGAATAGAAACAACACACTGGATTTTAGGCACCATGAAGAGTACAAAATCAGTAACATGTGATTTCTAATGCTGGAACTTTACAACATAAAGATACATAAAAATGGAACTGGCTAAATGGTAGATAAAGAGAATAAAAGGATTTGAGATTTAAAGAAGCAAGTATTTCCTTCTTAGATGGCCTATGCTCTCAGAAAAGAAAAAAAATCTGTATTTGAAGGTTCTTAAAGAAATAATCCCTGATTTCAAGGAAGCTCCTGTTTTTCCCAGACATTTCAGTGAGCCATCCAGAGCTTTCTGGCTACTGTGACCCTGGACAGGACACACAGCATTCTTGACCTTTAATAGTGAACTCTCTCCACATTGCCCAGTGCATTATCTGTTGCTTTATCTTCCCTTGGCTTTTTAGTGTTATTCCTAGAGAAGAAAAATGGTAAATTTTTGCAGTAAATGTTTGCCTTCTCCAGATTGATAAACTAATGCTGCAAAAAATAAAACCTTTCCTTGGTTCTAATTTTCACAATTTCCTCTAGCACACATGAGGTGGGGCTAGGTCTATAAAATTTTTACTAAAGTTTAGAGGAGGGTTTTGATTCTTAGACTGAAGTTGATTTGTATGCTGACATATGTCATTCAGTATAGCAGAATTCTCTAATAGCATGATAATTACTTCTCTGACCCAGGTTAAAATGTTGGCGCATATGGCATGTTTATTTTGTTCCCTAGCACCAGTGGTATAAAAGGATTGATTTCATCATAACTCTGGTGAATACAATGAATTTGTAAAAGAATGTTATAGTTTTGGTGTAAACATGAACCTATCTTAATGAACAAGGAAAATAATTGCTAGAAAGCAGCTTTGAGATTCACTTCGATGGGGATATCAGAAATAACAAGAATAAAACAGCAGTTAAAATGTGAGCAGGCTAACTCCCTCAAGCACTGTTTTAATGATGGGCACATTCTAATAGGGCTCTTACTTCCACAGGGCAAAGGCTGTGAGCACTTTTTCCCACTCTCAGACACAGGATGATGGCTTCTCATTTTGGCTGGCAGATTCACAACTGGGAAAAACAAACCTAGGAACATATAAAAACCTGCTGCTTTTCCTGATGGAAAAGTAACACATCTAGAAAGTTCAGCTCAAGGGACTTTATTCTGTTTCTGTTTTGATTTTGCAAATGTGAACTTATCAGTATTTAGGTCAAAAGTAGATTTTAGATATTAGGACCACTCTTAATTATTTTGACAAAAGGAATACACAATTTTACCTGTTATGTCTTAACCTGAAGTGAAGTGAATTTGTGGTTTCTCCCATGTTTGTTTCTTTTTTAAAATAGTTTTTTGGTCAATTAGCCTCCATAATTTGTCACATTGACAGAGTAACATCTAAATATTTCCTGTGTGGTTACAAGATAATAATTAAGCTATTTTAGATTTTAAGTCATTTTCTTTCAACAGTTTACACACAGGAAAAATTTTATGCAGATTGCAATGCAACTAATTATACATTACATTTTTTTGAAATCTATTAGTTACCATAGATTAGGGAAGAACATAGGTATTTGTTTTGGGGACTAGCATATTTCATTAAGTAAAATGGTTTCCAGCTGCATCCATTTTGTTACTAAAGACATGATGTCATCCTTTTCATGGCTGAGTAATATTCCAGAGTGTATATAAACCACATTTTCTTTATCTAGCCATCAACTGATGGACATCTGGGTTGATTACATATCTTTCTTAGATACTGTGAATTGAACTTTAGTAAACATGGTGAGTACAGATCACTCTTTCCTATGCTGATTTCATTTCATTTGGGTAAATTCCCCAGTTGGCTGGGTCATATGGTAGATCTATTTTTCATTTTTCTGAGAAATCTCCATACTGTCTTCAACAATGGCTGTGGAAGTTTGCATTCCCCCAACTGTGGATTAGGGAACCTTTTTTCCCCACACCCTTGTCAGCATTCATTGTTGGTTTCTGCATGAAAGCCATTCTAACTGGGGTGAGGTGAAACTTCATTGTGGTTTTGATTTGCATTTCTCTGATGGTTAGTCATCCTGAGCATTTTTTCATGTGTCTGTTGTCCATTTGAACTTCGCTTTTGAAAAATGCCTTTGCCATTTCTTAACTGCATTGCTTGTTTTGTTTTCTTATTGTTGAGTTTCTTGAGACCTTTATAGATTTTAGATATTAGTTCTTTATTGGTTGCATAGTATGCAAATCTTTTCTCCCTCTTCACTTTGCTCAGTGTTTTCTTTGTGGTGCAGAAGCTTCTTAGCTGGACATAATTCCATTTGTCTATTTTTTGCTTTGATTGCCTTTGCTTCTGGGATTTTTCCAAGAAGTCTTTGCCTATGCCATTGTCCTGAAGAGTTTCCACAATGTTCTACTGTAGGAACCTGAAGCTATAACGTCATATATTTAGATCTTTGATCAATTTTGAGTTTTTTTTTTTTTGTATAAGGTATAACGTAGGGGTCTAGCTTCATATTTCTACACATGGAGATCTAATTTTCCCTGCACCATTTGTTGAAGGGACTGTCCTTTCTCCAAGGATGGGTTTTAGCTCCTCTGTCAAAGATTAGTTGGTTGTAGATATATGGATTGATATCTGGGGTTTCTAGTCTGTTATATTAGTCTACTTGTCTATTTTTGTGCCAGTACTCGGATGTTTTGATTATTACTGCCCTGTAATATGTCTTGAAATCTGATATTGTGATGCCTCTAGCTTTGTTTTTGTTGTATAAGATTGCTTTGGCTATTCAGGGTCTCTTGTGTTTCCATATGAATTTTAACATCATTTTTTCTAGATCTGAGAAGAATGTCATTGTTATTTTGAATCTGATTGCATTGAAACTAAATTGCTTTCAAGAGTATGGACAATTTGATGCTATTAATTTTTCCAATCCATGAACATTGGAAGAATTTTCCGTTTGTTTGTGTTTTTTTTTCTATTTATTTCTGTAAGGTTTGGTAATTTTAATCATAGAGATCTTTTACCTCATTGGTTAAATTTATTCCAAGGTATTTACTTTTTGTGGTTATTGATCTTCAAGTTCTTTCTCAGCCATGGTATTGTCTATGTATACAGAGGCTATTGAGTTTTTTATGTTAATTTTATATCTTACAACTTTACCAAGCTGTCTTATGAGTTCCAGTAGTCTCTTAATGGAGTCTTTTGGTTCCCTTATATGTAGAATCATGTCATCTGCAAACAGAAATAATTTGCTCTCTCTTTTCCAATTGGTATCCCTTGATTTCTTTTTCCTGTCTAATGGCTCTGACTAAAACTTCCAGGAATATGTTGAATAGCAATGATAAGAGTGAACATCCTTGTCTGGTTCTGGATCTTAGTGGGAATGCTTCCTGATTTCCCCCCATTGATATATTGCTGCCTGTGGGTTTGTTATCAGTTGTCTTGATTTTGTTGAGGAATGTTCTGTCTCTGTCCAATTTGCTTAAGTTTTTTTTTTTTTATCATGAAAGGATGTTGTATTTTATCAAACACTTTCTCTGCATCTATTAAGATAGTCATATGGTTCTTATTGAATTTTTTAATGTGATGTGCCACATTTACTGATTTGCATATGTTGAACCATCATTGCATACCAGAAATAAATCCCACTTGGTCTGGGTGAATGATCTGATGTGTTACTGGATTTGATTTTAGTTAATATTTTGTTGAAGATTTTTACATCTATGATTATCAGGAATGTTGGGCTTTAGTGCTCTTTCTCTGTTATATCTTTTTCTTGTTTTGGAATTAATGTACAGCTGGCCTCCTTCAAGGAGTTTGGGAAAATCCCCCCCCCCTTCCATTTTTTTGAATTGTTTAAGAAGAATTAGTATAAGTTCTTCTTTTAAGTCTGGTAGAATTCAGCAATGAAGCCATCTGGTCCTGGGCTTTTCTTTGTTGGAAGGCTCTTTATTACTGAATCAATCACTGTCTTGGTTATTGATCTGTTTAGCTTTTCAGTGTCTTCCTGCCTCAATTTTGGTAGATTGTGTCCAAGGATCAAACCATTTTTCTGAGATTATTTGAAATAGTGATTAACAGATTTAACCTATAGTTTAAAATAAACACTACTCATTTAATGTAATCCCATTTTTGTACAAAACAAAACATTTACATATTTACAGAAAGTGCACAGTAAAAAGAGTGGACAAATATGTTAAATCAAACACTGGTAACCTTTGGGAGGTTGCTGAAGAGTGATCATTTTTTATTTCATATACCTCTGCAGATTTGAATTTTTCAAAACATGTATTTAAGGATTATTCACATCATGGGAGGTTGATGAAGGGTGATCATTTTTTATTCAGATCTACAGAGTTATAAGAAATTTTTCAAAAACAATAATGTATTTAAGTGTTATTCACACCAATTTTATTTAGAAAGTCCAACAGGATATTCAGTTAAATCATACTTTCCATTGTTTTCATATTAAGGCTTCTTTTATATTAAGGAGTGCAAAAATTCTGTCAACTTCCAATTTTCCCCACTATTTTGTTTTCCCCATTAATTTGTTTTATAAACCTTTCTTACTCATAAGTTAATTCAAATTCAGTGCTTTAGCAGAAAATACAATTAAAAAAGGTGTCAGGCTACAAGTATCCTGCTGTTCAAACTCAGGATCTTAAAATCTCTGGGCAAGGTTTTTGAACTTTGACTACACACTATCCATAATGAAACAAAACAAAATTGGAAGGTTTGGCAAATATCCTCTAGATGCAAACTTAGAAATGAATGTATTTTAGCATCAAAGGATACTGAGTGTTGCTATCTGGCTGCTCTTGCATTAATGTTGCTATTAAGGAAATGTTTACAAGCCTTTACTGCCCATCTCAAAAATTTGTGGAAGTTTAAAAATTACATACTTGCTGGGTTCAGTGCTGCGGCAAAGCAAGTAAAGCAGCCAACTGCAGCACCAGCATCCCATATGGGTGTTGGTTCAAGTCCCAGTTGATCTACTTCTGACCCAGCTTCCTGCTAATGCACCTGAGAAAGAAGTGGAAGATGGCCCAAAGTACTTGTGCCCCTGCACCTATGTTGGAGACCCAGAAGAAGCTCCCGGCTCCTGGCTTCAGACTGGCCTGGCTCCAGCTGTTCATTTGGGAAATGAACCAGTAGATAGAAGACCAATCTCTTTCTCTCTCTCTCCTTCTAATTGTAACTCTGTTTTTAAATAGATAAATAATTTATTAAAAATATATGTCTAATCAAAAAATTTCTGGGTCTGTAGCAACAAGTAGAATCAACAAGTAGAATTGATAGACATCTGAGTTAAAAAAAAGTATTTCTATTCTTTAGAATAGAAATTTCTATTCTTTAGAAATACTTTTTTCTTTAACTCAGATGTCTATCAATTGTTGACTGGATAAAAAAAGTCATATATATATATATATATATACACACACAGACATACACACACAATGGAGTACTACTTGACAATAAAAAAGAATGAAATCCCATCTTTTGCAATAGAATGGATGCATTTGGCAACCGTTATGCTTAATGAAATAAATCTGTCCCCAAAAGACAAATATTGTGTTTTCTCTGATATGTAGTGAAGCATCTTGGACTTGAGCCAGCACTGATATGGGATGCCAGTGCTGTAGGCTGTGGCTTTAACCTGCTGTACCACAGTGCCAGCCTCACTGCTGTGTCATTTAAATTATGTCATTTAAATTTTGCTGGATGGTAAAAGTTGTATTCATTGACATAATCAGAGGGAACTTGAGATATTAGAATATTAAGGACTTAAACCAACTTACATTACTCTTATAGTATGATGAACAGTCCTAAAATAAGCATGTCTAAAACAAATCATATGTTTTCTACAGAGATATGTAGGGAAGGCAAACATAACAAGATCATTTCTAATCTTGAGTAAAACTTGAATGATGATAGAAGAACAGAAAAAGGCAGCATACCATTGTGGTCAACATTTCTTATTCTTTGGTAAAGGTTTAATTTTTATTTTCATTAAAATGGCACTAACATTACACAATGATAGACTGGACTGAATTTTAATATGTTCTCAATGGAAAATGTGTCATCTAAACAGTTTTTGTCATATTGTAATAAAATAAAAATATGTGTTGAAAGTACTCCTATTTCATAGCCTAATCACAAATATCTCATATAGTCAGTAAATAAATCAATATTTTTCCAAGTTCAAGTTCCTGAGTGTTCTTAAAAATTAAAATTATAAATCTTGATAATTCTAAAACTAGGATTCAGGTTTTTGCAGTCTCAGCCCAGCACAGTTTTAATATAGTGGGTTTCAATTTCCTTTCAAGACTAGCAGGATGTTTTTCCTGGTGAGACAAACGGATGCATATTTTACCTTCAATAATCAGTAAGTGTGCAGGCTGCAACACTTCCCCTACAAAGCTGGCTGTGAGGCAAAGTCATCCATTCATGCACCTTCAAAAGACTCACCATTCGCTTCCTTGTGCACTAACTTCTGATTTCTGCCTGGGGGGATTTACAGTCAGGATAACTCTCAATGGTGGTCCCTAGGCTAGCTGAGCAGACACAAAGTGTTGTGGGGGAGAAACAGTAGCTTTTCAAAAAAGCAAGACAACAAGTTCAAAGGTCCAACTGCATTGGCAAATTACAGTTGGATTCTATTTTCTTAAGGTGAGTTTACAGTCTTTGATTTACAGAAAGGAAGACACTTGTCACCTATCCCCAGTAACTTCCTTGCCTGCAGCACAGGTTCTTATCACAGTACTTTAGATAATTAATCTGTTCTGTTTGTGGGTGTGGGCCTTCCCAGAATTATCTCTTAAGTTACTCGAGGAGACTAAGCATTGAGTGTGTGTGTTCCATAACAAAATCACAAAACTTTACTGGCGTAAAATGACACGAATGATTTATGATTTATCTCCTACTTCTAATGCTCATAAGTCCTACATGGGTCTCACTGGTCTCAAATAGAGGTAGAATCAGTGTTGCATGCCCATCAGGGGGTTGAGGAAGAACTGACTTAATTGCCTTTCTCACTGACAGATGCTGACTCTCTTCCTGGGCTCAGAGCCCCTGTTTGTCATCCTCCAAGCCAGCAAGGCCCATCCTTTGACCGTTCTTTCATTATCCTTCTCTAACTGCCACTGGGTACACTGTCCACTTCTGAGAATTCATAAAGTGTAATTAGATTGGGCCCCCATGGCTAATCCAGGATAATCTCAAGATTCTTCACTTTAATAGCATCTGCCAAGTCCCTTCTGCTATATAATGTAGGACACGAGGATGTGGACATTTCTTGGGGGGTTGAGGGTCAGGCATAATTCTTCCTACCACAGAGTAGGTTAGACAGCAATACACTGAATTATTAAGGTGCAATTAATTTTTAATAGAATCTTTTTATCCATATAAATCCTCTTTTAGTTTTCACCGTGTGAAATATTTTTAATTGTACTTTAATTAGCATTTACTGGGTGTGAAAATCGGAGCTCATGAAGTGATCAGGAGTCAATCTCTGGTGACAGGAGGAGTCTCAGGCTGCATCAGGTGTTGGACTCAGGTCCTCTTCCTCGACTGTGTTCTGATTGCTCACAAGAGGGCAGACAGGAAAGGGACTTCTTGGGAAATAATAGGGAACTCCCTGGGTCAGAGATCTCTGGGAGTGTGAGCTATTTGTCTAGGTCCTTGAGATCTTTCTTTGTGAAAATCATAACAAATATTCTTCTGATTTAAAAATACATCTAAATATTATATTTGAAAATTGAATTTATGGTTTGATTTGCATATATAAATTTTGAAATAACAACCAAGATAATATTTCAGTTACCAATTTTTATGAGAACTCTTCAGATCTCTGTTAGCAAAATTTCTTTAAAAGATGTATTGGGGCTGACGGAGTGCAGCAGGTTAAAATCAGAGCCTACAGTGCCAGCATCCTATGTGTTAGTGTCCCAACTGCTATACTACTGATTCAGCTCCCTGCTAGTGCACCAGGGAAAGCCAACATGGCCCGAGTCCCTGGGCCCCTGTACCCACATGAGAGATGAAGCTCCTGGCTCCTAGTTTCAGCCTGGCCCAGCCCTGTCATTGAGGCCATTTGGGGAGTAAACCAGTGGATGGAAGAACTCTATTTCTCCTCTCTCTCTCTGTTTCTGTCTCTTTCTCTCTCTAACTCTGCCTTTAACTAAATAAATCTTTTTATGAAAGAGTGACAGAAACAGAGGGAGAGGCAGAGTGAGAGCCATCTTCCACCTGCTAGTTCTCTCCCCAGTTGACCACCAAAAGCTGGGGCTGGGCCAGATCAAATCTAAGAGCAAGGAGCTTCATCTGTCTCCCATGTGGGTAGCAGGGGCCCAAACATTTGGGCCATCTTTTGCTTTTTCCAGGCCAATAGCAGGGAGCTGCAACAGAAGCAGAGCAGCCAGGACACAAACTGGCACTCACATGGAATATTGGTGTTACGGGCAGTGGCTTTATCTACTAAGCCACAACACCTGTCCCTCTATTAACAAATTTTAAATATACAATAAAGTACTGCTGACCATAGTCAGTATACTGTACCTTACATCTGTACCTTAATCATCTTATATAACTGATAAACTGTGTATTATTTCACCAATATCTGTATTTCCTCATCTGTGTAGCTCCTGGCAACCACCCTTCTACTTTCTGTTTCTCTGAGTTCAACTTTTTAAAGCTTCTAGTTGTGTGTGAGAGAGGTCAGGCCATATTTGCCTCTCTGGGCCTGGATTATTTCACTTAGCTAATGTTTTCAGGTTTATCCAGGTTGTTACTAATGCGGAATCACTTTTCTTTTTAAAAGCCAGATAGTAGTCGGTTGTGTTTATAGCCCAATTTTTCTGGATCTGTGCAACCACCTAGGCATGCTAGGTTGTTTCTGTGTCTTGGCTATTGTGAACAGTGCAGCAGGGAACAAAAGGGTACAGATCTCTTCAGTGTCCTGATTTCATTTCCTTTGTGCATGTTAAGTTCATGGAAAGGTGGAATAAAAAGGTACTACAAATTTCTCAGCAACAGGATTGGTGGTTAATTAGTTACAATTTTTGAGGAACCCCCAGCCTGTCTTCCATATTGATATACCAATTTAGCTTCCCACTAACATCATACAAGGGTTCCCTTCCCAGACATATCTGATAATGTAGTTTTTTTCCTCCTTCATTCTGTTGAACTGTTGTATCATGCTGGCTTATTTGCTTATATTGAATCATTCTTGCAACTCTAGGAAAAATATCGCATTTTGTTGTATGTGACCCTTTTATTGTGATGTTGAATTTGATTTGCTGGTATTTTATCAGGGACTTCTGGCCTGAATTCATCAGAGATTTTGACCTATACTTTTCTTACATTTTCTGTAAGGTTTTGGTACCAGAAGTATAGCCCCATAGAATGGGCTTGGAAAGAGGGATTTGCTGGAAGAGATTTGAATGTTTGGTAGAATTCAACCATGAGCCATCAGGATCTGGGATTTCTTTGGGATTTTTCTTTTTAACTGATTCATTTGTTTGTTTTTTGGTCATTTTGGCTTTTGTTTTGTCCTGTTTTTCACCCTCAGTTTTCATGTGTCCTAAGCTTCTAGGAATTCATCCATTTTTTATAAGTTATCTAGTTTGTTGGCACACACCTGCCCATAATAGTCCCTTATAATTTTTTGAAGTGTCCTTTGTAATGTCTATTCTTTCATATTTTGAGTATTTCTGAATCTAAATTAAGGTTTCAAGGTTTCTGTATTTCTCAAAAAACTGTTTTTTTAAATTTGTTCCTTTTTTATTAATTTTCTTTCCTTGTGCTAATTTTGATCTGTTTTTTTCTTCTTAAAGTATAAAGTTAAAATGAGATTTTCTTTCCAATGAAGGTAGTAGTCATTACCACAAACTTCTCTCTTATTATTGCTTTTGCTGTGTTCCATAGGATTTATTATGTTGTATTTTGATTTCAGTTTGTGTCTAATAATTTAATAATTCCATTTTGGCCTTTTAACCAGTCGTGAGTCAAGAAATTAATTTTCTCATTTTTTTGCTATTATTGATTTCTAGTTTCATTCCATTGTGGAAGGAATAGATATGTGGAGAGAGTTTAGTCGTAAGTCTGCAGCTTCTTCTGTGATCTAGGATGTTATCCCTCCTGGAGGATGTTCCATGTGCACTTTAGAAGAATGTACATTCCTTTGCTGCTTGGTAGAAAGCTCTGTTATGTCTGTTAGGAGCATTTGGCTTACTTACCTATTTTTTGCGGGGAGCGGGGGCATTAGGTTTATAATTCTGCTTAATTCATTTGTTTCTTATTCACTTTGACTTTATGTAATTGACTATGGTATTTCAGTGAAGATGACTTGCTATTGAGCCTATTTGATGTTTTTGGGTGTCATGGACCTGGACTTTCATTTCCCTCCTCAGATTTGGGAAGTTTTCTGTCATTACTTCTTTAAAGAAACTTTTTTACCCTTATATTTCTCTATTCTCTCTGAGAATCCCATAAGTCATATGTTTGTTTACTTGGGTTCCTTGAGTCCCAAAGGCTTTCTTCATTCTTTATCTTTTTTACTTCTCTGACTAGATGATTCCAAAGACCTGCCTATGATTTTATAGATTCTGTTCACTGCTTGATAGTCTGCTGTTGAAGCTGTCCAGTGGATATTTTTTCCCATTTCATTCATTGTACCCTTCAGTTCCAGAATTTCTGATTGGCCCTTTTTTATGATTTGTATCTCTAAGTTTAACTTCTTTTTTCTTTCTTTTTTCCAAACTAGAAACATTTTATTTAAGGTATACAAACTTCATGCATTTCATAAATACAACTTCAGTAACAGTGATTCTTCCCATCCTACCTGCTCTCCCATTTTGTTTTGTTCATGTATTGATTTCCTGATTCCATTGAACTGTCCACTTGTGCTTTCTTGTAGCTTCTTATGTTTCCTTAGAATAATTCTTCTCACTTATTAGGCAATTTGTAGATCTCTATTTCTTTAGGGTCAGTTACTGGAAAACTTATTTGTTCCATTGGTGTCATCTTTCCTTGATTTTAAGAACATTTCTTACAGCCTTGTATTGATGTCTGCACATTTGAAGGCAGTTGGCCCTTTCTAGACTACACAGTCTGGACTCAGTGTGGAAAGACCTTCACCTACAGATGAGGGTAAGGGCTCCAGCTGGGTAGGGTGTGTATGAGCTGTACATTACATATTATTATATGACGTCCCATTAACTCAAGAAAATGATGGTGAATCATTCACATAAATGTTTGTAAAGAGCCGTTTATTCTCAGACTTTGGCACATTTTATAGTCATTTGGAGTTTTGTTAAAATGCAAATTTCTAAGCCCCATGCCCAAAGATACTTATTTAGTCATTGTAGGTAGAGCCTGAGAAAGTAAATTTCTGAAATATTCTCTGGTGATTCTGAAGTTCCTGATCCAGGAGCATCCTTGGAGAACAAGTATTAATTTAACTTAGTTATTAAATTTATGCAGACAGACTCTGTATTTCAGAGATGGAAGCCAGGTGCTCCTGAGTGACTCCTTGTCAGTCAATCTTTTCTTTTGAGTTAGGACCACTCTTCTTACCTGATGTGTAAAGGCAGACTTGAAAGAGGAGGGGAGGAGAAACGTCTGTGCCCGCCACATCTTAATTTCAGATAGCAAATATGAAAAGAGAATAGAACTTAATGTCAGCTGATGGAAGATGCATTTGAAGAACCATAGTTCTCTGTCCTAAAGGAAACTGCTTTAAATATGTTCCTCAAACAGTTGGCCCATCATTTATGTAAAAAATACTATGGGATTCAAGAATGCAGCAAAATCTGAGAACTGATATACCAAGAATGCCCTTCACCCTCATCATCTTCAACTTTAAAGCCTTGATGTGATTTTTATTTTTTCCCCTCCAGGGCTATCAAATGAACTCTGATCATTAATTTTTAATATTTATTTATTTAAAATGTAATTTATATGGGCAAAATTGACATTTTGAGATTTTTTTTGTTTATGCCTCCTGTATATACTCTTGAGGAACAGAGGTTTTTTACTTACTACTTGTTGAATTCTTTATTTAGTGAGGGTTAAGCTTGTGATTATAAAGCAAACTGAAAGCCATAGGAGAGAGTTGGAATTGGAAGAGGAGCAGCTGGGACATGAACTGGTGCCCGTACGGGATGTTAGTGCCTAAGGCAGAGGCCTCGTCTGCTATGCCACAGTGCAGGTCCCATCCTTATGAAACTTTCAATGGCCTCTTCTAAAGCATTTGTCTGATGTGTGATAATTCAAATGTAGGGAATCTATTGGTTATTTTGAAATGTTAGCTCTACTTACTTAGTTTCATTACAAAAATGGCAAATATTGAATCTCCAGGGGAAATTTACTTACATTTTTCATTGTTTTTTTTAAACTGACCTGAATTTAACATAGATTGCTGCTTTTTTGATGAAATCATTAACAAGAACAGTGCCATAACTGTAGAACAATGTGTGATTGAATTAGTTAAATGCCATAATATTTTGAGAACTGAGTAGAATTCTCACTACCCATTACAATGAGAAGTGAGAGATTGGAAGACTTATACCACCATACCCTTTGGTAAAGAATCTAGTTTTCTTTATACAAAAACTTCTGACTTGACTCTCTTTTGAGCAATATCTTTGAAATATTACTAAGCTCCATGACAGAGGTTTCTTAATCTACAAATTTATCAGCTAGCAAACCATTATTGTTGTTAATAACCCTTATTAATGTTACCCAAGAACTGCTTCTTCTACCATTCCTTAACAAATGGAGTATAGCATAGTAGGCGTACTGAAGCCTATTAAATTTTTACACATCATTAGTCCCTACCTACCTTAAAGTTTTAGCTTATATTCTTCCTTTATGTCATTCGCTCCACAAAGGCATTTTCTTTACACAAAGAAAAAAATAGCTCATGTGGTTTAGTGTAAGTATCTAGTGTCATTTTGTTGAAAATATAATTAAATCATGGCTCAAATGGAAATGTGAAAATGTGGTGACAGTCTGTTTGATAATCATATTTTATTTGTACATAATCCATTTTGTTTGAGTGTTGCCAAATTCAAGTTTAGTATTTAACTTCAAAGCAACCACCACAAGGTATGTCTTGTTAAAAGGGGAAACTTTGGAAAAATTAAATATAGTTTTTATTTGAAAAAATAATGATTCATCATGACAAGTTCTTTTCAACAGGATTATTTTTCAAGGTTGAGTTGATTATTAGAATATTTACTTTTTAATTCTCTTCTAGTTATTAATTATCTCAATGCCATTTATTGAACATTTGGTATGTAGTGAATGGGTACTTTCCACCAAAGTTTCTGCTGAATTAGGTAAGCAGTATTTTGGGGGAATGACACACAAAGAAAATGAAGTAGGCTTCTTTTGAGCTCCTAGAAATTTGCTGTTTCTTTCACAGATTTCATAATGATGGCTATCTTTCTGTGTTTCTGAATGCAGCCCATTCTTAAGCAACTTCTGTAAGGATGAACGAGTGGTGACATATTCTTTCATTTTCTATTTGTTATGGAAGGTCTTTATTTCACCTTCATTTATATAGGAGAGCTTTGCAGGGTATAGTATTCTAGCTTGACAGTTTTTTTCTCAAGACTTGAACTATGTCATATCATTCTCTCCTAACCTGTAGAATTTCTGATGAGAAATCAGCTGTGAGTCTAATTGGAGATCCTCTTAAAGTAAACTGGCACCGGCGCCGCGGCTCACTAGGCTAATCCTCTGCCTTGTGGCACCGGCACACCCTGTTCTAGTCCCAGTCAGGGCGCCGGATTCTGTCCCGGTTGCCCCTCTTCCAGGCCAGCTCTCTGCTGTGGCCAGAGAGTGCAGTGGAGGATGGCCCAAGTGCTTGGGCCCTGCACCCCATGGGAGACCAGGAGAAGTACCTGGCTCCTGCCATCGGATCAGCGTGGTGTGCCGGCTGCAGCGGCCATTGGAGGGTGAACCAACGGCAGAGGAAGACCTTTCTCTCTTTCTCTCTCTCTCACTATCCACTCTGCCTGTAAATAAAATAAAATAAAATAAAATAAAATAAAATAAAATAAGTAAACTGGCATTTCTCCGCCGGCACCACAGCTCACTTGGCTAATCCTCTGCCTGTGGCACCAGCACCCTGGGTTCTAGTCCTGGTTGGGGCGCCAGATTCTGTCCTGGCTGCTCCTCTTCCAGTCCAGCTCCCTGCTGTGGCCTGGGAAGGCAGTGGAGGATGGCCCAGGTGCTTGGGCCCTGTGCCCACATAAGAGACCCGGAGGAAGCAACTGGCTCCTGGCTTTGGATTGGCACAGCGCCAGTCACAGTGCGCCAGCCGTAGCGGCCATTTGGGGGGTGAACCAACAGAAAAGGAAAACCGTTCTCTCTGTCTCTCTCTCTCTTTCTCTCTCTCTCTAACTCTGCCTGTCAAAAAAAAAAAAAAAAGTAAACTGGCATTTCTTTTGTGCACATTCTAGAATCTCCGTTTTAGTGTAGAAAATTTGATTACAATGTGTCGTGGTGAAGATCTTTTTTGGTCATGTCTATTAGGAATTCTATGTGCTTTCTGTATTTGGACATCTCTTTCTCCAAATTGGGGAAGTTTTCTGTAATTATTTGACTAAATAGAACTTCTAATCCATTCTCTATTTGCACAACTTTTGGAACTTCTAAGACCCATTTTTTGGGTTGTTCAATAGTAATCCATAAATTTCCAATACTGTTTTTAAGTTTTCTAATTTCTTCTTTTTTGTTTTGTTTTTTTGGCTGACTGAAATATTTCCA
The DNA here is from genome assembly GCF_051225735.1 of Oryctolagus cuniculus. Lineage (NCBI taxonomy): Eukaryota > Metazoa > Chordata > Mammalia > Lagomorpha > Leporidae > Oryctolagus > Oryctolagus cuniculus. The sequence goes on from NC_142882.1 coordinate 70,518,105, forward strand.
AAGATTTGTCTTCTATCTTGGTGAGGCAGAAGAAAGAATATCCAAGTCTGTTGTTAAGTTTTTCCACTACATTTTTAATTTGATCTATTGAATTATTCTTTTCTAATATTTCAGTTTGATTTCCCTTTAAAATATCGATTTCATGGGAATAATTTTCATTCATGTCATGGTTTTCATTAGTTTGTGGATTTGCTTCTGATTGCTTTTGCGTAATCCTATGATTAATCTTGTGAGTTCTGTTTCTGGCAGTTCATTAATCTCTTCATCTTCACATTCTAATATTGAAATGTTGTTGTGTTCCTTTCTTGGGGTCATAATGTCTTCTTTATTCTTGTTTCTTGAATTTCTATTTTTAGGCATTTGTGGAGTTACTTGTTTTTTTGTTTTTGTTTTTTTTGTTTGTTTGTTTTTTTGTTTTTTTTTCTCTGAAGGCTTTTATCTTCGAACTATGCCTGTGTAGCTTAGTGGAATGTCTGCACTTTCACTGAATACCAAGAGGTGTGTGCTGGGTATGGCCAAGGAGGTTTGGTTAATGTTCCAGGGTGGGGCAAGTATCCAGGGTAACGCCCAAGTTGGTTGTGGTAAATCTCTTGTTAACAGAAGCAGGAAGATGGTCACCTCTGTTGGTGAGATCACACCCTCACCTCCTCTCCTCCAAGCTGAGCACTAGTTAGGTGTTGGCCCCCAGTGTGTTCAACATTCATCTGCACTGCCCTCCAAGCATGTGGAACCACACCCAATGACTGCCAGGAGACACAGCTACACCCTGTACCCTCTGGTGTAGCCTCCGAGTCCCCAGGGTCTCAGCTCACTAGGGTTCCATGGTTGCAGGGTGCAGAGGTTCCGCTCGGCCCTGCTAGCCTGTCTTGTCCACAAGTAAGCAGATTTTCCTCAGCCAATTCCACCTAGGTGGCTTGAGCCCCGGAGCCTGTGGTATGTTGGTTGCTGAGGGTGCCTCCGAGTCCTACATGGGTGCCATCCTCCTATCTATCCTCCCAGCCAGGCTGAAAGGCAGTGGGGATTGCAGATTTTTCCCTTCCCTAGAATCTCTGAATCACATGGGTACACAGGAGCCACTGGCTGAATGCTGCCCGCCACCCCCCATGATGGCGCAGCACTGCTGAGAAGGTGGCGTCTTGTCTCAGTTTCTGTGTTCACTGCAAAGACTTCCGCAGTGGCTGCCCAAGCCTGAAATGGTGCCCATTCTCTCTCAGTCAGGCAGCGGGCCCCATTGTGGGGAGGATGGGGTGGGATAAACGTGCCCCTTTACTCCCACTGGCTCTGTGGGTAACTGCTAGTCCCTGGGCTCCAGGCTGGACTCAGGCCATGCTCTCTCTTTGGCTATATCACCATGGGTTACTTCATTCTGGTCTCGCCTCCTGCTCTGGCTCTTGGCTGCTGCAGTTGTGTGTCGTGTTCATATTTGTGCTGCGCGTCTGTACTTTCCACTCATGTCCATGGCGTTCTTTTTCCTTTTGTAGGATTTCCAGTGCAGTAGTCTAATTTTCCCCTGAGAGTGCACTTCCTACACTTTTTTAAAAACATTATTATTATTTATTCCTAGCCTAGCGCAGTACATTGTTCCCTATTCTGCCACCTTGAAATCTCTCCTGGAGAATATTATAATTGGGCTTGCCATTTGTCTTTCTTTTTCTTAATATATACATTTATATTTCTTTTCATTTTTCTTAATTTTTTCCAGTGGTAAGCATGTTTCCCAACTTTATCATTTTTTAAAAGTGACTCATTTTTCTTATTTGAAAGGAAGAGTTACAGAGGGAGGAGGAGGAAGAGGAGGAGTAGAGAGAGATCTCATATTGGTGATAGCAATGTTGCAAGATAAGTAGCATTGGTTGAGCACTGTTTGTCATTTCTATGTAGTCCTTTCTTTCATCATCCGCCAATGCCCCTCTATCTCTCAAGCTATTTTGAGGAAGAGGGGAAGGTAAGGAGGTCTGAGCTAACCACTTAGGTCTTAGTTGTGGCCTTGCAAGTATGTACAAGTATGTCACATCAGGAAATTTGCTGGGGCCTGCTGTGCTACATGACTGTGATGTGGGATGGGGCTAACCCCTTCTCTACTCTGCATTATACTATAAGTTCCTGTTACCAAAGGGAAAGGCAGATTTAAAGAATTTACTCCAGGCTTCATGTAGGTGACCCAAAGCTACGTGTAAGGATTACGTAGGAGGAGGATAAGGTGGCTTAACTACCTTATTGGTTCTCGTCACTTCAGGGTTAATGGCTTGATCTTGGTTGCAGAGTGGATGGGTATTGCATATACACATCCTATTCCTTAATCTCTTCATTTTTAGCCGTTTCCTTCAGTCCTCTATCAACTCTAACCCGTTTGTCTGGAAACCCCCAACATCCACATACACAAACAAAGGATTTTCCAACCTCTTTGTTGCCAATCCTTGCTTGTGTCTTTCCAGATTTGCAACCTAAAACATCTGCAAGTTCTCAGCTTGGCTCTTGCCTGATGGTTTTCTGCTGTTCTTGAAGAGGGAGAAAGAAATGGTAGGAGTTCTGTCTCTTATTGCTGTGTTAGAAGAATATGGTGATGGCTTTTCCTATTTGGAGATAAGAAATAGATGGTAGAGTAGGGTAAGGGCTTTCACTTCAGGCTATAGCTTATATCAAAGTATCTGAAAGCAAACATACCTCCCACTGTGACAATTCATTTATTTCTAAAGGTCCCCATCTGGTGTCTGTGAGAAATTCATATTCCTTCTATTAACATAACTTTGACCTTATTTGTAACAAACAAATAACTAATAACTCTGGCCTCATTGTAACAGAAGAGCATCCGCCTTTCTCTGCCCTGGGCTATGTAAAAAATGGTCTTATATTAACGAGTAATGAAAGATGCTATGCCTACTTGCTTCTGTCTGGTTCCTAGATTTCTTCCTGAACAGTAGGATAGATGGGGAAGAAATTCAATTCACTTCTTACAAACAGTTTCTCCAGTTATATCTTTAAATTAATAAACCAAGAGATATATAACATCTAAGAGAATCTAGTTTTCTTCTTTTCTTCTCTAATCAGTAAAAGTTTTGTTTTATATCAAATAGGATTGTTTCCAGATATCTCTATGAACAATCCATAGTATTTTTAAAATGTTAGGGATAAAATAATCCAGAACTTGAATTATAGATGTTGCTGTTTGTGCCATGAGGACACATTACAAGTTAATATAAAAAATTCCACTCAGAACATCACCACTATGTGTTTTTTGAGAATAATGAAGGCTATCTTGGCAGTCATTATATCCCTGAATCTCTTGATGGCTGTTTCTGGTTAATGTTGAAAAAAATAATAATGCTAAGGCGCTCAGGGCTTCTCTCTGCAGACTGAATATTTTCATAAGTATGAATATTCATTTTTTACAAATAACAACCAAGTGCTATTTTTATTTTTTGGTCAAAGTTAACTTCATATATTCAACTATTATAAAAATAATAGACCTCCAGTTTATTTAGGCTACTTGCAATATTTTGGTAAATAATATGTATCAGAACTTTAATTTTTCTGGATGTCTCATATTTCCTATTTTGCCTATATTCTGACACTTGCTGCTTCTTCCTCTGGTTTATCTGCAACTTTCTGTTTCAACTCTTATTCCTCCTTTTGTCACTGTTATTGATACTCATGACATGGAGAACCCATCACTTATGTCATACCTTTATTATTTCTCCATATTTCTTTTTACATTTTTATTTCTATATTTACCTAGGAAACAAATACCTAACATTCATATCTCTTTCCTTTCTTATTTGTTCATATTTCTTTTTACATTTTTATTTTCCTATTTGTCTAACTCCTGGGTGCTGTTGCTAAATGTTCTTGTTTTTGCGAATTGTTCTGCATCTCCTAAGAACTGCATTTTCACCATTTTTGTAGGATTGTACTTTCTTTACTGGGGTTTTAGGGTGAGAAGGATAGAGATCTAATGATTTTGTGTGGAAGTAAAAGCAGTTGCATCTTCTCCCTCCACTGCTCCCAGAGAAGTACCATTATCCATTTTATGAGTTATTGATCACCTACAGTACCATGTGCCAGTTACTGAGCTAGAAGTCCTAGGGGTATAAAGACAAACAAGGTATACTTCCTAAAGACCTCATAAAATAAGGTCCAGAGAAATGTCTGAGACATGTAATTGCTTGGTTTATGATGACGAATAATTCATGGCCATGAGTCTATTATAATGGCAATTTTTATAGTTACCCAAATTCATATGTTAACTAGTATTGGCATTTGACTCACATATGTTAACCATTACTCTGACATGTGAAAGTGGTCTAAAAATTTAATATTTAAATGTCCTGGTTATTGGTATATTTAAAGAAGTTCTTTGAAAATCATCTTAAAATGTAGCATACATGACATTTTGTGAATGACTTGATAGAAGATATGGGAAAAAGTGGGGAATTAGATCATCATAATAAAGCAATTATAGCAATATAAAATGGTGATCAAAGGTATTCTTTTGTATGAAATAATTATATAGTGAAAGATGTGTTGATATTTTTCAAATTGTTTTTATCTGGGAAATGCACCCAGCAGTATGTTTTGCATTGTAAAAGGGAACTTAGTTGACATTTGTTAATTGCCTGCTGTGTGACAGTTGCTCTGCCTCTTATGTGCTGCCTTATTTAATACCCTTGCTGAGCTATTTGAAGTCTAATATTGTCTCTGATTTCTGTGCAGGACCGGTTCCAGAACCTCCTTTAGAAACCTAAATCTGCAGCTGTCCCAAGTTCCTTTTAATATAACATGACATAATATTTGCATAAAACATACCCATATTCTCCTGTATATCTAAAATCATATTATTTATAATGCCTATTACAATATAAACCCCTATTACAATAGAAAAAGATGCTTGGGGTCTTATAAAGTCTGCACAGTTTCTGAATCTTTTTAATTCAGTTTGTTGAATCAAGAGATTGGAACCACAGATAAAGAGGATTAGCTAGCTTATTCCACATTCCATATGTTAGTAACTTAAATGTTGGAAATAACACCAGTTATAATGAATAGTTTTTATATATGTTTTTGCGCATAGATAATCTTTGTATTAATTTATGTGCCTATCTTAAGGTTTCTTTCCGAAATAACCAAATCAGCTAAGGGTCCCCCTGAATTCCCCTTTTCTCCCAGAGGCCACAATCGATGGCATCCTTGTCTACTCCTTTGCTGGTGCAGCACTGCTGCACTCCAGAGTTTGCTCCCTGGTTTCACTATTGTGATGTCAGCACCAAGTGGGCAGACAGCATCGGGGATATACGTCGTCAGGATTCACAAAACGAGAGGAACGCTTCATTTCCTGCTCTACATTCTGATCTGCCGTCTTTCATAGATTTTGTCCTCCTGCTGTTTCCCGTATTCCTCAAAGTTCTTGTTCTCTTCTCATTTGATTGAGAGGCTGCTGTGAATTTGAATTTCTGGCATTCCTGTATGTGTCCAAATACCTTTCTTGATCCCCCGTGTGTTTGCACGCATGTTTCTTGTAGGTACAGATGAGGTGGGAAATGAGAACTAATACAGAAAACTGATAGGGAGACCGGGCTTGTTGCTGTTAACTACACCTGCAGATGTGGAAGAGCCTTTGGAATTGGTTCACTGGTAAAAGTTAGAGGAGTTGGGAGGAGCATGCTAGAGAAAGCCTGGAATGCTGCCTGCACGGTGTTAACGACGATTCTGGTGAGGGCTTAGAACCTGCCGGTCACAGTGCGTGCAGTAAAGGCCCCTCTGAGTTTTCAGATGGAAATCAGGATTCTGCTGGAAACTGGACTAAAGACCACCCTTGCTACGCTGCCTCCAGGAACCTGACTGTGTTGTGTCCCTGAAACTGTGGACAACAAAAAGTCCCCTTCCCCCTGCTTAACATCAGGATTCCCGAGACTGCCTGACAAACCAACAGCTTGTAATAGTTGTAGTAACCAAGAAATGGTTTAAATTTAAAGAAAGATTTATGGGCGTGGGGAATTGGTAAAAATGTATTTACTGCTGCAGTGGACAGAGAAGGAGAGCCCAGGTGAAAAATAGTACCGCTCTTCTGCTAGGGAAAAGAAAGTAGATTGTCCAGTACCTAGGATACCCAGGAGGGGGTGGTAAGAAACAAGTAAACTAAGACAAAGTCCACATCTCTCATTAAAAAATGATTCTTGTTTTCTCCTGAACTCTTGCAAATGCATTCCTTCCCCTTCACATCCTTACTTCTGCTTAGCACTGCCATACTGGATGCCTGGCCTCAGGCTTCGGAAGCCACTAACTTGCAAGAGGTGTGGTTCCTTCTCGGGGGCCTGAAGAGCAGTCGTTAGTTCTCACACAGCAGGGACTGAGAAGGGAACTGGCTTTGTCCTGCTGTTGGAAAGTCATTACCAGGGTCTCCTTCCAAGACGTATGTCCAGCTCCTTGACAGCATGCCTGTGTGACCCCCACTAGAGAACTGCCATTTCTTAAAGGCTTTGGGGTTTCAAGGAAATCGTATTAAAACGGGAATTTCTCCAGGGAAATCGTTCCTTACGTTCTTTTTATTAGTGCTGTTGAGTGTTTATGGAACACCTAGAGTCAGATTCCCGAAGATGCATCCCAAGACGTGTCACCAGGGAGTAAGGTGATGCCAGCCCCCCGTCCTCAGAAGCTTTACCAATTATTGTTAAGCACATTAAGTGATCGTTTTATTTTATATATAATTTTATTGTGTATGAAGCTATATGTATAAAATATGTCCTGATTATAAATATGATGCATATTCAAAAATTCCATGTAAAAATTTTAAAAATACTTAGAATTTTCTGAAGACATTTAGATAATCATCTCTTATATCCAGCTCAGTTTATTTATAGATACGTTAGCTGTATTCTGTTCCCAATGTGATCTATTTTTTATATCTATCTTGTCTATCTGTTTTAACTATCTATGTACTTAACATTTGAACATTTTCTTGCTTCTGTATATTAATGGCGTAACAATAAACAATACCTATTTAGTCCTTATCTTCCATACATAGGATGTTACAGTTTTTGTTATGTGCTGATAACACGCATACTGATAATGTTAACTCAACTACTAGCTGAAATTTCTGTAATGACTTCTATTAAAAATCCCTCCATTTTTATTATAAAAGAGCATGCACTAGTTACAAATAATTCAAGCCAGATGAAAGGTTTAAATATATATGTATTCAAACATATGTATTGTATATGTCATATATATCTCCATATATATTTGTGGAAGTTGACATCTCTCTTCTGACTATTATCCCCTAGAGATGAGCACTGCTAGGAGCTGAGCTTATACCGATACAGATTTCTTATAAATATGCAAAAGTTACATTTAATGAGTTCATACTGGCTGATACTTCTTTAATATTCATGTTTTTTCACTCAAAATTTTAATTTGTTTTATAGTCCTTTTAGTGACAACCTTTTCATTTTCTCTGGTTACATAACATTCCACTGTATCTGGATTAATCGTGTCTCTTTCTCACTTTCCACTATTTTAAGCAGTAGTGAAAAACAATACTGGATTTGGTTGAGCTTTGCAATCTTTGATAAATTGGTCCTTCTTTGATTATGAATACAGTGGAGGAAATTTCCTATAAAACAGATCTGCTATCCAGAGTGTGAGCTAGAACTTGGTTGTCCCACTGGCTTTCTGTTACAAACCTAGCTTCCCCTTTCTGCATTCTCCCTGCAGTCTTCCAGATAAGTTCCTGAAATGAATTTTAATAACCCCCTTTTATGGTTTTAAGTTGTATTAAAGAATCAGAGACTCTCAAAGGATATTAGCTATTAGGGATAATTAAAATCAGAGTTTAACATTGAGTGGCTTTGGATCAGTTGATTGTGTTGAAATTAATATGTTACACAGATCAATTCTGATGACTCTCTGAATTTGAAGTCATTATTCAACTTGCATCCATGGACTGGCACTGGATGTTGGTAACAGTTCTGCTGAGCTCAATCCATGCACAAGTTTTGCAAATGATGATTTCCCAGGAGCTGTCATAAAAATTCCACAAGAAGCAACTTGAAAATTTCACAATACTTCTGTACTTTCTGAGACAGACAGCAGTTTCCATATTTTCTCTTTTAGGCTCATTTTTTCTGCTGTCATGTTTGTACAAGTGTGCTCTTAGTTGATGTTAGTGATTGAGCCTGGAGCCTGGAGGCAAGTTGCATTTTCATATTGGTCTCATCTGCTGATGTTTAGTAAAATTGGCCACTCTGAACTCCAGTCAGCAAAGCCAGACCACATGGTAATATTGCTAATAAGGTAAAAGGATTTTTATCAGAAATGGCAATTAATTCTTTGAGCCAGCCAAGAGTACTTTTTAGAAATATATACCCTGGCAATCTGTTAGAAGATTAATGTTTAGATTTTGAGTACATCCAGTCTTGTCCAGGTGGTTTTTGATCTGATAACTTGACTAATAAGAGTGTTCAATGTTTCTGTGGTAAGAAGACACTGCCATAAGGATGGATTAACTTGCAAAGACATCATGTTGCATGTATTGGCACACTGAGTAATTTCAGTTGAGTCTTGAGTAGGGTTCAGGGCTTGCTACCCTAAAATATGGCACCTTGGTATATTGAGTACTTTAAGCTCTGGGAATTTGAGGAAACAGCAAAGCAGAGGCCTCTCTGATTTTCCTCCATCTTTCATCTCTCCCTTCCTTCCTTCTTTGTTTTCTTCTTTTTTTCTTTTCTTTTCTCTCTCTCTCTCTCCTTCTCTCTCTTTCTCTCCCTCCCTCCCTTCTTTCCTTCTTTCTTTTCTTTCTCTTTCTCTTTCTCCCTCCCTTCCTCCTTTTCTTTTCTTTCCTTTTTTCTTTTCTTTTCTCTCTTTCTCTCTCCTTCTCTCTCTTTCTCTCTCTCTCCCTTCCCTTCCCTTCTCTATTTCTATGTCTATGTCTATGTCTATTTCTATTTCTATTTCTATTTCTATTTCTATCTAAAAGGCAGAGTGATGGGAGAGAGAGATCCTGTGATCAAGCTTCATCTGCTGGTTCACTCTCCAAATGGCCCCAATATCTCAGGCTGGGCCAGCCTGAAGCCAGAAGGCTGGAACTCCATCTGGGTCTCCCACATGGGTGGCAGAGGCCCAAGCACTTGGGCCATCCTCCGTTGTTTTCCCAGAAACATTAGGAAGAAGCTGGGTCGCAAGAGAAGCAGTTGGAACTCAGAAGAGCACTCACATGGGGTGCTAAATTATTGTATTTGAGCCCTAATCTGATGTGTACTAGGCACATTTTCAAGAAGCTAGATTGGAAGTCGGAGGCAGGACTTGAACCAGGCACTCCAACATAGGGTGCAAGCTTACCAAGAAATGGCTAAACCCTATGTGCCATAGCACCCATCCCCAAACTGGTTAATGTGAAATGATATGCTTGTTTGAAAATTTCCCCTCATCACAGTGACCACTATCTTAACAGTTGAGCTTTACAACAGTTATAAAGATCTTAAATATATTTATATATTATTGGTATTCTTATTAGTTTAATGTCTATTTGCTATGTGTTACATTTAACACAAGATTTTACTCATCGTGTATCAGAGTATCTAGCAGAATCCCTGGCACTTAGATCATCTGCTAATATCACTAAGTAATGAATGGCAAGAGGTAAAATATACTCATTTTATTATTCCCCCATGCCAGTTTGCTGATATTCACAAGTTTCTATTTAATTGAAGGTGTAGGAAGAAGAGAGAGGTTGATTTTTCCAATTATTGTGCCCATATTTTCTTTAAAAAAAAAAGATTTATTTATTTGAAAGGCAGAGAGTTAGAGATTGAGATCTTCCATCCATGATTCACTACTCAAATGGCCACAACAGCTGCAGCTGGGCTGATCCGAAGCCAAGAGCTTCTTCTGGGTCTCCCACTTGGGTGCAGGGGCCCAAGCACTTGAGCCATCTTCCACTGCTTTCCCAAGGCACATCAGCAGGGAGCTGGATTGGAAGTGAAGCAGCCAGGACTTGAACCGGTGCCCATATGGGATTCCAACACTGTAGGTGATGGGTTTACCCACTATGCCACAGCACCGGTCTTGTGCCCATATTTTCTAATGACAATAATACATGTCTCCATTTTTCTTAAGGCTTTTATGGGATTATTCAGCTGAATATTCTCTTCTCATGTGTGACCAATGAATAGTACAAACACAAAACCTTCCCTGCTTTTTCCTCCTGGCTACCAAGTCTTTGGAACTGTTGGCAGCACCCTCTTGTCTTGCTTAGCCATTGGTGGCCATTAGGGCTGATGTGGAGTAGAACAGCTTGTATCTGATCAATACCAGGTTGGGACTGCTGGCAGATGTCCTGTGTGCATAATTGCTGTTTAGGATTCTTTTTCCTTTTGCTATTTCTAATGAATGGTCCCTATTGTTCCAGGTTTATTAGTTCCTTGGTTAAATATTTACACAGCTGCGATTCTGTGACTTAGGAAACAAAAGCCTCTTATATATAAAAGATTTGTGATCTCCTACATTTGAAGACTTGCCTTCAAAAAGCAAAATTTTGTATTAACGTCTGGGAGAACACACAGAATATCCTTAGGTTCTATTGTTTAGGCTAAGTGTTGCTGAGAGAAATGATAGTGAAAACAGAACTCATACCTTATGGTTTTTTCTATTAATAGAACCTCTACACTGAGGAGTAAAATATTATATACTCTATTTGCCTTATTTTACATGTTCATATCTATTCCATAAATGGTCTACAATTCTAATAAATTTATAGAAAGTAAATTATTTTTAATAATAAATACCTGGATGTAACCATTTATCAAGAAAATGAACTGCACAATTTATACACAAATTTTAAAATTTCATCCTTAGTAATCTGTACATGGCAAAATACATATGCATACACACATATGCACTATCATTTAATAAGATGCCAGCTTTTTATCTGATTTCCTAATATGACTTAACTATTACATTTTATAGGTTCCCGCCATTATGCATAGTGAAATAAGTCAGTCTCAAAATGACAAATGTCATATGTTTTCTGTGATACATAAAAATTAGTATAGAATACCAAATAATACATAGGCATGAAATGATGATTTTGGGATATGATTGTAACTTTTAGCCTTTGCTTATTCTTCTGTGAAACTGTGGAATTCCTACTTTTTGCTTGTTGATTGTGATTATAGGTTAGATTAAAATCATGGCTTTGCAAACACCATTGCAGAGAGGGGAGGAAGTGAGAACATTGAAGAAGAGCAGGGGAGTGAAGGAAGTATGGTTATAAAATGCATAAAATCTGCTCTTTATTTTAAAAAATTTAGAGAAAAGAACAAATGCAAAATGAAGGATGATAGTTATTTTAATGATCATTGTATCACCCTGATTCATACATGATATATTCTAAAAATTCAATAACATTAAAGTTATGTTTTCTGCAACAAATCAAACCTTTAAGTTTAGTAAAAAATCAAATTGAGAGTCTATTACAAATTAATATAACTACAGGTTATTTAAAAAGACATCTAGAATATAAACATGTATGCGTGTATATAAATGTGTGTGCATATACACATAATCTAAAGAGCTTAGATTCTGCTTATGATTGTTTCAATTTAAATAACCAAGATCAGGCTATCATGAAACTATGAATGGCTTTCCTTGACATTGACTTGATGCTTCACTTATTGTTCTCAAAAGTAAAGGGGAATGCTTTAAAAAGATGGCCTGGCTTACATTTATTTGTGACCTACTTCTATTGCCACAAGACCTGTTGACCAAAGATAATCTTAGCTGTGGATGATGCAAAAGCCATGAGCAGCAATATGATGAAAACAGCCTGTGCTACTGACCTTCCTCTGTCTGCCTGTGGGATTCTCAGTAATATGCTTTTAGTGTGAATGAAGGAGCATTTTTCTGTACTCTGTGACTGCTATTTGAATAACTTTGACTTTAATCAGAGAAAATGAGAGTGAGAATTCTGGGAAAATTTAGTCTACCTCTCTGTCAAATGCAATGCAAAGGCAGGACTCATATAGCACTTTTTATATTATTGATTTTTTTAAAAAAGCTCTCATGCTGTGCATTAAATAGTGCTGGAGGAAAGAGCTATTAAAGTGATATACCAGAAACTGTCAGAGCAACTCAGTTTAGAGGGAGGAAATTATACTATTTTTTAAAAATAACCTTGATAAAAGTATTTAGTGAGTCAATCTATTAAAAGCACCCAGGGCTGTTCAAGTATCACTTTTATTTATTTTCATTTTTTAAAGATTGATTTATTTGAAAGAGTTACAGAGAGAAAGAAGGAGAGGCAGAGAGAGAGAGAGGTCTTCCATCCATTGGTTCACTCCCTACTTGGCAGCAACAGCTGGAGCTGTGCCACTCCAAGCCAGGGGCTAGCAGCTTCTTCCAGGTCTCCCATGCAGGTGCAGGGAACCACAGACTTGGACCATCTTCTACTGCTTTCCCAGGCCATAGTAGAGAACTGGGTCAGAAGTGAAGCAGCCGGGACTTGAACTGGCACCCATATGGGATGCTGGCACTGCAGGCAGTGGCTTTACCTGCTATGCCACAGTGCCAGTCCCAAAAGTATCATTTTTAAAAGTCCATCATATGACAGTCATACAAGCATAGGACAGACACATGCCAAACCTTTGTTCAACTCATTAGTTGAATGAGTCAATGAGTGAGCCTGCAAAATGGTAAGGCTGGGGTGGGCATTGGGTTAAGCTGGTGCTTGGGACACCTACAAACAACATCAGAGTATGTGAGATTGAGTCCTACCTCTGTTTCCAATCCAGCTTCCTGCTAATGTACCTGGGAGACAGCAGGTGTTGGCCCAAGTATTTGGTTTCCTGGCATCCACACAGGATCCCCAGATGAAGTTCCTGGCTCTTGACTTCAGTCTGGCCCAGCTCTAACTGTGTGGAGAATTTGGAAAATTTAACAGCAGAAGGAAGAGCCCCCTCCTCACACCTCATGCCCCTGTGTTCTCCCTCTCCTTTCCCCTAGCCTCCCACTCTTTCCTAGCCCTCTACTCTTCCTTTCAAATAAAGACATTAATAAATCTCTCAAAAAATGGTAAAGTTGGAACAAGTGGGATTATGGAGAGAAAGCTCCATAGGGGAGCGATTTTCAGGAAAACATTTATGTTAGATATTTGACTGTTTAATGTCCTACAGGGCAATGGTCCCTAACAGTTTGAGATATCTTCTTATTCCAAATACAATTAATTTACGTCTCAACCATAAAATAATCTACAGTAGCTTTATATCCTTTTAAGTGAAAATAGCTTTTTAATTAATAGTCAATACTAGTATATTTTCTTATATAATTAGTTAATCCCTAGTGCTGGTATGTAAATAATGGCCATCCATAAAATTGAAAGGATGTGATGCTTTTGCTTTGTCTTATTTCTCAGTTTTGTTTTTTCCCCTTAACACTGATGGGTCAGAATCTCTCTATGAATGTTTAAAAACAAAGGGACATAGCTTAGGAGGAAAGAACCATGTGTGTTTGTGTTGAAGGTTAAGGTTAGAGAATGAAACTCCTCAGCCTGAGACAAGGGGATTTCAAAAACTTAGTAAAAAAGACTAATCCAAAGATAACTTTTAGGGGCCAGTGCCGTGGCTCACCTGGTTAACCCTCCCCTGTGGCACCGGCATCCCGTCTGGGTGCTGGGTTCAGTCCCAGTTGCTCCTCTTCCAGTCCAGCTCTCTGCTGTGGCCCAGGAGGGCAGTGGAGGATGGCCCAAGTGCTTGGGCACCTGCATCCACATGGGAGACCAGGAAGAAGCAACTGGCTCCTGGCTTCGGATCGGCACAGCGCCAGCCATAGCGGCCATTTGGGGAGTGAACCAATAGAAGGAAGACCTTTCTCTGTCTCACTGTATATAACTCTGTCAAAAAAACATAATATTTATTGTGGTACATTTTGAAATTCATGCTGTTTTTTTTAATAATACCTATTTTCCTGTACTTTTCGAACATCCCTTGCTCAAATTTCTTTTTTTTTCTTTTTCTTTTTTTTTTTTTTACTACTAGAAGAAAAGAAGGAGACTTATTTTCCTATAGCCTGTAAAGTTGATTTCTTTTTTTTTTTTTAACTTTTATTTAATGAATATAAATTTCCAAAGTACAGCTTATGGATTACAATGGCTTCCCCCCCATACCTTCTTTCCCACCTGCAACCCTCCCCTTTCCCGCTCCCTCTCCCCTTCCATTCACATCAAGATTAATTTTCAGTTCTCTTTATATTCAGAAGATCAGTTTAGCATATATTAAGTAAAGATTTCAACAGTTTGCACCCACATAGAAACACAAAGTGAAAAATACTGTTTGAGTACTAGTTATAGCATTAAATCACACTGTACAGCACATTAAGGACAGAGATCCTACATGAGGAGTAAGTGCACAGTGACTCCTGTTCTTGACTTAACCAATTGACACTCTTGTTTATGGCATCAGTAATCACCCTAGGCTCTTGTCATGAGTTGCCAAGGCTATGGAAGGCTTTTGAGTTCACCGACTCTGATCATATTTAGGCAAGGTCGTAGTCAGAATGGAAGTTCTCTCCTCCCTTCAGAGAAAGGTACCACCTCCTTTGATGACCTGTTCTTTCCTTTTTATTCACCAAAGGGAGGCTATTGCATGGTTTCAAGATGTATCACTCCATTCTAAGCCTCTGTCTTCACATCATCTTTTGCTCTGAGTGTCTGTGAATCTCAAAGCACCTTCTTTGTCTCATGAGGAACCTGACATTGGATTTAGTGCCACCTCAAGTGCAGAATGAACTCACTCGGGAGTCTTCACATAATTAGATCTCAGAGCCTTCTTTCCCCTTAGAAATGTCACAGTTGTAGGCCCCAAGGTTTAGTGTATGGACTTACGCAGAGGGGTAAGGGAGGACACATGTTGATCTACTACATTGGGTACAAGGACTAGTTTGTGCAATAACAAAGCTTACTGAGTTTGAGTAATGAAAGGATCTCATAAAGATCCATTTGCATCATAAGAATGCATTGTTTTCAGTTGCTGTGGTAGGCAATGATTTCGTACTGCTGCTCTGTCCATGAGCAAATTTTTAGAATAAGCCTTGAATGAATTTTCAGAAGCATGAGGAATACTTTGCTTTTCACAGGGCCTGGGATGGTGCTTGCAGTTGCCTGTGAAATCTAGTTGGTATTAGGGTTACTAATAATTGTGCCGAATTATAATATTTTCAAATGCCTAGCGAATTAATGAGCTTACTCTAAGTGGATATGCTGCAAACCTACATGTAAACTTTCTTCAAAGTTTTAAGGCTTATGCTTTCCTCGTCCATTCTAAAAGGGTCATTTTTCAATGCCTTTGCCTGTCACATGGTGTGCCTGTATTCCTACTTCTGAGGCTAACGACTAATCATAAACTTTCACATCACATTTAGGAGAGAGAGAGTTAACCTAAGGCATAGTGCAGCAATATTGTCTGGGTTATATAGACTAACAAAGCTCTGTTCTATGGCATCTATGTATATGGAGATTTGTATAGTTGTATATATCACCACTTTGAATAGCCTAATTAGGACCCTTCTCTAAAGTATGCCAATAGAATTCAATTTAAAGTAGAATATGAAGCTGTTTTGGAGTCTTACTGAGTCTGCAAAATTCCAGTTCAAGTAAACTGATCCTATTAACTCTAGTTTTGTCTCCTAATAAGAAATCTACCTTAAACTGTTCATTCCATGAGAGTCACTTTATATAAAGGAAGACAACTTATAAAAAGGCAGTGCTGCCTTACAGCTGATGGCATCATTAAATACACATAATAAAGAGACTTCATTTAACTTCTTAAATTGACTTTCCTACTTCCCTTCCCAATAATGTGATGCTAGGTTACTGATGTCTGTAGTGCACCTGCCTTCAGATGGGATCATAATCATTCTGGAGCATCTAAGGCAATAAACTTTTAACACTGTCAGCCAATGAACTTGATGCTGAAATACTAGTGATACTAATAAATCCACTTTGGGAAATTTTCTGGTCAAATGATAGTTTTTCTAGTATTTCTAAATAGTTTGTTATTTTCACTGCCCATAATTTCTTCTGAAAGCAATTTCATTAATAGCAGTATTCCTATACAGAAAAAGACAACAAATTACCAGTGTAAGTGTTGAGTTTATCGTGGAGAAAATAATTGAGGAATAGGATGGAACAAAATTAATTCACTCTAATATAGACTGAATATATTTTTGCTTTTACCTGCAAAGCAAAATGGAAATAAATATTAAAAAATAACACATTAGAACTGTTCTTTCTGACAAACAAGACTTAATTTCTAGGAACATTTATAGGAAACAGAAGTATGTACTTCCATGAAAATTTTTCCCAAATGGGTATTCAGCCAAACTTGGATACACATTGAAAGACTTTAAGGGACATATAATAGTCTTTAATAATGCAATTGGGAAATTGTACCAAATGACAATTTAAAAATTAAATTCAGAACACATGAATTAATTCATAATTCAGCTACAATAGAGCATGGATAAATAGAGCTAAATCGCAGCTTCTCAAAGGGAGTGCATGGAATTAGCCTCACTGCTCAAGTGCAACCTGACCAAAAAGAAAAGAAGCAGTGTGGAAAATGAGTTTGCTTTTGAGGCAGCATTTAACTCTGCTTAAGACAATAGCCGTGTGTTAAGATGAGTTTGAGGTTTTATAGAAAAATTTATTGAATACTACTTTGTAGAAACATTTTGTAAATCACACTCATGTTAGATTTATTTTTCCATTAAAATATAAAAAGCTCCTCAGCCAATTTCTATCCCTTAAGAGAATTATAAGTTATTGGTTTGTTGTGGTTTTTTTTTTGCATTCAACTTGAAGCTTGTTTGCCTGTTGTATTTGACCTTGAATAATGAAAAAATAAAGTAATAAAATATCGCTTTAATCTAATCTCTGCTTTATTGCATTATTTTTTCAGTTTTGGGTAAATAAAGTAGGCTTGTGATATAAGGGACAAAATTTAGAACAGGGAAAAAAAAAAGGCAACAAAAGGGAGATGATTATTCTTTCGTTCAATAAAACCCCTTTAAAATAATATTACAGTACTGTGAAGGGCAAACTAGACTTTACTTTTGATATAAGGAACAAAAGGGAGAAGCATAAAGTCTTTTTTATTAATGAATAGCTCTTGTAGAAAAGCTTGGGAGAAGATCTTGTTTCCTGTTGCAATTTCATTTTGAAAATGTATTTAATGTTAAAGGTAATAGGTACTATTAGGTTATAATTAACAGACATACCAGAAACCGTGTCTTGTAAAATAGTGCTTATGTTTTTGTTGCTTTTCCGTCTGACTCCTGGGTGAGGTTCCCTAGTCCCCTTTGTGGTATAATTGGTTGATAGCTCAGCAGGCTCCTGAAAGTAAGGCATAAAACGTCAGTTCTGTGACATCCTTTCTTCCCTTTGTACCATTCTCACCTTCTAGCCTCATTTTCCTCTTGGGATTTAAAAATAAATTAACAATATACTTCTGACAGCTATAAAATACCCTTCTCCAGAAAATAATAGCACAGAATTTACTACGGTTTACTTACTTTACAGATTTCCCCATGCTTTATTTAGAACTGTCAAAGAAAGACTGCACAGGACAAGTTAAGCAGGCAAGGAAGACTTCATGCAGGACTCCTGCAAAGGGAGCGGAGCTTGAACTGAACTCTGCTGAAACAAAAGAATGGAGAGGTTCTCAGCACGGAGTGACCCAGTAGAAAACCCCTGGATTAGTTACTGGGCAGATGGTCCCTGGGATTAGGCAATCTGTGTGCTAGTTGGGAACAACAGAAGTTAGGCTCCTAGCCTTTGAGAAAGACATTCCTGAATTATAGAACTGGCAACAGATTTGAGAAGACTTGTATACTGAAGGGGTAGAAAAACAATTTAACTATGGCATGTTTTCTAAACTAAATGCTCTCAGAAACGGGGAGTCAGGGGCCCGTAGTAGGAGAGAGGCAAGTCCATAGCATAGTCAAACTGAAGACCTTTATGACTGAAAGTAAAGCCATAGTCAGTTTGTTGGCCATGTCTTTCAAGGTCATCTAATGGAGTATTGTTTTTACAAGAGGTTATTTTACTTCCCAGTAAGATGTCAGAGCTATAAAAATTATGTTCATCAGCATTTTAAAACATGAAAGGAGTTATAGAGCTGCCATCACTTGTCACTGTGGCTCTCTCTGTGCAATCTGAATTTACAAAACCTAATTGTTATGGATGTATCTATGCTCTTCTCGAAAAGCGTATGTTCAAGCTTTAATGACCAATGTAACTGTAATTAGAAGGTTTTTAGGAGATAGCAAATGTTAAATAAAATCAAGAGTTTGGAATCTTAATCTGATAGTATTAATGGTGGGAAAGGTATTAGAATTGTACATTTTCCAGATATTATTTACAGATCATACACATGTCCTCTATTTTTAGCCCAAGCACATGTTTTATTTAAGCCAATCTCTTATCTATTTTTTTTAGATTCTGAAAGATGTAATGAATATAAATGATTAGTTTAAAGTCATTTGAATTTGAAGTCATTGAAACCCACAATGTACTTCAAGTCTAGTTTTATTAATAAACACATAGATTAGTTTTATAGAAGTGGCTAAAAATAAGGCACAGATACTTAGAGCAACAATCTATGGTATTAGTAGACCATTTTGGCTAGTGAGGAGCCCCGATGAATTTTTTTGGTTTTGCATAAAACTGAAGAAATTTGCCAGAAATTTTCTGATTTTAAAAACTTACTTGGGGCTGCCTGTAGCATAGTAGGCTAAGCCTCCACCTGTGATACCAGCATCTCATAAGGGCAGTGGTTTGTGTTCTGGCTGCTCCACTTCTGATCCAGCTTCTGGTTATGGCCTGAGAGAGCAGTAGAAGATGGCCCATGTGCGTGGGACCCTATACCCACATGGGAAACCCTGAGGAAGCTCCTGGCTCCTTGCTTCGGGTGGGCTCAGCTCTGGTCATTGTTGCCATTTGGGGAGTGAACAAGCAGATAGAGGACCATTCTCTCTGTCTCTTCCCTCTCTCTGTAACTCTTCCTCTCAAATAAATAAATCTTTAAAAAAACTTACTTGAAATTATATATATATTTATAATAGATGTAGATATATTGATAGAAAAGTACACATATCATAATCATATAGTTGAATTAATTTTTGCTAAATAAACATCCTCAATCAGAGCTAACTTTAATAGTGCCCAAGAAGACCCTATCATGCAGGCATTTTCTAACTTCTAACATATAGACTAGTTTGCCTTGTTTTCCTATTTTGTATAAGTTGACTTACAGTATATATACTTTTCTGTCTGGCTTCTGTAGCTCAGTATTTTCTGTGGTCGTTGCAGTGGTTCATTTTCATATTGTATAGAATTCCATCGTGTAAACATGGAACAAATTACTTGTTCATGATAATATAGATATGACATTGAAAATTTTCTAGTATTTATTTCTAAAATAGTGCTACTATGAGTACTGTTATAAACTGTTTTCTACATGGTTTGGGGGAACATCTATATGCAATTTTACTGAGTATAACTTAGAATTTCTGTATCCTAAAGTACACATAGATTTAGATTTAGTAAATAGTGCTAACTTTTTCCAATGTGATTGTACTAATTTACATTCTCAGGGGTTCTGTAACTTTTTCCCTCCATATCCTTCACAGTACTTGGTATTAGTTATACTTATCTTTAAATCTGAATGTGTTGTATAAATTTTTATTGCTTAGAACAAATAGTTGCAAGAATTTTTTCATTTCCATACTGGCCACTTGTATATCTTTATTTATGAAGTGTCAATTATTTGGCACAAATTTTCAATTGGGTTATTGTGTTCTCGGGAAGAATATGATTCCCTTGTTGGATATATTTAGTGCAAATATCGAACTTCACAGTTTGTTTTTACTGTTTTTATCTATTGATCAACAAGCGTTCTTGATATATTAATTTTTCCCTTTATGATCAGCAATTTTATCTCTTATTAAAAAGCACTATCCAATTCCCAAACCCTTGGCTAGACAAACTAAGAAGAAACCAGAAGATTCCAAATAAAATCGGAGAAGAAAATGGAGACATTACAACTGATACCACAGAAATCAAAGGATTGTTAGAGATTATTATGAACAACAACACAACAAAAACTTGATAACCTAGAGGAAATGGAGAAATTTCTGGACATATTTACCTTCCTGAGATTGAATTGTGAAGAAACAGAGTAGCTAAACAGACCAATAATGAGTAGTAAAATTGAATCATTAATGGAAACTCTCCCACAAATGAAAAACTCAGGACTAGGCGGCTTCACTGCTGAATATTACCAAAAATTTAAGGAAGAACTAATACAAGTTTTTCTTAAATTATTCCAAAAAATGAAGGGAGGGTGAAACTCTGTGATACTCATTCCCTGAGGTCAGAATTATGTTGATAGGAAAGTCAAAAAGATGCAATCACCAAAAAAGAAAGCTGTGACTTTCTTTTGAATTATTTCTAATGAGCATACAGACAAAAGTCTTCAACACAATAGCAAAATGAATCCAAAAGCACTTAAAAAGATTGTTCAGTGGAGCTGGTATCGTGGTACAGTGGGGCAAGCCACCACCTATAATGGCAGCATCACGTATGAGTGCTGGTTCTAGTCCCGGCTGCACCACTTCTGATCCAGCTCTCTGCTGTGGCCTGGGAAAGCAGTGCAAGATGGCCCAAGTGCTTGGGCCCCTGCACCCACATGAGAGACTGGGAAGAAGCACCTGGCTCCTGGCTCCGGATTGGCACAGCTCTGGCTGTTGCGGCCATCTGGAGAGTGAACCAGTGGAAAGAAGACCTCTCTCTCTGTCTTTCCCTCTCACTGTCTATAACTCTACCTGTCAAATAAGTAAATAAAATCTTTAAAAAAATATAAAGGATAAAACCCTACAATAATTTTTTGCTAAACCTTGGACTCTTAACCCATTCAATCCCCTTTTGTTTCTCAGGCTGTCATGATATGAGAGATTGCCACCATAAAAATAAGGTCGATTGTAAACCTTTACTGGAGGTTTAAGTTTGACTTCAGAAAATGTTTATGAAGGGGTCCTGGGAAGGTTCTTCAGAGCATTCATGGAAAATTGAATTAAAAGATGTTTATTTTGCTGCAAAGTTTTTGAAATCCATGCATAATGTTTCCATAACATGCCTTTTAGTGAGCTTTTTGAAAATCCTCTCAGAAATATGGGCTTCAAAATTTTTACAGCAAAATAAGCTTATCTTTTAGATCTGTTTTCCACAGGCATTTTGGACTACCCTTGTGTGAGGGGAAAATGAATTACTAAGTGTGAATGGATCTGGTATAGTGCTTGATAGGAAAGTAGGCACTTGCTATTGAACATTTGTCCTTCTTGAACAAATATCCATGGGCAGTCTCTCTACTGTTCTTTAAACTTTAAAACTCATTAATTATTTGTTATCTAATACACATATCAGAGGACAGTATTTCTTCTCTCCAAATCCCCATCAAGTATTATGAAGAATGCTTTACATTTTATGTTAGAGATTTTCAAAGCAAATAATGGAAGAGAAAGAGTTTTCAGAAGAACCCATTAGGTCATTTTATTCTTTATCAGTTAAAATTCATTAAGCTTTAATGAATTTCAATTATAGCATTGTTTACTACTTTGTTTTTCTTAAGTCTGACTCCTTAGGACCTTGTGGATGCCAATTCACTAACTAAATATGTTTGCATAGTCCTGTCATCTTCCCAATGACACATAACAGAATCCTCTATGATATGTGATTATTTTTATCCAGAATAATTCTCATTTGCTTTGTGGGGAAAAAACCCACTCTCAAATTTTATATTCTCCACTCAGGAGATCTTATTTAACTTAGACTTCCTAAGTCATTTGGAAAAGACTGTTTTAGTGAATTTGTGGTTTTGCTAACATAGTATTGACCGAATTTTTAAAAAATCAGAGGGATTTTGAAGTTAATAACGTATCTATCTTAAACTAAGATCTAACAATAAATTAGTTACCTTTTGTTCCCACATAGTTTGTTAAGATGGCATATACAATGTCTATTTATATGTATGCATATAAAACCAAACAATTAAAGAAAAACATTCCTAAGGAAATACTTAAGCTCATAGTATTGAAAGTAGAAATAAAAATACTGCCTTGATTTTCAGTTAATTTGGAATTAAGTGGTCATATTGAACATTATTTAACTTTGCTCTCTTGCTAGAAAATCAGCTGCAATAAAGCCAAAATTATTTGCTATCTCTTGAAATCGGTTGAAACAGTGTTTCAAGAGTCCTGTAAGACAGGGTCAGCCTACACTTGGGGTATGGTTATTCTTACCACCATGTGAGCTAACACAGTTCCGTTTACAAAATTGTGTGATTGCCAAATTTACTGACAGAAATTAGATGTTTTTGTTTTTCTAAATCTCTTCCTCTCCAACTATCCATTGTTAATGTACTAGGTGCTTAGAGATGATACGAATAAACTATACTGATGATCAAATCCCAACAGCTCATTTTATGGAAGGATGGGGTAATTCACCCAAGGATACACAGCAAGTCAGTTGCAAAGCTAGATCTGCAACCTAGGCCTCCTCTGTATTGTCAAGGTCAGTGTTCTATGTAATATAGTTTCTTGTAAAGCACTTCAAAAAGGATTGAAAAAGTTGGGCATATATAACTTCTACTCCTCTCAGTGTATTCTGCTTAAATTTAAATACTTTAAAAAAAAACTCTATCACTAGCTAGTAACCTCTTTTGCATTCTTGTTAATCAGAATTAGTGCTTTATGAATGATTGTGAAGTTAGTTATTTGTTGCTGTGATTTTTTGAAACAGACAGATGGAAGTTTGTCATATTTAAAAAAGATCCAAGTCATTCTTAATTTGGAAATCTCAATGCAGTAATCCATATTTGAAATTTTTAATATGGCCTTAAGGAATATAGTTGCATTTGCATAAATTCTTCTTAGTAAAAGGATCCTGTGATGGCCGGCGCCATGGCTCACTAGGCTAATCCTCTGCCTTGCAGCGCCGGCACACCGGGTTCTAGTCCCGGTCGGGGCGCCGGATTCTGTCCCGGTTGCCCCTCTTCCAGGCCAGCTCTCTGCTGTGGCCAGGGAGTGCAGTGGAGGATGGCCTAAGTGCTTGGGCCCTGCACCCCATGGGAGACCAGGATAAGTACCTGGCTCCTGCCATCGGATCAGCGCAGTGCGCCGGCCGCAGCATGGCGGCCACTGGAGGGTGAACCAACGGCAGAGGAAGACCTTTCTCTCTGTCTCTCTCTCTCTCACTGTCCACTCTGCCTGTTAAAAAATAAATAAATAAATAAATAAATAAATAAAAAATAAATAAAATAAAAAATTAAATTAAAAAAAGGATCCTGTGACTAGACTTTTGAAAAATTGTGAAGATGTTTATTTTTGTATATATTTTTTTTTCTCCAAACAGTTTCCAGTCTTTTTAGTTTAGGATACAGGTGCTAAAGACCAAAGTAGGAATTCAGTTTATATACTTTCTTCAACCAACAAAACTATGTGTTTTTATTTTTTTGGAGGAAAATTTCTGTCTGAAGACATTGTTTCCTTTAATTTATAAAGAAATTTGACAGAACACAGTGTTATTTTTGTCCTTTTAAATATTAACCTGATTCTACAAGCTAAATAGAATATGATGTTCAAATGATGGCATAATTTTTAAGTGTATATAAATTATTTGACCTTAATATATTTGAATTTAATGATTATATATGGCATAAAATCAAAGTAGAATTTGACTGAAGTGTTCTTATATTCATTGATACTCATAATGAAGTTATAATGGTTTATAGTAAATGATTTTAAAGTCAATCTCAGTAGTCCAGAATCAAAAGTATGTTCATTAAAAATGTCATTTGTGTGATTCCAGTCCAAGTTTCACTTCAGTTTGTTTTTCTAACCCTATCTTACCTAATCAAGGAGCTTAATTTGATAATTGAGTATCTTAGTTATGACCTTGCTGGCAATTTCGATGTTAACATGTTTGAAAAATTCTGAATACCAACTAAATTGAAATATATGCATCATATATTTTAATGTTCTTGTGTATTTCCCTGTAGTAATGTTTTCTTGACTTTTTCTCATTTAGATATGAGCCCTTTAATAAGTTCTAGAAAGGAGACTATAGTCCTGAGCACACATTTTTTTTCTCCTTTATGACTTGAGTAGGAGGAGGTGCATGTTAGCTCCAGGCCTTGACCTGGGCAGCCCCTGGCTGTCTCCCTCTGAGGTCCTGGCCTTCCCTCATGATCTCCCACTCGTTCTTCTAAATTAAACTGTTCATGAACACTACTACAATCTTCTGAGCCTTTATTTTTTTTTTAGCCACAGCATTTATAATATGAATACCCCTTTTGTCAGCAAAATTAGGACTTCAGAAACCTAGATATTTTGAAAGCTATGTAAGTTTCTTCTAAAACAAAGGCTAGCTTTAGTCAGTTTCTGTTTAAACAGTGGAAAGCTATTAGTCATAAGCCAGATTTGCCCAAATGCTTCTGTCTTCTCTAGGTAGGTAACTTTCAGTTTTGTACACAATAGAAAATTTCTGGTATCTTGGGGATGGTGGATGATTTTAGATACCATATGTAGCTCGAGCTGTTTTTCAAATATGTCAATATTTTCACATTTCAGGATCTGACAGTTGAGAGATAATTAATTAAGTAATTTAAATAAGTGCCTGAAGGCATCTTCTTCCAAAAAAAAAAAAATACCTGGGAAATTTTATAGAAACAAAACTTAAATAAACAAAAGATCAGAGAGCAGATGAATGTTTTATGGGTATAAGTGAATGATCTTAAGAAATACTATTGTACACAGTAAAACTTCAACAGATGCTAGAAACAGTTCTGTTGTTGCTTTTATGTTATTGTTGTCTCTTTTGTTTGTAAGTAGTCTAGGGAATAAGGAACTAATTGAATTTATATAATATTCTGTCTCTAGCAAGACATTTTAGGGTTGTCCCTTGCCTTGATTTTTTGGAAGATGAGCTCTCTGTGGGCTCTGTCTCTATAAAATGAGTAAATTTTTTAACACGTGCTGGTTTTAGAGTTGTTCAGGCATCATTTAATCCTTTTTCTGAATCCAAAGTATCAACAATTCTTTGTCAGTTTCTTGTGATACCTGTTCCTTTGTTCTACTTCTAATCCTTAAGTCTGTTTGGTGTCAAGAATATAAAGGAGAAGTTGAAGCAGGATGCTTGTTAGAACTTCTACAGATCTTTGTGGAAAGTTTGGCAGCGGGTGCAGGCAAATAATTGTTCTGATGACAACTCATTGTTATATTAGGGGAAATCTTTGAAAATGACTAGAGGCCATACTCTAGTAAAGCATGGTTGTCAATTTATTCCTCCATTCTAGTTAAAAGGCAATTTACAGTTTTACTGTAGCATGTGTTAGTGCAGAAGATGTGAATGGCCCTGTTAGGAAAAAAATATCAAAGTCGTGGAGAAATTTAGATGAAAAGGCAATGACAGAGTGACACACTGAAGTCTGTTTTAAAAAGATATTTTTTACTGGCAGTTTGTATTTGTCATTTAAAACACTGGTTATAGTTGGCTATGTACGTTACCCTGGGAAAGCTTTCGTAACAGGAGAAAACAGGAGAAAAAGAAAATGTTAATGCTTTTTGTTCGTGTTGCTATAAACACCTTTTCTTCCTTTCAATGTTTTGTACATCTTACCTCAAAAATAATTTAGAATATTAGACATTCTTAGAAAACAAAAATATTACATTTAAATTAGTAAAAATGCAAGTTCTTGCTTTTAAGAGGAGAATTCTAACTATATTCATTTAAGGAAAATTGCAAGCATGATAACAGTTGTAAGGTAGATGGAATTATAAACCTGGAGACAGAGTGGAAATTCTGTTTGTGATATAAGAAATCAATGATTTATTGTTATAATTTCCATATCAAGAAGAATTTTTCACCTGACATTCATCCTGGATCTCAACCTATGTATTTTCAAAATGTTCTCATTCAGAGAATTCAAACGATCAGCCATTTATTTGTAAAATTACATACAAAGAATTATCTTTTACCTTTTTTCTCTTGAAACTCCCAAAGGAAAACATCAGGTCAGAAATCATAATATGACTGACCATAAAATAACTGTAAGAGTGATTTCCCTAATACTTGAAAGCCCTTGGAGCTGCACGTGATGATGCCAAACAGTCTTTGTGTCAGAGAGTGCTTTCTTCCAGAGGAGCCTAAGTTCATCTTCAGTGCTGGGCAGTTGTCTCAGTGCAGTGAGAGTAAGAATTCTAGTTGTGTCATGGTGGTCACAAGTAAGCATAAGACTGGTGGTGTTTTAAAACTGAATGGTAAAATATGGCAGAAAGTGTGTGGAAACTGTTAGGTTTCTTGAAATTTGTTATTACAATGTCTCTAATATTTTTGCTTGTCCTCACTGTTTATGCATTCAATGACTTATCATTGGGGGACAAAATTCTATATTTAAAAAAAATTGAGTAGGCCTTGTTATCATTCTGTAGGTATTTTTGTTCATTATCTGATGAGCTTTAATGTAGAAGTGCTTACAGCCCAGTTCATAGTGTTCTAAAAAGAGCAAGAATGGAGTAAAAGGGAAATGGCCAGCATGTCCTCTTCCTGTGTCACTTCTTAAAGTATTTAGTTTTGCAATGTCTTTACCCCAGAATACCATTTTCTTTACCATGCAGCACTAATGTAGCAATTCTAACATAACATAAAGCAACACATGTGATTCATCTGAAAGGAAAAAAAAAAAGGCAGTATTGGGACAACTGCAGAATGACTTTAGCAAACATTTGTACTAGTGAGTTGGCTCAGAGGGATATTTGAACCATAAAAGCTTGGTTAGGCAGTCAGGCCTTGTGACCAGGGAGCTCAGCATCAACAACTTAGGATTCAGCATCCTTAGCAAGGCTTGACTCACCCTCCTGCTACCTCAGGAATGCGGAGACCTGGTGTCCAAGTGGACCAGTCAGTATACATCAGCTCCTGTCAGGTGGCCTGCTGGGAAAACACCTTTCAGTTCCCTGCCTGTGAAGTAGGAGCAGCTTTGTGAGAAGGGAGGACAGCAGGCTTTATGCCGCACGGAAATTAGGATCCATTCTGCAGTCCAACACCAGCGATTTTCTCTAGTGCTGTATGTCGTGAGGTGCAGATCATCAATAGCTTAAAGTGCCCAGCAGAGTCAAAAGTAAACAAGATCTCTGTGGCTTAAAAGCAGAGTCCTGGCCTTCAAAGTGAGGGAAGGAAGAGTGGAGTAAGAGATTTCTGACCGTTTTACACTATGGGCACTGCCTTGGCTGTTTTTACATAGTGAGAAGAGAAATGTAAGTCTGCATTTACTTAGTAGTCTAGCACTTGCTTATTGCACCCTTGATATGGACTCGGTGTTGTGGTAGGGATTTAGGATAGAATTCAAAATAGACTTAGTCTCTTTAGCAACAACAACAACAACAAAGTAAAATACGGGATATTGGGAACATATGGCAATATGTTTACTCCTTATTTCCTGGGAAAAGAAAAGCTAGGAAGTATAAAATAAGCAACAGGGATGTTGTCCTCAGGGGGAAGGAGCTGAATAAGGGGGTCTTCAAATACTCGCAGGGGGCTGATGTGGAGCAGCGAATTGAGCTGCAGCTGGGAGTCAAGACGTTCCATAGCTGGGCCCTGCTTGTGTCCCAGCTGCTCAGCTTTGGATTCAGCTCCCTGCTGATGGGCCTGAGTAGATGATGAGCCTGGAATGCGGGCCCCTCACTATCCATGTGGGAGACCTGGGTGAAGGTCCTGACTGCTGGCTTTGGCCTGACCACGCTGTGACTATGGAGGCTACTTGGGCAATGACCCAGCAGGTGGAAGATTGATTTCTCTCTCTCACTCTCACTATGCCTTTTAAGTAAATAAATATCTTCTTAAAAATATTTCATGGAAAATGTATATAATGAAACACTATTCATGAATTTCAAATTGTCTTTGCACCAAAACAAGCTTTTAATTCCATTACCAAGAGCTTTTCATGGTATTCAGCCTCCTGCTTCAGAAGAAAAGCTGCTACAAGTACTGTCAAAATGTTCAGTATGGCCAGACACTGAGTGTGAAAGGAAACTGAACAAGAAGTGCCAGAGTGAAGTTAGGGTGGGACTCCTAAAGCATATTTAGTTGGAGGCCAAAAGCCCCACTCTTTGATGTGCCTATAAAAATTTTCCAAGGACATTTCTTCTAAATGATAATTTGGAAGACTTATCTATTTTTTTGATTTATATACAGAGAGAGTAGCTTGTATTTCCCTATGATGGATAAAGCATCCAGGTTTTCTGTAGTGGAATACACTCTCCATGTTTGTAAACTGACTATCAGTAGGTATTCATGAAATATCACTAGAAAGCATCAGTAGTCAGGGAATGAGGTTGTGTGACAGGTGCAGTTGTGAGTTATTTTTGACCTTTGTATTTCCCATTGCCTCCGTTACTTTAAAGAGATCACTTTATTCACATTATATCTTCCTATTGGAAGTTTATTTCAAAATGAATGTGCTGTAGCCAACTATACCAAGTGTGGCAAAGTTAGAAGTAATTTTTAAAAAGTAAACCGCCATGTATTTTTATGTTTCTTTTTATGTCTCCTGTCACTGTAAAAGAATCTGCATTTTTGAAATGTGATGAAATATAGATATATTTGTATAGATAGACAACATTAGCAATCAATGTGAGTGTGAATTCCAGGACACAGAGACAGTCATTGTGAGTACTTTGAATAAGTGCCTTCTGAACTTAGACAGACATACATCCACACATTACTACACAGACAAACACTCTGCATCAGTCTAGATAAGTAAAACCCATTTGTGAACACCAGGTCTTATACTGTGTTTCCATTTTCTCCTTACTACCAGCAATAATTTTAAGAGATTTATTCATTTATTTGTTTGAAAGGCAGGGCTACAGAGAGAGAGGGAGAGACAGAGGTCTTCCATCTGCTGGTTTGTTCCCAAGTTCCCACAACAGCCATGGCTGGGCCAGGCTGAAGCCAAATGCCAGAAACTTCTTCTGGTCTTCCACATAGATATAGGGGCTCAAGTACCTGGGCCATCACTGCTCCTTCCCAGTCACATTACCAGGAAGCTGGATGGGAAGCAGAGCAGCCAGGCTTAAACCAGTGCTGAGTTCTAAGATGCTAGCATCACGAGAGGTGACCCAAACTGCTGTGCCACATGTTGATCCACCATTGACAATACTGAGGTCTCCCAGCCAGCACTCCTGAGATAGTTTATTCCTTTTCCTTTTCCTTTATCTTTTATATCCCTCTAATGTACTAAAATAAGCATGTATGAGTAGGGGTATATTTTTATTTTTTAATTTATTTGAAAGAGAGGGACACACACACACACACACACACACAGCGAGCGAGCGAGCAAGCGAGCAAGCTACCATACGTTGGTTTACTCCCCAAATAGCTGCAATGGTCAATTCTGGGCCAGGACAAAGCCGGGAGCTAGGAGCACCCTCTTGGTCTCCTAGTATGCCTTGGTTCTTTCCTGCATTACCTGTTACCTGTTAATTAAATTTTAAGACTTGATTAAATTCCTATTCAATATCTTAGCGAAACTGCTTGATTGCATCAAGAGGAAATAATATTTGGAAATACCAATTTTAGTGATGTTAATATTAATCAGTAATTCCAGCATTAACAGCCTATTCATTATTAAATTTCTTGTCGACTTTCCATCCCTAATAGTTTTAGTAACCACTGGTTGTCTAGATTTATTATTTTGTCAGGATTGAATAATGGTGACTTTCTAATTCTATTATGTGCACTGTTGTTTTGGTCACTGAATAAAAATGTTTATAGGGAGTTTAAGACACAATTTCACATTGGTGTGATCAAACTTCCTAGTCTGCTGAGGAATCACTCAGAGCAAATCAGAACAACTGGTAATGCTGTGTCCCAATAAATACTTGTCTCTTGCTTTTCATTATACTTCTCCCACAATCAAGAAAATGGGGTGTGGTCCAAAGGGCATTGAATGTGGATTGAGAACTGTGTGTGACTCTAAACTTCCAAAGCTTGAGAATTGTTTCTGTTCTTTGAACTTTCTGTATCTTCTAAAACTACCTAGGGAAGCAGGAAGATGACAATGATCTTGTAAGTGCAGAAAAGAATCGAGTAAAGGTTAAGGTGATTGTTCACTATATTCTTTTGTTCTATCATCTCACACTTGAAGCAACTGGTTCTTCTATGTACTATCTGATGCCACTCTGAATATTCAGTTTTCATTCTGAATTTATGGGCTGAGCTTTCAGCCTCTGTCTTTTGTTAGACCACATATGGTGAATTATGTTCAGTTCTGGTTTCCACATGGAATAAAGAAATTGACTTACAAAATATTCTCCAGAGTGGGCGAAGGAGGGTGGCAGTGGACACGAAGCCATCTTACAGGAAATGTATCTGGAAGACTTCTCAGAACCACGTATATGAAAATATGTGGATGTTATTCAGTTGCCTAGACTTTAAGCTCCTTGGAATAGGAGATCATGAAATGTTTGACATACTGCAAACTTTGATCTATATCTCCCAAGAAAGTTGAACAAGAGTGCGTGCATGTGCTGGGGATTGAGGCCCTGACTGATACTGCTCAGATAAGGAAAATCTGGGACTTGTGCAGTGAGGGCAGGGTCAGAGTTTGTACTGGAACTTGGTTTGTTTTACTTCCATTCCAGGGCATCCCTGTCTTTATGAAATACTCCCTTCTCACCACCCCAGAGACTGTTAAATAAGCAACGATAAGAAAAATAGGCAATGCTATTAAAGCAATCTATAAATATTTGAAAAGAGGGGTGGTTAAAGTTGATTAACATAATTAAGGGTGGTAACCATAGGAACCAGAATGGGACTCTAACTAAATATGAGAGTTCAAAAATGAGTTGCTCCACCACAGAATGAGAATCACAGCTCAAGAGGTTGCAAGCATCAGTTTGATGCTTTGCAGAAAGAATTCATGTACTGGTTGTTTTTAAAGTTCCTCCCTTCTCAAGACACTGTTATTTCAAGAAATAAGTACTCCCAGAGTGATTTTCCAATTACTATGGTGGGAACTTGACTGTCTCCATTAGCAGCGATCCAGCTTACATCAACTACGTCTCCCACCAGTACCCATAATAAGAAGAACAAATAAGAATTTGGCCTTTTATGGGATTAGCATTGTGGCACAGCAGGGTAAGTCATTGCTTGGGAGATCCATAACCCATATCAGAGTGTCTGAGTTTAAGTCCCACATCTGCTTCTGATCGCCTTCATACTAGTGTGCACCCTGGGAGGCAGCAGGTGACAGCTCAGGTACTAGGTTTCCTATCACCCGCATGGGAGAAGATGGAGTGCAGGACTTCTGGGTTTGGGCTTGCCCAGCCTGGCTATTGCAAGAATTGGGGAGTGGAAGGTGGAAGAAACAATTCATTCTCTCTTGATTTCTCCCTCTCCTCCTCCTTCTCCTTCCCCCTTTCCCTTTCCTTCCCTCCCTGTCTCTTTCTAGCTCACTCCTGCTGCCTTTCAAATAAATAAAAATAATTAAGTTGAAACTGGTAATGCTCTTTATTACATTGCAACCTGAAAAAGATATTTAGCATATGCTGAATATTTGGGAAAGCTAGAAAACGTGAAGTTCTTTCTCTATTGTAAGTATGGAAGACTAAGTTTTAAAGGAGGAATTTGGGGATGGGTGTCTGACACAGCAGTCAAGCTGCCACTTGGGATGTCTTCATCTCATATCAGAGTGCCAGGGTTCAAGTCCCAGCTCTGCTCTCATTCCGCCTTTGTACTAATGCGTACCGTGGGAGGCAGCAGGTGATGATTCCAATGGTTGGGTCCCTGCCATCCATGTGGGAGACTTGGACTGAGTTGTCAACTCCAAGCTTCAGCCTGACCCAACCCTGGCTTTTGTTGGTATCTCAGAAGTGAAGCAGGCCGGCGCCGCGGCTCACTAGGCTAATTCTCCACCTAGCGGCGCCGGCACACCGGGTTCTAGTCCCGGTCGGGGCGCCGGATTCTGTCCCAGTTGCCCCTCTTTCAGGCCAGCTCTCTGCTGTGACCAGGGAGTGCAGTGGAGGATGGCCCAAGTACTTGGGCCCTGCACCCCACGGGAGACCAGGATAAGTACCTGGCTCCTGCCATCGGATCAGCGCAGTGCGCCGGCCGCGGTGGCCATTGGAGGGTGAACCAACGGCAAAGGAAGACCTTTCTCTCTGTCTCTCTCTCCTCACTGTCCACTCTGCCTGTCCAAAAAAAAAAAAAAAAGTGAAGCAGGAGATGGGAGATCTATGTTTCCTTCCCTCCCTCCCTCTCTGCCTCCCTCCCTCCTTCTCTCTGTCCTTTTTAAATAAATGAAATTTTTAAAAATAAAAAAATTTTATATAGTGATAAATGAACAAATATTTACATTTTTTGTATCATGAACAAGGCTATGTATGAAAGGCAGTAAGCAGTTTGAACACTGATTCTTTGCTAACAAGTGGTTGCCGCAGTTCAGATGCACCTGTAATAGTTTCTCAGATTCAGTATAGAACATTTCACTACTTTACTACTGCACTTGGCCTTGCTCTCCTTCCCTGTGAAGCTTCTTGTTTCTCACTCTATGCCCTGGAAGGTGAGCTAGACTTCGATTATTCACAAAAACCGGACTTGTGACTCAGCAGCCTCCGCCTTTACAGAGTTTCCTAGGGCTGGTGCTCTGGCACCGCAGGTTAAAGCCATGGCTTGTAGTGCCAGCATCCCGTATGGGTTCAAGTCCCAGCTGTTCCACTTCCTATCCAGCTCTCTGCTAACACCCCTGGGAAAGCAATAGAGGATGGCCCAAGCCCACGGGCACCTGTGTTCATGTGGGAGACCTGGAAGAAGCTCCTGGCTCATGGCTTCAGCCTGGCTCAGCCCCAGCTGTTGTGGCCATTTGGGGAGTGAACCTGCGCATGGAAGATCGATCTCTCTCTCTCCTCTCTCTATAACTTTGCCTTTCAAATAAGTAAGTGAATAAATCTCTTTAAAAAGTACTTTGTAGCAAGTAATAGACTTTGTGGACATTTCAAATGATCTCAAGTAAAGAAGTTAAATCTTTATTCCAAATTTGAAAACTCTTGAGGAAAAACAAAACTTTCCTGCAACCACAGCATGGGAGATTTTAGTGCCACTGCTTTGTGCAAAAGCCTGACACTTTTTTCTAATTATCTCACAATTTTTGTCCTTTGGTGCTCACTTTGCTGGGTTATACATTTTCGGGTGGAGCAAAGGTAATTTCATTTCATCATAATAGACAGCCATTTATTTAGACCCCAAGCTGCTCAATGTGGCATTATATAAATATTTGATTAAAATAATAGCTTTCTAGCTCTCAAGAGAAGAGGCATAAAACCATAGCCCATTTATAAACCACACTGACTCTGTCTAATAAAACAGCAGTATCTATAAGAGCCTGACAAGTTAAAAGCTAGCTGAGTAACTTTGTAATCTGAATTCATTTTGTTTCTACTCTTTTTCTTACACTTAAATATAATTTTTCATACATTCACCATATTCATAGAAGCATGTAATGTGCATAACACTACACTGTTTGCTGTAGGGAACACAAATTATTTTGCACTAGGTTATAGTATAAAGAATTTTCAGTCTAGTTAGCAAAGAATAAAGCATAAAATGTTAGATATAGAAATTAAAATAGGGCTATGACAACTAATCACTTATGGCTAGCAAACTTTATTAGACTTCCCTACTTTCTCACCAAAAGCTTTATGAAGACAAAAAGAAAAATAAACAACTATTTTTAAAATTTAAAGAAGTTTACACTACTTGCAAGGTCGTGTTGCTAGATTGAGGACATGCTCCATGTCTACTTTTACTTGACTTTTGGAAACAGAACATACCACTGCGTGTCAAGGAATCTGATATGGCATTTTCTGTCTCTATTAGTTTAGAAATCAGTTTTGACTGGATATCAGATAACCATATCTCTGCTACATTGTGCTGATTTTAGAAATAGCAAGACTGCTATTATTATTTTGTCCCTTTTATATTTATTTATAAATGCTATCTTTTATATTTATTTATTTGTAATTGAAGTTCCAGAAAGCAATTACCAGTAGGTAGGGAATGCAGTGAAACTTACTTGGTTCTATCATATTCTTAGGTAAAGCAGGAGTGGAGAAAGAAAAAAACAGTAGCAGTTCACATTGGGGCTAATGGTTTATTCATAGACTCTGTGTGTTGTTAATAAGCAGGGAAAGGGTGGGGTAGTCAAATAAGCACATGACAGTCCCTTCTCAGGCTAACAGGGACATCCTCCCAGATCTCCTGACACTAAGGTTTATCCCAGGAAAGGAAATCTGGTTGTTCAAAATGAACAAAAAGTAGGGCCAAGGACATGTGCACATGTAAGCTGGGGCTCCACATGTCCACCAAGGACATGCCAACATGTAAGCTGGGGCTCCACATGTCAACAAGGACATGCCAGCATGTAAGCTGGACCTCCACATGTCCACCAAGGACATGTCAATATGTAAGATGGTACTTGTCATGTCCATCAAGGGCACGTGCACATGTAAGCTGGACCTCCACATGTCCACAAGGACATGCCAACATGTTAGCTAGACCTCGACATGTACACCAAGGCATGTGCACATGTAAGCTGGGCCTCCACATGTCCAGCTTAGGGCATAGGTAGTTCTCTCCTCATTTGATGAAGGTTAAATAGAAAACTTCAACCATAAACCACCCTTGAATGTAGAACTTGAAAGTTCAGAGTTTGAAATATTTTTCAACAGGAATTGGAAGAGAATTTAGGAATGATTTGTTTCTCTTTGTAGCATTCAAGCAGACAAGTTCTCTCTGATACCACAGACATAAAACTCGAGCCCTGGCAGAGGAAAGGACAAGAGAGACCGCCACTTGCTGTTGAGCTCTCCAAGATGGCTCACCAGCAGTTGTGTGCCTTTCCCTAGTGCAGTCCTGGAGAGTCCAGGGAAGCAGGTGTGGTGCTGATGTGTCAGAGAACAATAACAGGTCAGAGAAACCTACCGGGAGTAGAGGGAAGTGTAGATGATAGCCAAGATGTTAACTCCATGAGGTCTAGGAATATGCTGGACAGCCAGGCTGATCCCCCCATCACAAGCACCAGTACTGCATTGTACTCCCGGACCTGTGTGACAGGAGAGCAGTGAGTGACTTCAGAATACGGCCTGAGCCAGTTATGTTGTGGAAGAACATGGATGCAGGAAGATGGACCCAGCAGCTCCCCATCCCAAGTGTGTCTTCTTAATTGAGAAGCGATATATGACTATGAAAGAGGTTTTTTTTTTTTTTTCCCATCATTATTACTTATCAAGAGCTATCAAACTCTGTGAGCTCCCAACATTCTGAGTTCTTTGTTCCTCTGTTTCTGCCTTCAACCTCTGTGGTCCTTGCCTGAGAATTGATGTTACCTCGTTAAGAAATGGAAGGAAAAACTAACACTTCATACAGTGTTTGTCCAGGTTATCTAAAAATGCAGTTTAATTGAAGGTGCTATGCATTATTTTTTTTCTGTACAATTTGCATCTCCACTTTTTAAGCCTCCAATATGAATTTCTTTTCTGTTTCCTAAAGGATCACTAGTACTATGTTTTAGTGGGTTTTCTGTTTTGGAATGTGAGAAACTTACTTCATTTTTAAGTTAACATAGTTGCGGAAAGCTAAAATTGCAGCAAAACATGCTATATATTTTGAATCCAGCTATATTGCAACTTTTAC
The DNA here is from genome assembly GCF_051225735.1 of Oryctolagus cuniculus. Lineage (NCBI taxonomy): Eukaryota > Metazoa > Chordata > Mammalia > Lagomorpha > Leporidae > Oryctolagus > Oryctolagus cuniculus. The sequence continues at coordinate 70,553,890 of NC_142882.1, forward strand.
GTCCCTGGTTCTATATCTGGTTCAAAAACACCCTGTGTAATTACCTCTATTTTTTCTGCCCTCCTAATGTCAAATAGACCTGTAAAGACTTTTTCCTAACAATGCAATCAAAACTCAGTCCATCCTTGTGAGAAGTAAGCTCTGAGGGATGTAGGGCTGCACTACCTTGGAAACAGCTCATTATTCTAAAGCCCAGGGAGCATTGGGATTGGATAGCACCCGTGTGTCTTTGCCAAGGGCCTCTGGCAAAAGATCAGCCACAGAGAAAGTCGCCTGACACTGCACTTCCCCACCAAGTCCAGAATATTGTGCGACCAGTTACGCAGCTAGGAACCCACCACAGAACACTCAGATCGTGCCTGGATCGCATGAGGCTTTAAAGATCCACAAAGCAGTTACCTAGGCACCATAGCAAAGGTCCCCACGATCTGATACCACCAAAAATCTTCCTCTGTTATTCCTGTCTGGGATCTCACACTCTTTTTGATCTCTCAGCATTCTCTGACAATACACCAAAAATTACTGGCTTTAAAAGTAACTAAATAATAAACAAACTCTTCCTCAATCAAATTCTAAGAAATAAAGCAGAACGACAGTGGGTGGGGGCCAGTATCATTGACAACATCCTTCTTCCCACTGACAGGGCCAGTCTAGGTTAGTGCCATGGCATTGCTGTCTGCAGGTACCTTCCAGATTCCTTAAAGGATTTTCTTGACTTGAATATTTGTTATTAAAAGTCGAATTTTATTTTGATATTCTGAAGATTCTATATCATTGTTTAATTAATTAACATGAAGTTAATAATTTGGACTCTCAACTATGCATCACTACCTCCAGATGTGTATTCCCTAGAAGTTAATGTCCTGTATACACTTTGCATGTAAATGCTAGTTAAAATGGGGATACTCTTCATTTGTGTTTCTGCTGCAGCTGAGGCAGCTGGCATTAGGAGCAACTCCTGAGGCCAGGGATTTTTGTTTTTTTCCTGAAGGTGCCTCCAGGCGATGTGAGGGCCCGAGATTTCCCTGAGGAGACAGAATAGATGAATACGTCTAGGTGGACAAGCCATTTACTATATGTTAGAAATACCTCTGTTCCTTCTAAATATTCGCCCTACGCTCTCTTCTACTCTGCATTTCTAACTTGAAGGAAGCCAGCGGTCTCACAAAGAAAACTGTAACAGTGAAGATTATTAAGCAGAGACATGAGCCATGACTATTAAACAGAAAAGGAGTGAATGGCAAAAACAGAGTGAGCATCACTAATACTGTCCATCCCACCCAGAGATCAGACAGTCTCTTCACAATGGCTTTTATCTATCTTCAGGCATTGCTTCAGATCACTTTCCCTCACATTGTGCATTTATTTAGCTGCTTGGCTTTTGGCTTGACCTGTCGTTCTATGAGAAATGAAATCCATTTAGTGGAAGATTTTTACTCATAGATGCTGTATACTGGGAAGGGCACAAGAAGAAAATGTGATTCATGGTCTAGTGATTGATAGTAAATTGTTACTGGTTCACAGTGAGATAAATGCAGATTGAGAGTTTTTTAGAAACTTTCATAGCAATTTGACATTGTCAGGGTGACCGGTGATCAATGCTGATCTAGTTGAATAGGCTGTAAACCATTACAGGTGCTGTTGAACTTGAGAGCTGAGTTGCAGAAACCATAAATTCTACACATAATAATGTATAATATTTTAGGACAAGTTTGACAACTGCAGTCCCATATTATGTAAAATTAGAATCTGTTCACTTACATTTGTGTGTAAATTTAATTGTAAATATAAACTTTTTCAACTGCCTGCTATGAGACTTTGAAAATTAATTTTGAAAATATAGCATTTCTTGCTCACTTTGGATGAAAATTAAACATCTCGGGCTTAGTTGCATTGATTTAAAAGTTTTCATGCTTTCTCATCAGCATACTTGTACCTATATGAGAATGGCTGTTTATTTAACAAGTATTTTTTAAACAAATTTTTGCCTGCAAGTAACATCATCATCAGTCCAATAAAGATTCAATAAATTAATAAGTAAGCAAGGTTACTTGTCACATTAAAAAGTTAAAAAATACATGTGTTTGTTCAAGCATCCAGGTATGTAGTATGAAGCATTACTATCCCATGCATAGCTTTTTGTTGTGACTGCCACACTAAAAGTTGCAAGAGCCATTTTCTCTATTTAATTACCCATATGCACACTTTAATAAATATTTATGGATTCTATTCTAAATTCTTTTCTTACTCTGTGTATGTTTGCTTTGATTATATTTAATAAAATATGATTTTGAATCTAATAAAAATTGGTACTTTTCCCATTTCTTTGCCAAATACTACAATTTACTTTATATACATATTAACCTGCAACTGATTAGAACTAAAAACTTGTTTATCACATTGGATACTTTGAGAAGCACTTCATTAAGAGCTAAAATATTAGGAAGAATGGCATCCAAGGAGAGGTCTAAAACTTAACAACATTTTTAAGGATGCTGTAGGCCCTCATTGTTAGAGACAATACAAGGCTACCTACCAGAAGATCAGTATTGTGTGTGTTCCTGGCATCCGTTTAAAATAATGAACAGGCATGTACTAGACTTTTCCTTCCTTTTCCTTTTCCTTCTGCTCAGTAGGTGCTGCTTAGGGGAACTGTTTTCCGTGCTCCCAGCATACCTATTTAGTTTTCATGATTTCCAGAGCTGGATTTATGGGCATGAGACCTATAATACAGTGACGTAGCCTGTGCCCTTAGAGGAAGCCTGTGCTTACTGCTTTCATGCTGTGCTGTGGCTCTTTTTAAATTTGTAATGTTTGAACAACGGGATCTGTATTTTCCTTCTGTATCATACACTATAAAATTTGTAGTAGTCCCAGGTTGCGGCTTTATCAGTAGGATATGACTTTTCTCCATGACCACACTGATTAGTTCAAGACTCCCTGGTGTCAGGGAGAAGCTTAGTCAATCATAGTCCTTTTTGAAAACTTGCAGTGTGAGGACAATTCTCAGACCAGTTCTCAATAATGGTAGCAGCACTAGAGATCTTCAAATTCTGTACAGTGAATCTTACTCTTTTCTTTCTAAGGTTTGGTTTCCAACAACTCCCTGGATCTCATGAAAGAAACCATTTTCTTTGTACTCATCTTTTTACTCCAAGTAACTGGAATAGGTTTTGGTTCTTGAAACTAAAAAATAAAATACACACACATACACACACACATACATAATGTTATGAGCTGAAGGAAGGTTAAGGAACAGCATTATATTGTAATGAGACACTCTGTTTTCAGTCTTAAGAATTGCTTTGTGGAGAGAATTGGAAATAGTAGGGGAAGTCAACAATTTGCTACGCATTTACCCAAAATGCGAGTGTGGATTTCAGACTAGAAAGCCATCCATGACATCTTAACAACTGAAAGGGCCGGCAACGCGGCTCACTAGGCTAATCCTCCACCTTGTGGCACTGGCACACCAGGTTCTAGTCCCGGTCGGGCTGCTGGATTCTGTCCCGGTTGCCCCTCTTCTAGGCCAGCTCTCTGCTGTGGCCAGGGAGTGCAGTGGAGGATGGCTCAAGTGCTTGGGCCCTGCACCCCATGGGAGACCAGGATAAGTACCTGGCTCCTGCCATTGGATCAGCGCGGTGCGCCAGCCACAGTGGCCATTGGAGGGTGAACCAATGGAAAAGGAAGACCTTTCTCTCTGTCTCTCTCTCTCACTGTCCATTCTACCTCTAAAAAAAGAACTGAAATTCATCTTAGTAAGCATTTTACTATGTACATGTATACCAAGTGTCAACGTAATCAGTACAGGAATTGTAAATGAGACATTTTACATTATTTCTATTCTGAAGCTTTTTTTTTTTCAAGTCTTCGAAATCCAGTGTAGACTTTTCACTTCCAGCACGTCTTGTTTCCAGGCAGCAACAACTCAGTTGTCAGATGTGGCTATTGGCTATCGAGCTAGATGGCACAGGCCTAGAAGTCATAAAAGTGACTAGCAAGTTAAGGTGAGAGACTCCAGGATGTACCAAGTGGTACCAGGGTCTCTTTTGCTTCGGTACACAAAATGGAAAATTAAACATTTAGTTATTTGCTGTCTCAATTCTGCTCATTTTTCCTGCACTCACTTTCTGAATCTCAGATTTATTGGATATGTAAATGAGAAAATATTATATGCTAACTGTATAGACTGGAAGTGTCCTGTGAATAAGCATTTTGGATTGTCTCAATGTTATTCAAAATATTATAAAGTTCTTAGCCTATTACATAATTGAGAGAAAAAATATTGAAATTGAGAGTAACTATATCCAGAACAAAGAACATTTTAATTTGATTTTTTCACTGCTTGTGTTAAACAGGGCAATCTTGCTGGAAAGACCTAGAATTATTGTTTCCATCAATTAGCTTTTCAGTTACATAAGAAAATGATGTTAAACAGATATATTTGCTTCTGTTCTAATTAAAAACAAATGAAACATTTGAGAATCTTAAAATATTATTCACAGTGTTTATAAATAGTATTTATTGGTTTACACAAGAGGAAAACTAAATCCAAGGGAAATGCAGTTAATATAGCAAAAGAAGCTGGGCTCAACCCCATGGGATGAATAGACAGAAAATCAATGATCCAGTGATGCCCATTTCTTTCAGAAAACAAACGTGTATTTCTGTCATGCTCCCATTAGGAGGTGTGTGCTTTTTATGCTGTGTAATTAGAAATGAGGGAAATGTCATAATCCATTCATCTGCCATCTGTTTCCTAAAAATCAGTTACAGCCCAGTATGTATGAGGAACAACTCTGAGCAGATGAACACAGGTAATGAAGACTGACATCATGAATGTTCAATAAGAGCATTATACTCCTTCATGGCAGCTCCCATTTCTCTCAAGTGGAGGATTACATTTTGAAACTGAACAGTGGGCCGGCACCGCAGCTCACTAGGCTAATCCTCCACCTTGCAGCGCCGGTACACCGGGTTCTAGTCCCGGTTGGGGCTCTGGATTCTGTCCTGGTTGCCCCTCTTCCAGGCCAGCTCTCTGCTGTGGCCCAGGAGTGCAGTGGAGGATGGCCCAAGTGCTTGGGCCCTGCACCCCATGGGAGACCAGGAGAAGCACCTGGCTCCTGGCTTTGGATCAGCACGGTGTGCCGGCCGCAGTGGCCATTGGAGGGTGAACCAACGGCAAAGGAAGACCTTTCTCTCTGTCTCTCTGTCTCACTGTCCACTCTGCCTGTCCAAAAAAACAAAACAAAACAAAACAAAACAAAACAAAAAAAAAAAACACCACCACCAACAACAAAAAAAACAAAACTGAACAGTGCAGTTATTTAACTTGCAGTTTTGAGTGGGATGATTCTGGTATATTAAATATGCCCCACCACAATTTCACGTTTGTGCCCTGAATGACTTGTGCTAGGGGAGGGGGATTTCCCAAGGCTTGTTGGTAGTCTCACCTCAGAGGCCCTCTGCTTTCTTACAGTTGTAGAAGGTAGCCTTACTCTTACAGCACTGTGCTGGGAAGTATTCCGCAGCCTGATCTCCAGGATAAAAAAAAAAAAAATAGCCCTGATTTGCAGTGTTTGTCAGTTTCATCCAACGTGGCCAGTTTTGACTTAGCAACATGAGTTCATGCGAAGAAGGGAAGGAATGGGTGTCTACATCTGGAACACCAGTGCTATTCTCCCTGCGATCTTGGTGTTATTTCTCTACACGAAGGTGTGTGGTCATTGCCACAGCACCCTGTGGTCTGCTGATGGCAAGGAGATTAGTGATTCTAAAAGCTTTAAGCAGATAGACCCTTATGGATCTACAATTTGAAAGGTCTTCTAATTATATTTCCATGAAACTTTTGAAGTCTCTGTGTTGTGAAGTCTGAGATTTTTAAAAAAAATTGTAAACTCTTGGTGTTTTCAGCATTTAAGCTGAGCTATCTTGGTAAGCGTGTGGTTGTACTTCATTATGGTTTTATTTCTCCACTGATTGATGGGTAGAAGACCTATTCTTATGTTTATTGGCATTTAGCTATCTTCTTTTGTGAAGTGTCTTTGAAATAATTTTTCAAATATTTTTCTTATTGAACACTTCTTTGATAGTATTTATTATACATACAGACATATCTTCCCTAATCTTTTAAAACTTTTACTTATTATATTTATTTTTCTAAAAATATTTAAAAACAAAATTTTACATATTTATAAGGTACTATTTGATGTTCTATCGTATGCACACATAGTATAATGTCCAGTCTTGTAAATATGTCTGTCTTGTCAAGCATTTAACATGTATTTATAGTTAAAGCATCTAAAATACTATCTTCTAAGTTTTTTTAGTATATGTGCTGCTGAAGCAAGCACAATCTTCTTAGTTTTTTTAAAAAATAGAAATATACAGTGTATTAATATGATCTATTGTGATCCTACTGTATAAAAGAAAACCAGAACTTCTTATTCCTTTTCAGGTATAGCCTAGTACCCATCAATTAACCTTTCTTGGAAATTTATATTTGCTAAATAAAAGTTAAAAAAAATCATTAGAATTTACATGTAAAAAAAATTAACCTTTCTTAAGTCTTCCCTTTCCACCTCTAATAGCCACCACTATATTTTTAACTTCTTTGACATGATCTATTTTTTAGACTGGATTTATGAGTGAGATGATGTTATAGTTATCTTTCTGTGCTTGGTTTATTTCATTTAACAAAATGAACTCTATTTCTACTCATGCTGTTACGGAAGACAAGATTTCTTCCTTTTGGTAGCTGAGTAATATTCCATTGGGTATATGTACTACGATTCTGTTTATCCATTCATCATTTGATGGACACTTAGTTTTTTTCCCCATTTCCTGGCTATTATGAATAGTACTTCAATAAACATAGGAGAGAAGATTTTTTTTGATGCATGGATTTAATTCCCTTTGATATATACCTAGGAGTGGGATTACTGGATCAGAGTAGTTGTATATTCACTTTTTTGAAGGAGCTCCATACTGTTTTCCAAAATGTCTATACTAATTTATACTTCCTTTCGTTTACATCTTTACCAACATTTCTAGTTGTTTCTCTTTTTGATAATAACCATTCTTACAGGAGCAAAGACATATCTCATTGTGGTTCTGATTTGCATTTCCCTGATGTTTAGTGATGTTGAACAATTTTTCATGTACCTGTTGACCATTTGAATGTCTTCCTTTGAGGAATGCCTTTTTGCCCATTTTTTGTCCCTTGACTATTGAGTTGTTTTGAGTTCTTTATATATTCTGGGTATTAACTTCCTGGTATTTTTATGGACAGCTTTCTTGAAATTCAATGTACTGTGATTCAAATTATTTTTAGTATGCAATCTAATATTTTCTCAAGTTAATATTTTGTTTATTTTTAGTTTACATGATAGTCAAAGATTTAATGCTACACTAAAAGACTTTAACAGGAAAACAGGCAAGTGCTATAAAATATAATCCAATTAAAAGATATTCAACTTCATTCTTGTAAAGTAAACTTTAAGTCACAAAATCATTAAAACTATAGTAGTAAATAATTGTCAACAATTTATTTGATGATTTAAAGCAATTTGACAAGATATGTAGCAAAACTAATACAAGCATTTCTTTTTGTTTTTTGACTTTTTCATGTATTTTTAAAAAATTATTAATATGAAGATAACAGGTTTGATATATTTTTGTGTCTGACTTATTTCACCAAACATGATGTCCTCCAATTCTAGCCATTTTGAGACAAATAACATTTTATTATTTTTATGGCCGAATAACATTTTGTTGTATACACATACATACACACCTGCCCTATATTTTTTAATACATTTTTCTGATGATGGACACTTTTTTTCAGTCTAGATTTTGCCAATTGTGGAGTGTACTGTTATAAAAATAGTGGTGCAGACATCTCTTTGATACAGTGTGTTCATGTCTTTTGGTTATATACTAATAATGGGATTGCTAGATCATATGTCAAGACTAGTTCTCATTTTTTAGGAAATTTCCACACTGTTTTTCACAGTGGCTGTACTAATTTACTCACCACCAACAGTGAAAAAGTTTTCCCTTTTTGTATATCATTGTCAGAGTTTGTTGCTGTCTTTTGGATAGTAGCCATTCTTTTCTTTTTTTTTTTTTTTTTTTTTTTTTTTTTTGACAGGCAGAGTGGACAGTGAGAGAGAGAGACAGAGAGAAAGGTCTTCCTTTTGCCGTTGGTTCACCCTCCAATGGCCGCCGTGGCCAGCGCGCTGCGGCCGGCGCACCACGCTGATCCGATGGCAGGAGCCAGGTGCTTCTCCTGGTCTCCCATGGGGTGCAGGGCCCAAGCACCTGGGCCATCCTCCACTGCACTCCCTGGCCACAGCAGAGGGCTGGCCTGGAAGAGGGGCAACTGGGACAGAATCCGGCGCCCCGACCGGGACTAGAACGGGGTGTGCCGGCGCCGCTAGGCGGAGGATTAGCCTAGTGAGCTGCGGCGCCGGCCTGGATAGTAGCCATTCTAAGATATTCATGTGGTTTTGATTTGCATTTCCCTCATGGCTAATAATGTTGAGCATTTTTCATATATTTGTTGGCCATTTGCATATCTTCTTTTGAGAAGTATCTATTCACATCCTTTGTCCCTTTCTTCATTTAGTTGTTGGAGTTTTTTGAGTTGCTAATACATTCTGAATACATTGTTAAATAAGTAGCTTGAAAATATTTTTTCCCATTCTGGTGGATGTATCTTCATGCTATTGACTGTTTTTGTTTGTTTGCTTGGCTGCACAGAAGGTTCTGAGCTTGATATAATCTCATTTGTTTTGTTTTGTTGCCTGTGCTTTAAGGTTCTTGTCCAAGAAGTCATTACCTACACCAAAGTCTTGAAGTATTTCCCATGCATATGCTTCTAGCAGTTTCATAGCTTCAAGTCTTAACTTTAGGCTTTTGAACCATTTTGAGTTTATTTTTGTAAATGGTAAGAGGTGGGGATCTAATTTCATTCTTTTACATATGTATATCAGTTTTGTCAGCACCATTTATTGATGATATTGTCCTTTTCCCAAACTATGGTTTGGCCACTTTTGTCAAAAGTCACTTCACTGGGGTCAGTGCTGTGGCGCAGCAGGTTAACACCCTGGCCTGAAGCGCTGGCATCTCATATGGGTGCTGGTTCTAGTCCCAGCTGCTCCTCTTCTGATCCAGCTCTCTGCTATGGCCTGAGATAGCAGTAGAAGATGGCCCAAGCCCTTGACCCCCTGCCCCCACATGGGAGACCCAGAGGAAGCTCCTGGCTTCTGATCGGCGAAGCGCCAGCCATTGAAGCCATCTGGGGAGTAAACCAGCAGATGGAAGACCTCTCTCTCTGTCTCTACCTCTCTCTGTAACTCTGTCTTTCAAATAAATAAAACAAATCTTTAAAAAAATTTTACTTGAAGTTATCGGGGACTGTGGAATTCTCCCACTGTTAGGGCTTCTAGTGGTGGGAGCCTTGGCACCTTCTTTCTACCTGATCCCTGCAAGGTGAGGGTCATGTAGGTGGAACTGTTAAGGTGGCGAGTCTGTCCTCTCTCCTCAGTGCCCTACAGGGTCTCATTCTCTTCTGTCTCTTCCTCACTGAAAAGTTCTCTCAATCAGTCCCCTGGAAATGTAATCCTTCCTTTGTTTTTCTGACATTTTTCTGTGGCCAAAGTCAATGTGGCTTTTCACTATTCAGCCATCTCGGATCTCTGTAATTCAAATTATTTGTTTCTTTACAATGATTCTTTTTTTTTTTTTTTAACATGTATTCCCAGTTCAGAAATCATGAAGATGTTCTTAAAGCTTAATTGCTGGCCGGCGCCGCTGCTCACTAGGCTAATCCTCCGCCTGCGGCACTGGCACCCTGGGTTCTAGTCCTGGTCGGGGCACCGGATTCTGTCCCGGTTGACCCTCTTCCAGGCCAGCTCTCTGCTATGGCTCAAGTGCTTGGGCCCTACACCCCATGGGAGACCAGGAGGAAGCATCTGGATCCTGGCTTCGGATCAGCGCAGCGCGCCGGCTGTAGTGGCCATTTGGGGGGTGAACCAACAGAAGGAAGACCATTCTGTCTCTCTTCTCTCTGCTCTCTCTCTAACTCTGCCTGTCAAAAAAAAAAAAAAAAAGCTTAATTGCTTTGATTTCCACATTGAGATTTATAATCCAAAGGGAAATGATTGTTCTGTCAAAATGGCACATGAGAAATGTTTCATTCTTTTTCCCTTTGCGCATTTAGAACTAGTAATTGAAGACTGAGCCTTGTTTACTGTTCAGCAATTCCATCTTTGAAGTAAATCCAATGTCTTATTTGGCTGTAATAGAATATCTAGTACTGGGTGATTTGTAAAGAAAAGAGATTTATTTTCGCACACAATTCTAGAGGTCATATGTATATAATGTATGTATATATGTATATTCATGTAAGACATTTTAAATTCAAGAATTATTGTTACATAGCCAGCAATCATCTATACTTATTCTGTATTTTCTCTTGTATTTTTTTTTTTTGCATTTCCAGAGTTATCAGTTATTTTTGAACATTTCAAGAAGTTGACTTTCTTCTGGTTTCCATTCTTCTTTGTTAGACTAGGTGATGTACCTTTAAAGGTATCCTTAATTTGTTCTCATCTGGTTACTTTTAAGATCTTTCTTCTTTGGTATATAATATCACAGTCATCAGTATAGGTTTATTTTTATTTATTTTCTTGGGCTTTCAGTAATAATTTAAATATATATTGATTATTATATGTTTTTAAAAGTTCTAAATCATGCTATAAAAATTCTTTTCATCCCTTTTCTCTTCCCCTCTCTTTTTTTGGACTCAAATGATAAGTAACTTAATCTTTATCACAACATTTCCTATGTGTCTAATACCTTCTTTTCAGTTTTTAATATTTTTATCTCCTTATGTTTTCATTCCAGATGTTTCCATGTGATGTGTTTTTTAATTCATTGTCTCTTTCAGCTTTGTTTAATTATAAGTGAGTTCACAGGATCAATATTTTGGGGGAAGTTTACTTATTTGCTTTTAGGAACAGCCAGAATTTATGCATTTTCCTTGTCTTAGTTTTTCATAGCAACTGTCACTGAAATAGTATGTTGCCACTTGGAGAAAACTGATTTGTGAGTGGTAGAGAATCAACCCAGGGTACATTACCAATAAGTGCAGGCCCAGGCTTGGGACCCAGAGGATGCCAACTGCACAGCAGCTAAACCCATGTTTATATTCAACTTGTCAGTGCTCTTCAGATAGAGATAATCAAATCAATGCATAAAAATAAGTAGCATTTTTATGTATGAATAATAATCTCTCTGAGAAAGAAATTATAAGACCAATCCTATTCATTATAGCTGCAAAAGAAATATCTTGGAATAAATTTAACTAAGTAGTGAAAGAATTCTACAATGAAAATTACCAAATACTTAGAAAAAAAATGAGGAAGACACAAAAACTGGAAATGTCTCTCATGTTGATAAATTATTAAATAATTTTTAAATTTAATATTATAAATTAATAATTATAATAATTTAATATTATAAATCCAATATTATTAAAATGTCCATACTACCCAAATTGACTTACAGATTCAATGCCATCTGCATCAAGATTTCAATGATTTTCTCTGCAGAACTATGAAAACAATCTAAAATTAATATGGAAGTATCAAAAAACCTGAGTACCCAAAACAATCTTAACCAAAAAGAATTAAAATACCATATTTTAAGACACCCTGCTGGGACCAGCGCTGTGGTGTAGTAGATAAAGCCGCCACCTACAGTGCCAGCATGCCCTATGGGCGCTGGTTTGAAACTCAGCTGCTCCACTTCTGATCCAGCTCTCTGTTAAGGCCTGGGAAAGCAGTAGAAGATGGCCCAAGTCCTTGGGCCACTGCACCCACATTGGAGACCTGGAAGAAGTTCCTGGCTCCTGCATTCAGATGGCATAGCTCTGGCCATTCTGGTCATCTGGAGAGTAAACCAGTAGATGGAAGACATCTCTCTCTTTGCCTCTGCCTATCTGTAACTCTGCCTTTCAAATAAACAAATATTTTTTAAAAAGACATACTATTGAGCCATTATACCAAAAACATATAATACTGGCAAAGAAACAGACACACAGACCACAGGAAAAGAATAGAGTTCAGAAATATGTCCATACATCTCAAAGGATCTTTGACAAGGATATCTGAAATGTGCACTGGACAAAGGATTATTTTCAATACACAGTGCTGGAAAAAGTGGCTATCCATAGGCAAAAATTGAAAAGAGACCCCCTTTCACCTCTCACCCTACATAAATCTACTCAAAATGGATCAAAGACCTAAGTAGAAGAACTGCCACTTTGAAACATTAGAAGAAAACATGGGGTGAATATTTGAAGCCATTGACATAGAAACTGATTTTTTATAAGATTCCAAGGCACAAGGCAGCAAAAGCAAAAATAGACAAATGGCACCCTAACAAATTAAGTTTCTGCACAGCAAAGGAAACAAGAGTGAAGAGGCAACCAATAAAATGGGGAAAATATCTACAAACTAATCCTGTCAAAAGATAAGTGCCAGAACAGATGAGGTTAAAAAAACTAAACAACAAAACAACAACCAATTCAGTAATAAATAGGCAAAATATCTGAATAGATATTCCCCAAGAAAGGAAATACAAATGACTTGATAATACTAGAGGAAAAACGCTTTATATTACTAGACAATGTAATGCAGCCATTATAGAGAACAGTACATGCATTCCTCACATCACTAAAAGTAAATAAAAAAAATCAGATCAACCATGTGACCCAGCTATCCCCATTCTGGGTATATATCTGAGGGCAATGAAATCAGTATATATGATACCTAAGCCTTCTCTCCTCCTGCTCCAACTCCGCCTCCTTGCTTCTCCCTTCTTGTCCATGTATACCTGACCAGGATCGGCTATGCAAGAACACAGAAAGAATATGGCTCTCTGTTGGCCAAAGAGAAAGCCCTCACTAGAATCCAACCATGCTGTAACTCTCTTCTCTAGCTTCTCAGTGTCCAGACTAGAGAAAATAATTTTCTGCTGAATAAGCCACTCAGACTACAGTATTTTGTTATGGCAGCCAAAACAGACCAATACAGGAAGTATTGAATATCTTTTGAGGTTAGGAACATGAAAATGAGTATCAAACTTTGGAATTTTACTTGTGCAGGTTGTTAACAGTGCCTGATAAATCCTTTTCATTGAGGCTCATAGGCAGTTTTTCCTGATGCCTTTACTAGAAAACTAAATAAATCTTCAGATTGTAGGTCACAGAGGTGCATGATTGAGAAATGTAGTTCACATCTGTTGAACTTGAGTTGGGAATATTTTATGAGTCCTTGTAGTGATTAATCATATATATTTCTAATTGAGTAAAATCTAAGATTGGTGATGAAATTTCCAAATGCCTGAGGTAGGCTTTTATTAATTTATATGGAGGTGACATATGTTTCCCAGGGGATTTGGTCTTATAGACATTAAAGTTAATTATAATACTTTGGGCTGTGGGGATCTGAGGAGTTTTAAGCATGTTTGTCATTTTCATTTTATAATTCCATAGTTTTTTCTTCAGGATTTTTGATGATAAAGATGGTGAACTTTCTGAATAACAGCAAAACAGTTTTGAGTATTTTTTAGGGTAACAGTAAAATAAGTATCTTTAACAGTAGAGAGACAGGTTGAAAAACCAAGTCTTGGTGGGGGCATAATTAATGGCTAAATACCATTTCATCATATTTTTTTATTCTTCAGGTAATGGGATTTTGGGTTGTTTCCACCTTTTGCTATTAGAAATAATGCTACTTATGGGCAGTCATTTACAGCATGCTTTTGTGAACAAATGTCATACATGGTTATATAACTAGGAGTGTGATAGCTGGGTCATATAGTCACACTGTGTTTAACATGTGGATAAACTGCCAAACTGTTTTCCAAAATGAATGGTCTGGTTTACAGGCTTCACAGGTTCAAGTTTCCCTGTGTCCTCTTCAACACTTTTTTTTAAAGATTTGTTTATTTATTTGAAAGGCAGAGTTACACAGAGAGAGGAGAGGCAGAGAGAGAGAGAGGTCTTCCATCCAATGGTTCACTCCCCAATTAGCTGCAATGGCTGGAACTGCGCTGATCCAAAGCCAGGAGCCAGGAGCTTCTGGGTCTCTCACGCAGGGGCAGGGGCTCAAGGACTTGGGCCATCTTCTACTGCTTTCCCAGGCCAAAGCAGAGAGCTGGGTTGGAAAAGGAGCAGCCGGGGACTAGAACCGGCGCCCATATGGGATGCCAGTGCTTCAGGCCAGGGTGTTAACCCACTGCGCCGCAGCGCCAGTCCCTCTCTTCAACACTTTTTATTGTCTGCTTTTAGGCTTAGGCACCTTGATGAACATGAAGTGATATAGTTTATCATTGTGGCTTTTAATTATATTTCTAATATCTAATGTCAAAGTACAATGAACATCTTTGTATATGTATTGATTATTAGATATTATTCCTTGTCTATTTTACATTGGACTGTCTTTCTTGCTGTGTTTTTATAGTTCTTGATTTACTCTGGGTACAAGTCCTTATCAAATACAAGGAGTCTTCAATAATGAATGAAAACTGCATACTATGAAAAACTGTTCATGGATGTATTTCATCATTTCTTTACAGCAAAATAAACTTACCTTTCACTTCCTTTTGCCATGTACTTTTCTGAAGTGCTCTTGCATATGATTCACAAATATTTTTCTCCTTGGAGCTCCAGTGGCACAATCGGTTAGTGCGTGGTACTTATACAAATATTTGTCTCCCATTCTGTTGGATTGTCTTCACTTTCTTGATAGTGTCCTTTCAAGGATGAAATTTTTTTAAATTTTGTAACATCCAATTTATCTATATTTTTTCTTTGCTGGCTTATTATTTTAGTGTCATATCTAAGAAAGCATTTTTAATTGAAGGGTAAGAATTGGGAGCCCAAAGCTCTATTGGAGTCTTCCAAGAGGGTGATAGGGGCCCAAGGACTTGGGCCATCTTCTGCTGTCTTCCCAGACACATTAGCAGGAAGCTGGATTGGAATCCACACTTGGGTCTGGCATGCCATCATTGCTGGCAGCAGTTTAGCTCACTGTTCCAAAATACCAGCCCACTAACTACCTCATTTTAATTTAAGCACTTCTTTAATGGGCCTAGTTTCAAATACATTAGTAGATTCTGGGTTTAGAGATTCAGCATATGTATTTGGTGGCCGGGGGTGGAAGGGGGCACTATTCAGGTCATAACATTTAAATTCTTTAAATCTTTAAAATGTATTGAATGGTATGAAATGTCTGATTCATATTCTCCTGTTCTTTGATGGAGTGTTCTATAGAGATCTTTTAATATTAGTTGGTTTGTAGTGTTCATGTGTTCTATTTCTTTGTTGATCTCTGTAGTTCATCTGTCTAATACTGAAATTGGAATCATAAAATTTCCAACTATTGTTGAATAGCCTATTTCACCTTGCAGTTTTGTAAATTTTAATTTCACTTTTAGAGACTTGTTCAATGCATGTGTGTTTATAATTGTTACATTTTTCTGAAGGGTTGGTATTTTCTTCCCTATAAAATCTCATTCTTGCTTCTAGTAACAAATCTATCTTGAAATCTATTTTGTTTGATGTTACTAAAGTCACACACACTCCTTTGCTCACTCTATGCAGGGTATTTCATTTTCTATTATTTTACTTTTGAAAACTTTGTGTTTTTTAATCTAAAGTATGTACCTTATAGATAATATATAAATTGATATTTTATATGTTTTGTTTTATGCTTATTCAAGTTTTGATTGTTATTGAAATGTTTAGTATATTTACATTTAAAGCAGGATTTATATCTGCCATTTTGCAATTTGTTTTCTATATCTCCTGTGTGTTTTTGTCCATTCCTCAATTAATATCTTTCAATGTTAAATAACTTTTTTCTAATATATCAGTTTTAGTTATCTTGTTCATTTTTACTATGTTTAGAATTAGACTCTTGGTCTAGGTATTGCAATTAACATCTTCATTAAGAATAAATTAATTCATACTAATATCAAATTACTTTAAAGTTATACACTTTTAGCATTTTTTGTTTGTTGATTTCTGTTGGTGAGCCATTCTAACGGGGGTGAGGTAAAACCTCATTGTGGTTTTGATTTGCATTTACCTGATGACTTGGGATCTTGAACATTTTTTCATGTGTCTGTTGGCACTTTGAATTTCCTCTCTTCAGTATCTGTTCAGGTCCTTACCCTTTCCTTAACTGGATTGCTTGTTTTGTTGTTGTTAGTTGTCTTGAGCTTTTATTGGTTCTGGAAATTAACCCTTTATCAGTTGTATAATTTACAAATAATTTCTCCCTTTCTGTTGGTTGCATCTTCACTTTGGTGTTTGTTTTGCAGTGCAGAAGCTTCTCAGTTGGATGTAATCCCATTTGTCAGTTTTGGCTTGATTGCCTGTGTTTCTGGTGTCTTTTCTAAGAACTATGCCTATGACAATGCCTTGTAGGGTTTCCCCATGGTTCTCCAGTAATTTGATTGTATCATAGATTTAGGTCATAGATTTAGGTCTTTGATCCATTTTGAATGGATTTTGGTGTAAAGTAGGGGTCTTGTTTCCAACTTCTGTGTGTGGAAAACAAGTTTTCCGAGAACGATGTGCTGAAGAGACTGGCTTTGCTCCAGGGATTGATTCTTGCTCCTTTATGAAAGATAACTTGGTTGTAGGTGCATGTGTTGATTCTTGAGTTTCTATTCTCTTCCGTTGGTCTATACGTCTGTTTTTGTGCCAGCACCTGATTATAACTGCCCTGTAGTGTGTCTTAAAATCTGGTATTGTTATACTCTGGCTTTATTTTTAGTGTATAGATTGCTTTAACTATTTGAGATCTCTTGTGTTTATGGATTTCAACATCCTTTTTTCTATATCTGAGAAGAATGTCCTTGGTATTTGATTAGTGTCACATTGAATCTATAAATTATTTTCAGTAGTATGGACATTTTGATGATGCTGATTTTTCCAATCCATGAACATGGAAGGTTTCTCCAGTTTTTGTATCTTCTTCTGTTTCTTTCTTTAATGTTTTCTAATTCTTACTGTAGATATCTTTGTCCTTGGATAAATTTATTCCAAGATATTTAAATTTTTATAGCTATTGTAAATGGGATTAATCTTAGAAGTTCTTTTTCAGCCATGACATTGTCTGTATATACAAAGGCTATTGATTTTGTGTGTTAATTTTATATTCTGCCACATTAACAAGCTCTTTTATATGTCCAAAATAGTCTCTTGGTGGAGTCTTTTGGATCCCCTATATATAGAATCATGTCATCTGCAAATAGGGATAGTTTAACCTCTTCCTTCCCAATCTGTATCCCTTTAATTTCTTTTTCTTGCCTAATAACTCTGGTTAAAACTTCTAGGATATATCGAATAGCAAAGGTGAGAATGGGCATCCGTTTCTGGTGCCAGATTCAGTGATAATGCTTCCAACTTTTCCACATTCAATATGATACTGGCCATGGATTTGTCATAAATTGCCTTGGTTGTGTTGAGCAATGTTTCTTCTATACCCAATTTGTTTAAAGTTTTCATCATAAAACAGTGTCGTATTTTGTCAAATGCCTTCCCTGCATATATTGAGATAATCATATGATTTTTGTTCTTCAATTTGTTAATGTGATGTATCACATTGATTGATTTGTGAATGTTGAGCCATCCTGCGTACCAGGGATGAATCCTACTTGTTCTGGGTGAATGATCTTTCTGATGTGTTGTTGGGTTCGATGAGAATATTTTGATGAGGGTTTTTGAGTTTATGCTCATCGGGAAATTGGTCCATAGTTCTCTTTCTCTGTTGTATCTTCTTCAAGTTTAGAAATTAAGGTGCTGCTAGCTTCATAGAAGGAGTTTGGGAGGATTCCTTCCCTTTCAATTGTTTTGAATAGCTTGAGAAGAATTGGAGTTAGTTCTTCTTTAAATGTCTGGTATAATTCAGCAGTGAAGCTGTCTGGTCCTCAGCGTCTCATTATTGGGAGGGTCTTTATTACTGATTCAATCTCTGTCTTGGTTATTGGTCTGGTTAGGTTTTCTGTTTTCATGGCTCAATTTAGGTAGATTGCATGTGTCCAGGAATCTATCCATTCCTTCCAGGTTTCCTGATTTGTTGGCATAAAGCGCTTTGTTGTAATTTCTGATGATTCTCTTTATTTCTGTGGAATCTGTTATATTTCCTTTTTCATCTCTAATTTAGTTGATTTGGGGCTTCTCCCTCCTTTTTTGGTTAGGAGGGCCAATGCATTGTCAATTTTGTTTATTTTTTGAAAAAACTAGCTCTTTGTTTTGGTGATCTTCTGTATTGCTTTTTGTTTCAATTTTGTTTATTTCTTCTCTAAATTTAGTTATTTCTTTTCTCCTACTATGTTTGGGTTTGGATTGTTGTTGTTTTTCCAGGTTCTTGAGATACATTGATAGCTCATTTACTTGGTGCCTTTCCAATTTCTTGATGTTGACATTGATTGTTATAAACTTTCCTCTTAACACTGCTTTTGCTGTATCCCATAAGTTTTGATATATTGTATTATCATCTTCATTTATTTCCAGAAATTTTTTTGATTTCTCTTTTGATTTCTTCAGGAACCCACTGTTTATTCAGAAGCATGTGGCTCAGTCTCCATGTGTTTGCAATTGTTGTAGAGATTCTTGAGTTGTTGATAACCAGCTGCATCCCCTTGTAGTAAGCGAAGCTGTGTGGTATGATTTTGATTTGTTTTGAATTTATAAATTCTTGTTCTTGAGTTTCTGGAGATATTGTACTTGTTTTTTTTTGTTTGTTTGTTTGTTTTGCTCCTCTGATGGCTTTTATCTTCAGACCATGCCTCTGTGGCTTAGTCAAGTATCTGCTCTTTCAATGAATACCCAGAGGAGTGTGCTGGGAATAGCCAGGGAGCTGTGTTCAGTACCCTGGACTGAGGGGAGGGTCCAAGGCGACACTCAAGTTGGGTGTGGTAAATCTATCTCTCTCTCTTTTTTAATCAGAAGGGGAAGTTCGATCAGTTCTGTTGGCGTAGTCTCTCCAGGAGACCAATACATGGGTACTAGCCCCAGTGGTACAGTGTTCATCTGCATTGCCAGAAGCACTACACAAAAGATCTGTGCAGTCCTCATTGTAAGCACGGATCCTACAGCAATGACTCCCACCAGGGAATTAGGAGCCCAGAGTGGGTGGAGCTGCCCATAGTGATTGCCCAAAGACACAGCCACACCATACACCCTTCCACACGGCCACACTGTTTTCATAGTCCCAGTACTCAAGGCTCCCACAGTCATGAGCACCCAGTACCTTGTCAATTCTCCAAACCAGACTCAAGCATCCCCTCTCTGCTTGTTCCTGGACATGCAAACACAAGCTGGCTGAGCTATTATGGAAGTACAAAATGGCGCCTGCCCTCTCTTGAATAGTTACAGGATACCAGTGCTGGCTGGTCAGGGAGAGAGAAGTTTGCCCCCTTTTTTTCCCTCTAGGCTGGCAAGTACGCTGTCCCCCACAGCGCTCCAAGCCAGACTCATGCAAGGCTCTTCTCATAGCTTTATTACAAATGACTTGGGCTTGCAGTCTGGTCTCACTTCACTCTCCAAAGCTGGTGCTGAGGCTTTCAGCTGCTGGGATTCTGAGTTTTGTCTGTGTTCATGCTGCGCATCCATACCCTCCATGGAGATCCACAGTGTCCTTTTAACTTGCGTGGAGTTTCCACTGCAGTTTTCTCCCTAACTCTTACCTGTGATTGCATTCTCTCCCCCCTTTTTTAAACTATCTTCCCCGGGACTAGAGCAGTCAGCTCCCTTCCTGTTTCGCCATCTTGGAATCTTCGCTAATGTTTTTAACACTTACAGAGACAGACGCTTTTCTAAGTGTTCTATTTGTTTTAATTAATTTAAATCTCACAACAAGCATGAGGCTGCTTCTTTTATTTTTCTATTTTTAAACAAAAAGGAACTTTCTCAAGGTTACACAATTCTTTTTTTTTTTTTAGGATTTATTTATTTATTTGAAAGTCAGAGTTACACAGAGAGAGGAGAGGAAGAGAGAGAGAGGTCTTCCATCTGATGGTTCACTCCCCAGATGGCTGCAATGGCCAGAGCTATGCTGACCTGAAGCCAGGAGCCAAGAGCTTCCTCTGGGTCTCACATGCAGGTGCAGGGGTCCAAAGACCCAGGTCATCTTCTGCTGCTTTCCCAGGCAAAGCAGAGAGCTGGATCAGAAGAGGAGCAGTGGGACTCGAACCGGTGCCCACATGGGATGCCGACACTTCAGGTCAGGACATTAACCCACTGCGCCACAGCGCCAGCCCCTCAAGGTTACACAATTCTTAGCAGGAGTGGAGTTCTAAATAGCTGGTTCTAAATAGGTGGCCACTTAGCAGCAAGAAGTATTGAGTCAATAATCGATGTTTTATAATGGACTCAACTGTTTAATATAGACACCTTAAATCATACATTGATAAAATAGACCTTAATTCCATGACAGGTATAAATTCTGTCCCAAGCTAACATTAAAGGTCAATGGGAATGAACGCAATGATATTTTTCAGTGAAAATCTCCTTCTCTTTGACAACAGCTAAAGGGCCGAGGGTGGTCATGTACATTAATTCTTTCTGACTTGAGAATATCTTTCAGTACATTCTATACTTTCTAATACCAAGCATATTCAATGTGACTTATGCCTTACTTTCTGGATCTGAAAAATATTAAGAAGTAAATTCCCTCCCACTTCCTTTTTTTCCCTCTGCATCATCCTTTAGGGTCCTTGAATAAAAGATATTTTGCAAACACTGATGGCTTTGCATAAGAATTGCCTGGGGTCTGGAGGTAAAGGTCTGTGGTGAGCTCTGCCATCTGGTACACGTTTAAACAGGAAACATCTTACATACACCAATTTTGAAAGACACTCATTTTTAATGAGCAAGCCAGGTTACCCTCAAAGGCACTAAATAGAGAGCATAGTCATATATTCACTGGTTTGAATTTTCTTTCTTTTAATTTCCCTTTTCCCCATAACCATTTGCAATTTGCATTCATTTGTATGCTAATTGCTTCATTAATGCATTAAAAATTAGGATGTTTGTTATACTCTGCAGTTGTTAGGTGGCCTAAGGCAGAGTAAATTCTGACTTTAAATCATCTCAGTAAAGTTGTCACTGAAATGCTACCATTTGTACCTTTTTGTGCATTTATATTTGGTGTTTTTTTTTTTTTTTAAGTTGGTGGATTCTAGACCTCTTGAACAAGACTCTGTGATATACTTACTAATACTTAGGATACTATGGAAACTCTTGTCCCTGTTAGAAACACTTAGTTGTTCTACTCATTTAATGATTTTAAAGAAATAGCAGAACAGTATTTCTAGTCTCTTTTGGAATAAACATGTATTGCACATGTATTGATTGCTTACTGAAATTATTAATGTTAATGTGTGTGAGAACAAGTATGAGGAGTAACTGCCAAGAAAAATCAGACTTTCTAATTGTATTCCAATGTAATCTCACAAAGTAACTTTGTTAATGAGTTTGTGACATTTTATTCAATTATCATTTGATAAGAATGTTTTAAATTCAATATGACTTCATGGAAATTTTCTTCTTTAATATTTGTCATATGGTTCAGGTTAGTATTTTTAAAAATAAATAAAATTACCATGTGGCAATTTTACACATGCCACAAGTATTCTTCTGAAATTATAGCCTCGATTCATAACAAAGAAAAAATGAAAGATATTACAGAATATTACCTGAGTTGACTTGCAATATGTCTTAAAATATTTTTTGACTGACATAGCAAATTTCTGTATATTAATAGATTTAGAGGACCTTGAAAATATCATTTTAAGGTAGATTTTCCCATGTTTTATTTTAATTAAATCAAGTAGGTACCCTACTTTAGGCCTATAAATTTTCTAACACAATTAAAGAAAAAGTTTTGCTTTAATATACTCTTTAAAAAAAAAAGATTTTGTTTGAGAGGTAGAGTTACAGACAGTGAGAGGAAGAGACAGAGAGAAAGGTCTTCCTTCCATTGGTTCACTCCCCAAATGGCCGCGACTGCCAGAGCTGCGCTGACCCAAAGCCAGGAACCAGGCACTTCTTCCTGGTCTCTCACACAGTTGCAGGGGCCCAAGGACCTGCGCCATCTTCTACTGCTCTTCCAGGCCATAGCAGAGAGCTGGATTGGAAGGGGAGCAGCCGGGACTAGAACCGGCACCCATATGGGATGCTAGTGCCCTAGGCAGAGGATTAAACTACTGCGCCATGGCGCCAGCACCTTAATATAGTTTTTTAGCTATTGTAATTGAAATATTTTTATCATTTTCCCTGGTAGGGAGAGAAAATTATTTTTCCTTTATCTTTATAAATTCTCAGTTTAGGTCCGTGTAAGGAAATACACATTAAAAGAGGAGGCAAACTGTTTTTACTAACATGTGTACAGTCATCCTTTGGTATCCACTGAGGACTAGTTCCAGGGTCCCCAGAGATAGCTATCTGTGCATGTTCAAGGTCCTTATATAAAGTAGCATAACATTTGCATTTAACCTGTGCAGATCCTCCTGTATACTTTAAATCATTTCTGGAATATTTATAATTCCTAGAATAATGTAAGCACTGTGTAAATATTTGGTATACTCTATTGTTTAGAGAATGGCAAGAGAAATTGTGCCTGTTTAATATAGACACGATTTTTATCTTTTACTATTTTCAATCCATGGTTGGTTGAATCTGCAGGTGCAGATCCTGTGGATGCAAAAAGCCCACTGAGTTCCAAATACTGTACACATGGGAAACATTCAGGGGATGAGTGACTTAAAGAAGTGACTTAGAATTCAGGCTTAAATTCTATCCTCAACCACAAATAGAAAGGAAATAAAATAGAAAAGTGATCAGGAAAGATGTAGTAAACAAGAGTAAGATTTGTTAAGAGGATTTAAGTTGGCAATTTCTTTTATAAAGATAAAATTTCCTTTTTTTAGCATTTATTTAATGAATATAAATTTCCAAAGTACAGCTTATGGATTACAATGGCTTCCCCCCCATAACTTCCCTCCCACCCGCAACCCTCCCTTTTCCTGCTCCCTCTCCCCTTCCATTCACATCAAGATTCATTTTCATTTCTCTTTATATACAGAAGATCAGTTTAGCATACATTGAGTAAAGATTTCAACAGTTTGCACCCACATAGAAACACAAAGTAAAAAATACTGTTTGGGTACTAGTTATAGCATTAAATCACAATGTACAGCACATTAAGGACAGAGATCCTTCATGAGGAGTAAGTGCACAGTGACTCCTGTTGATGACTTAACAAATTGACACTCTTGTTTATGGCATCAGTAATCTCCCTAGGCTCCAGTCATGAGTTGCCAAGGCTATGGAAGCCTTTAGACAAGATCATAGTCAAAGTGGAAGTTCTTTCCTCCCTTCAGAGAAAGGTACCTCCTTCTTTGATGACCTGTTCTTTCCACTAGGATCTTACTCACGGAGATCTTTCATGTAGGGTTGTTGTTTGTTGTTGTTGTTGTTGTTGTTGTTGTTGTTTTTTTTTTTTTTTTTTTTTTTTTTTTTTTTTTTTTTTTTTTTTTCCAGAGTGTCTTGGCTTTCCATGCCTGAAATACTCTCATGGGCTTTTCATTCAGATACGCATGCCTTAAGGGCTGATTCTGAGGCCAGAGTGCTGTTTAGGACATCCACCATTCTATGAGTCTGCTGTGCATCTCGCTTCCCATGTTGGATCGTTCTCTCCCTTTTTGATTCTATTAGTTAGTATTAGCAGACACTATTTTTGTTTATGTGATCCCTTTGATGCTTAGTACTATCATTATGATCAATTGTGAACAGAACTTGATCACTTGGAATAGTGAGATGGCATTGGTACATGCCACCTTGATGGAATTGATTGGAATCCCCTGGTATGTTTCTAACTATACCATTTGGGGCAAGTCAGCTGGAGCATGTCCCAAATTGTACATCCCTTCCCTCTCTTATTCCCACTCTTATATTTAACAGGGATCACTTTTCAGTTAAGTTTCAACACTTAAGAATAACTGTGTATTAATTACAGAATTAAACCAATAGTATTAAGTAGAACAGACAAAAAAATACTAAGAGGGATAACATATTAAGTTGTTCATCAACAGTCAGGGCAAGGGCTGATCAAGGATGTTAAAGATCTCTACGATTAGAATTACAAAATCTTAAAGAAAGAAATAGAAGAGGATAACAAAAAATGCAAAAATCTTCCATGCTCATGGATTGGAAGAATCAACATTATCAAAATGTCCATTCTCCCAAAAGCAATTTATAGATTCAATGCGATACCAATCAAGATACCAAAGACATTCTTCTCAGATCTAGAAAAAATGATGCTGAAATTCATATGGAGGCACATGAGACCTCAAATAGCTAAAGCAATTTTGTACAACAAAAACAAAGCCGGAGGCATCACAATACCAGATATCAGAACATACTACAGGGCGGTTGTAATCAAAACAGCATCGTACTGGTACAGAACCAGATGGATAGACCAATGGAACAGAATAGAAACACCAGAAATCAGTCCAAACATCTACACCCAACTTATATTTGATCAAGGATCTAAAACCGTTTCCTGGAGCAAGGAGAGTCTATTCAATAAATGGTGCTGGGAAAACTGGATTTCCACATGCAGAAGCATGAAGCAAGACCCCTACCTTACACCTTACACAAAAATCCTCTCAACATGGATTAAAGACCTAAATCTACGACCCAACACCGTCAAATTATTAGAGAACATTGGAGAAACCCTGCAAGATATTGGGACTGGCAAAGACTTCCTGGTAAAGACCCTGGAGGCACAAGCAGTCAAAGCCAAAATTAACAATTGTGATTGCATCAAATTGAGAAGTTTCTGTACTGCAAAAGAAATAGGAGAGTGAAGAGGCAACTGATAGAATGGGAAAAATATTTGCAAACTATGCTACAGATAAAGGGTTAATAACCAGAATCTACAAAGAGATCAAGTAACTCCATAACATCAAAACAAACCACCCACTTAAGAGATGGGCCAGGGACCTCAATAGACATTTTTCAAAAGAGGAAATCCAAGTGGCCAACAGGCACATGAAAAAATGTTCAAGATCACTAGCAATCAGGGAAATGCAAATCAAAACCACAATGAGGTTTCACCTCACCATGGTGAGGATGGCTCACATTCAGAAATCTACCAACAACAGATTCTGGCGAGGATGTGGGGGAAAAGGGACACTAACCCACTGTTGGTGGGAATGCAAACTGGTCAAGCCACTATGGAAGTCAGTCTGGAGATTCCTCAGAAACCTGAAGATAACCCTACCATTTGACCCAGCCATCCCACTCCTTGGAATTTACCCAAAGGAAATTACACTGGCCAGCAAAAAAGCGGTCTGCACCTTAATGTTTATTGCAGCTCAATTCACAATAGCTAAGACCTGGAATCAATCTAAATGCCCATCAACAGTAGACTGGATAAAGAAATTATGGGATATGTACTCTATAGAATACTATACAGCAATAATAAACAATGAAATCCGGTCATTTGCAACAAGATGGAGGAATCTGGAAAACCTTATGCTGAGTGAAATAGCCAGTCCCAAAGGGACAAATGTCATATGTTCTCCCTGATTGGTGACAACTAACTGAGCACCAAAAAGGATAAAATTCCCTTTTAAAAGGTAACTTCTCAATTTCCAAAGTTTCTCTTGTATCTGCTCTTTCTCAAAATAATCAGTGGACCAAAAGGGCATATTTTGACATAGCATATTCTGGTCTTTTGTATCTTCTTTTTAGTATATTCTAGTTGGGTATATTCATAAAAAATGAGACGAATAAAATCACTATTAGAGTATTTTCTAGTTTAATAATTGAAGAGATTTAGGCACAGAGAGATTAAGTGAATCATTTGAGGGCTAGAATGAGTACATGAGTATTCTGAATACAAATGCCCTTTGTATTTTTTTTCCTCACAAAAAAACTGGTCAAGTAATTACTATAAAATTTTAGAATTTGTAACCTTTAAACTTGAAGTATGAATTGAGATTATAGAGTTTTATGTGTATTAACAATTTTTATTATTATCAAAGAACTTTAAAATTTCTTTTCTAATATAAAGAGAACAGAATTTAAGCATTCCATAGTTACAGTTCCAAGAAGACAACCACAGTTTTTTCATTCCCCTGGTCACCCCAATTCCTCTCCTTCCTTCTCCTCTCTTCATCAGTTTTTGTAAGGACATAATTTTAACTCACTCTATATTCAAAGGCTTAATTCTCCACTAATTATAATATTTAACAAGTAAAATGTAGCAAGGCCACAGCTTTACGGGAATATAAACACGAGCTAAAACTGACAATCATATCCCAAAGTGACATTTCATTTCTCTACATTTTCTTGTATTCTATGTTATCTGCCACATTTCAGAGAAAACATACGATATTTGTCTTTAAGAGATTGACTTATTTCACTAAGCATAATTGTTTCCAGTTATCCATTTTGTTGCCATAGTATGTATTTATATATATACTATAATATATATAATGTGTGTATATATATATAATATATATATATATATATATATATAGTGTGTGTGTGTGTGTATATATGCCACATTTTCTTTATCCACTCATCAATTGATGGACATCTGGATTGATTTCATAGCTGTTGTGAATTCAGCTGTAATATACATGGGGATACAATGAGCTCTTTCATAACTGACTTCATTTCTTCGTATAAATTCACAAGAATGGGATGGCTGAGTCATATGATATATCATTTTCAGATTTCTGAGGAATCTCCATACTGTCTTCCACAGTGGCTATACTAGTTTACAATGCTACCGACCATGGATTATGGTTCCTTTTTCCTCACATCCTCACCATCATTTATTGTTTTTTGATTTTTGTATGAGAGTCATTCTAACTGGAGGGAGGTGAAACATCACTGTGGCATTGATTTGCACTTCCATGATGGCTAGTGATTCAAAGCATTTTTTCATGTGTCTGTTGGCCATTGAATTTCATCTTTTTAAAAATTTTATCAGAATCTTTTTCTTTATGTATTACCCAGAAACCTTTTATTTAAGGTATACAAACTTCATGTGTTTCTTAAGTACAACTTTAGGAACATAGTAATTCTTCCCGCCCTACCTGTACTCCCACCATTCTTCCTCCTTCCTCTCCTATTCTCATTTATTTTTTTAACTAGAGTCTATTTACAATTATTGTTATACACATAAGATTAACTCTATCTATACTAAGTAAATAGTTAAGCAAATGTATGAAGAAAACACTGTTCCTCAATAGTCGAGATAAGCTGTTTTTTGAAAAATATATATTTGTGACTTTTGCCCTATAGTTCTCTTTCTCTGTAGTATTTTTTTCTGGACTTTGAATTCAGGCAATGCTAGCTTCATCAAAGGAGTTTGGGAGAATTCTCTCCTTTCAATAGTTTTTTAATAGTTTGAGAAGAATTGAAATTAATTCTTCTTTAAATGTTCGGTAGAATTCAGCAGTGAACCTAGTCCTGGACTATTCTCTTTTGGGAGGGTCTTGATTACTGATTCAATCTCTATCATGGTTACTGGTCTGTTCAGGTTTTCTATATCTTCATGACTCAATTTTGGTAGATTGTATGTGTCCAGGAATCTATCGATTTCTTCTAGATTTTCTAATATTTTGGCATTTTGATTTTTGTGGTAATTTCTGATGATCTTTTTTATTTCCGTGTTATCCATTGTTATGTCTTTTGTTTTTTTTTTTCCCTTCAATTTTGTTTATTTCTTCCCTAAGTTTAGTTATTTCTTTTCTCCTACTATGTTTGGGTTTGTTTTTTTGTTTTTATAGGTCCTTGAGATGCATTGATAGTTATTTGATGCCGTTCCGATTTGTTGATATAGGTACTCATTGCTATAAATTTCCCTCTTAACACTGATTTTGCTGTACCCCAATAATTTGGATGTGTTGTATTGTCATCTTCATTTGGTTCTAGGGATTTTTTATATCCTTTTTTATTTCAGTAGTGTGTTTTTCAACCTCCAAGTGTTTGCATATTTTCTGGAGATCCTTATGTTGTTGATTTCCAGCTTCATTACATTGTGGTCAGATGAGATACGTGATGTGATTTCAGTTTTTTTTTAATTTGCCAAGACTTCCTTCATGGTCTAGTATATGGTATCTCCTAGAGAAGGTTCCATGCACCAATGAAAATAGTGTGTATTATTCAATTGTGGGATGAAATGATCTATAGATATCAGTTAGATCCATTTGGTCCAAAATGTCGATTGGCTCTGTTGTTTGTTGATTTTCTGTCAAGTTGTTCGGTTGACTAACTAAAGTGGGATGTTGAGGTTCCCATTATTTATTTTGACAAGCAGAGTTAGACAGTGAGAGAGAGACAGAGAGAAAGGTTTTCCTTTTCTTTTGGTTCACCCTTCAAATGGCTGCCACAGCTGGTGCACCACACTAGTCAGAAGCCAGAAGCCAGGTGCTTCTTCCTGGTCTGCCATGCAGTGCAGGGCCCAAGCATGTGGGCCATCCTCCACTGCCTTCCCCAGGCCACAGCAGAGAGCTGGACTGGAAGAGGAGCAACCGGGACAGAATCTGGTGCCCTATCCAGGACTAGAACCCTGGGTGCCGGTGCCGCAGGCGGAGGATTAGCAAAGTGAGCCATGACGCTGGCCAAGGTTCCCCATTATTATTGTATTGGAGTCTGTGTCTCCCATTACATCCATGAATATTTGTTTAAAATAGCCAGAAGCCCTGGCATTGGGTGCATATACATTTATTATAGTCACACCTCCCTGTTCAATTGATCCCTTAATCATTACATAGTGCCCTTCTTTGTCTCTTTTAGTACTTTTTGTGTTAAAGTCTATTTTGTATGATATCACTTTCTGTCATTTTGGAATAGCTTTTCCATCCTTTCACTTTCAATCTGCATGTATTTTTGTTGGTGAGGTATTTCTTAAAAGAAGCAAATAGATGGATCTTGTTTCTTAATCAATTCAGCCAGTCTGTATATTTCAATTGGAGAATTTAGGCCATTTACATTAAGTGTTACTATTAATATGTGATGAGTTGGCCCTGACATTTTTCAATAAATAATCCTATTGTTTACTTTGGATTTCCTTCCTACTTTTACTAGGAGATTTTCTTTTTTTTTTTTAAAAGATTTATATTTATTTATTTGAAAGTCAAAGTTACACAGAGAGAGAAGGAGAGGCAGAGAGAGAGAGAGAGAGAGAGAGAAAGAAGTCTTCCATCTGCTACTTCATTCCCCAATTGGCTGCAATGGCCAGAGCTGTGCCAATCTGGAGCTAGGAACCAGGAGCATCTTCTGGGTCTCCCCGGCTGGTGCAGGGGCCCAAGGACTTGGGCCAAATTCTATTGCTTTCTCGGGCCATAGCAGAGGGCTGGATTCTGAAGTGGAGCAGCCAGGTCTTAAACCAGTGCCAACATGGGGTGGCAGCACGGCAGGTGGTGGCTTAACTCACTACAGCCCAGTGCCAGCCCCTTACTAAGAGATTGTCTGCATTCACAGTCTTTCATAAGGTTGATGATTGTTCTCTGCTTCTTTGTGTAGCACTTCCTTAAGAGTAATAAGGGAGCGGGAGATGGGAGGGGTGCGAGTGGGAGGGAAGTTATGGGGGGGAGCCATTGTAATCCATAAACTGTACTTTGGATATTTATATTTACTAAATAAAAGTTAAAAAATGCAATGCAAAGAAAAAACAAAACAAAAAGAATAATATGTAAAACCAGACAAGTGGTGACAAGTTCTCCAAATTTCTGTTTGTTATGGAAAGTCTTTATTTCACATTCATTTAAAGTGAGAGCTTTCCAGGGTACAGTATTCTGAGTTGACAGTTTTTTTTTTCTTTTAGGAGCTAGACTATATCTATCCATTCTCTCCTAGCCTATATAGTTTCTGATGAGAAATCAGCTATTAGTCTAATTGAGGACCCTCTGAAGGTAATCTGGCACTTCTCTCATGCATACTTTAGAATCTTTTGTTCATGTTTTACTATTGAAATTTGAGCATAATATTTTGTGGTGAAGATCTTTTCTGATCATATCTATTAGGAATTCCATTTGCTTCCTCTATCTGGATATCCCTTTCTCCAAATTAGGGATGTTTTCTGCACTATTTTGCTGAGCAGACCTTTTAATCCCTTTTCTCTTTCTACTCCTTCGGGAACTCCTAAGATACATATATTTGGTCATTTAATAGTGTCCTATAAATCATGAACACTATTTTCAGCTTTCCTAATCCTTCTTTTTCCTCCTCCCATTTTTCCCCCTTCTCCCCATCTCCTCCTCCGAGATATTTCCAAGGATTTGGCCTGTAGCACAGACATTCCTTCTTTTGCCTCACTGAGTCTGTTGTTGAGGCTTTCCACTGTATTTCCTCTTTGACAAACTGAATATTCACATTGGATATTTTGGTTTGATTTCTTCTTAAGTATCTTGATCTCGTGGCAAAATTTTTCATCCAAAGCATGTATGGATTTCTTTATGATGAATTTGTTTCCCTGTGTTTCTGTGTAATTTTATGATCATTCTTTTGTATTTCTTTTCAGGCATTTCATCAATTTCTTTGTTTTCACATTCTGCTATTGATGTATTGTGTTCCTTTGGGGAGAAATGATGTCTTCCTTGTTTCTTATATTTTTCCATTTATTTTTAGGTACTTGTTGTTTTTCTCCTCCGATGGATTTTACTTTAACTATGCCTCTGTTGCTTAGTGGAGTGACTGCTCCTTTAGTGGATATCCAGAGGCATGTGGTGGGTGGGGTCAGGGAGCTCTGGTCAGTGCTCAAGTGCAGGGAGAGAATCCCGGGTGACACCTAAGTTGGGCATGGTAGATCTCTCTTGTCAGCATGGGGGAGGGTATGAGCATGCCTATTGGCATAATCACAGCCTCACCTCCTCTCTTCCAAGGTGATAAATGCCCGGGTATACCCCACAGTGGGTACAATCCTCACCATATTGACGCATGAACCAACAAAGGAACTGTGCCGGGGCTGGTGCTGGAGTTTAGTAGGCTAAGCTTCCACCTTCAGCACCAACACTTTATAGGGACACTTGTTCAAGTGCTGGATGCTCCACTTCTGATCCAACTCCCTACTAATGGCCTGGGGAAGCAGTGGAAGAGGGCCCAAATGCTTGAGCCTCTGCACCCATGTGGGAGATCCAGAAGAAGCTCCTACCTTTGGATTGGTCCAGCTCTGACCATTTGGGGAGTGAACCAGTGGATGGAAAACTTTTCTCTCTGTCTCTCCCTCTCTCTATCTGTAACTCTGCCTCTCAAATGAACAAATAAATCTTAAAAAAAAAATCTGTGCAGTCTTCATTGTGAGCATAGAACTCTGCAATGACCCATCCCATGCAGTCTGGGAGCTCTCAACCTCTGAAGACAGACACAGTGATTGTCCAAAAGCCCAGCTACACCCCGTGCCCTATCGTGCAAACTCGGAGTTCCCACGGTCACAGCTCACAAAGCTCCTACAGTCACAGAGTTCAGAGGATCCACTCTCACCCCCATGAGCCTGCCCCATCCATGGCGAGAGCAAAGGGGTTCCCACAGCCAACTAACCTTGGCCATTTGAATCCCAGAGCCTGTGGTAGATTAAGGGGATGGAAATAACTCACAGTCCTAAGTGGGTGCCCAGCCCCTGCCAACCCTCCTGGCTAGGCTCACGGTAGGTAATGTGGGTTTTTCCCTCTGGTATAATCCCCTGGACACCCCGCAGCCTCTACTGGTGATAAGATGGTGCTTCCTCCCTGCTGGTCACTGGGTGCCCTTGTGGGAAGATGTAGAGAAAGACATGTGCTTTTTTCTTCAGTGGATTAGGTGGGTACCCTGCCCTCTGCTATGGCTCCAGGCTAGATGCAAAGTCAGTGTGGTCTGCAGTGTTCTCCCTCAGGCACGGTCACCGGTGTCAGGGCTGTCGCGGTCATCTCTCAGCTCACTCTCAGCAACTGGCGTCCCCTCCGCTTCTCCAGCTCCTGCCTGTGGGATTCTGGATAGAGTCTGCACTCACTGCTGCGTGTCGCCACTCCCCAAGCTGCTGCACAGCACTTCTTTCTATAGAGTTTCCACTGCAAGTGTCTTTCCTACTCTCCCCTGGGAATGCATGCTGTCCACTTTCCTTTTGTTATCTTCCCCTGCTTAAAAGCAGCACAGCTTTTCCGTTTGCAGCCATCTTGGAATCTCCTCAAAGATCCTTAGAATGTAAAGGATAACACAGGGTCAATACAAGACAAATGAATCTATGTTTAAATAAATGTAAGAAGTTCATAAGTTAAATCACAAAGAAAAGGTTTTTGAAATAAGGCAAAATAATTGTATTCTAATTCTTATGTGACTCTAAGAATTGCATTTAGTTAAGTTATTCATTCTCTCAAGCAACAGAGAACTATTGAATTTCTATTATATACCAGCCACGGTTCTAAAAGGTGAGAGTATGATGGGTCTTCAGGAAGTTCATGAAATTGTGTGTTATAAAGAAACTATGCATATATTTCAATTTTTGACACCAAAATAAACTTATTTTTAATTCCCTTATACTAGAGTGACTCTCTTTTAGCAAGTCTTCAAGAAATTTGTCTTTTAATCATGTTTAATGATCCTATACTAAAATGATGATGAATATTGACCATTTAAATTCTATATACTTCTTTCTTACTAGGATGTTTTCGAACATAACATAAATTTGTATTATGGACAGTGCCATGGTAATAATTACAGCTCCTACATTTAAAGTCAAACAAGTTGAGTAAGGCATATAAAATGAAAGAAGGCCCTGCAAGATCAACAAAGAAACAAACTTGCAAATAAACTAAAGGGCAATGAGAGGGAGAAATTGAAATAAAGATATTTTGCCACTTCTAATTATTCTAATTTGAAAAAGCAAAAAGCCCCACCAGATGTTCCTCCATGAGTTAATTGTGTCTTCAACATTAAAAGTAATTAACTTCCATGCTTACATTTGTACAATTTCACGTGTGATGACTTTCCACAATGCTGTCTTCAAGCGAATGCCCTGATAGAGTGATGTACACTCACTGGAAGTGCGTCTGTCCTCTACTATCCTTTGCAGAGCCTGCCCAGGCCAGGAGTTAGACAGTCTCAGCCTTTGTGGCACTGAGTGTGATCCTGAACTTGCTTGTCGTTTGCTTCCTGAAGTAGCAGCTTGCACTGTCCTCACTGGGCATTCTTGGAACACACTTCTTTTGTGCCTCAGCTCATTTAGGGCCACATAGAGTGAAGGGAAACTGAGGCAGTGATGTGTCTGCATTTTCCATCTGCTGGTTACCTTAGTGACTACAATAATAGCAGCTAACATTTATTCAGTGGCAAGCAGTTGCTTCATGTTTTACGTGTAATCAGCTATTTGGCCTTTTTTCAGGCTTTGTTATTTGTATGTGGGCATCCTGAGCTTGGGGTAATCAAAGTGTCAGGAAACACTCGGTTTGCTTAGATTTGAACCTTGGCAGTTCATACTGAGGTCTGTGCTAATCACAACTGCAGAGCACAAGTTTTCTATGATTTAGATGATCCTGTATTGACGCTTTTCTCTTTCATCTAGATAGTCTTCCTAAACCTTGACTTTTTTCATCCATAAAAGAGAAAAATTGATGTCTGTCTTACTTCCATAATAAGATTGTCAGTGGTAACAAGTTATTTGAAAAACATTATGTAAGTGTGGGAAGTGACTGTGATTATTACTTGCTAGTATCTACAACCTTCTTAATTCTTTTCTCCCTAACATTGTGACAATCTTCTCTCCTGGATTTCTGTCATATTTTCTAAATGTTCCTTTTCTTTTTCCTTTTTTTGATTGTATTTTCTTTTAATACTCAGAAAAATTGGTAGAAACAGTTACTAGTTGGCCCTGGAGAATTGAGATAGGACTCCTTCATCTTATAGATGAGGAATCAAACTGTAAACCGTTATCTAGCACCGCATGGTTAATCTACTCAGAGCCGTATTCGTTTACAGATTCTACTACCCAGCTTTAAGTTCTGCTGCCTCTAATGCTGGGTCAATTGAATGGGAGGCATTTCTGTATTGTTTACTACCACATCAGAGAATATCAGATCTGAAAGTTAATGGTGGTTAAAACATAAAAACTGCAAGAGGATATGTTTTAAGACCATTTACGTTTAAGTTTGAAAGTGGCAACATCAGTTAAAAGCAGAAAATGGAAAAGATTAAGTGATTTGATTCTATAATAAAAAGATATGCAGTATGAGGGGAGAGTAACAGAAACATCTGCTTTTACATCTTCTGAGGATGGAGAAAAACTAATTAGTTGGGGACTGATTCAGATAGATGTCATTTTAAATTACTTTTTTTTCTTCTGTTTACCAAAATAATGCAATTAGATGGAGTAAGTAAAATAAGATAGGTTTAAAACAGATGTTCGTAATAGAAATTCACACTATTAAAAACTATATATAGAATTGCCTGCTAGGCAGATTTACACAGAATTAAGTATTGGGTCACTTTCAAGAGAAGTGAGCCTTGATTGAAGTACATAGATTTAGCCACAGGCTTTGTTTTTGATCAATAGAGGTATCACGTGGTCAAGGTGGGTATAATAGTGTGGATTTTATTGTGGTGGGGAGAGGTGAATGGTGAGGGGAAGTGAGTGTGTTAATCAGTTGACTGAAAAAGCGAGAAAAGATTTTTATTTTGTTTTCATTTTTTTGCTTGTTGGCTTGAGATTGCCTCAAGTTAGCTCAGTTTGGGTTATGAATGTACAGCAATATGTATATGTATATGCATGAACTTCTATGCGGAGAGACACATTATTCCTGAGAGTTAAGCAATAGTAAATATTGTGTTTCATGTAGTGACATTCTCATTAAATGCAACTGATCCTTTGGCCAGATTTTCTTTGAATAAAGAAAAGAGAATGGTTGGAAGGTTAGCCTGAGATGGTAACAGCTCCTTTAGATGGAAACATAGCATGAGTTTTATGTAGATGACAATATTAAAGATAAAAGCAAAGTGGAATTTAAACTCTATTTGCTATCTGAGGATTTCTGGACACTTCTATTGCTGTTTAACTTTTCCTTCATAATTCACAGAGAATAACTGTTATAGAAATTATAATATTGTATAATCAATATTTTGCTTACCATGGAGACTGTAAGTTCCCCTTAAAATAATCTTCCATCCATTCGTTAAAAATACTTCCTGCACATCTAAGCACAATGCATGGGGAAATGTTGGATAGTATCAAGGCGATTTTGCCATTTACAGACAAAATTGTGATTCTCTATGGTCTGTAGATTTATAATTCAGGGTGGTTGAGGCTGAGGAGGGAATTTGCCCTGTGCCCTATGAATACATGTACAGTCAGTTAATCTAATCTGGTGTGGGGACAGAGGAATATGTGGTGGCCACAGGAAGCATACATGGCTGCAGTTTGCGAAGTACAGAGGGTTGGCAAAACCAGATTATGAAATTTGTAATAGACCATGCAGAGTTTTGAAATTCTTCCCATGGACATAGGGAAACTTCAAACATGTGAAGTGAAAGAGCCAATCTACATTTTAGAAAGATCAATTTTAAATTGATTTGCCAGATAAGATTTTTTTTTTTCAGGAAGGATTTATTTCCTCTAATTTTTGATACAGCCTCTGTCAATAAAGGCTTCCAGATACTGCAATAAAGAAAGTAGGATCTTGGTCTTGTTCATTTTCTGCTTGAGAATTATTGGCTATGTGTACCTCTTATGCATATTACAGATTGATTCTGTGGAAGTATTCTAAGAGCTCATGAGACCACATCCAGGCATTTCCAGCTCTGGGTGATACAGTTCCAAGGAGGACCAATAATCCTGTTTTCTGAATCTGGAGGCTTGTGTAACCACTAACATACTGGCACATGCTGGTTGCTTTTCAGCCTATTCTCAGTCTCCTTACAGAGGTTCCCTGAAAATGTCTTCTTGGTCTGCCTCCTTTGTTTCTTTCCTACTTCTCTACATCAGGCTTCAACCTGAAACAACCTGGTTTTCTTGTGAAAAAATCCTGTTTCCTTCAGGTCTCCTTTGAATTCAAGTGTGCAGGTCATACTTACTTTATTCTTCATAATATCTGGAAGAAAAATCTAGTTGTTTCTAGGCATCACTGATTGCTTCACATTCATTATTTTGATATATTTTAAGCTAAAACCAGAGCATACAGATAAACAGTCAACCCTTGGGGTGGGTATTTGGTGCCCAGGGTAAAGCTGCTACTTGGTAGTCCCACATCTCGAGTCCAAAATGCCTGCTTAAGTCCCAGCAACTCCATGCTTCCAATCCAGCAACTGACTAATGTGCTTGGGAAGCAACAGGTGATGGTTCAGGTACTTGAGTCCCTTTCATCCACGTGTGGGACCCTGAAGGCATTCCCGGCTCCTGGCTTCAGCATGACCCAGCCTAAGCTGTTGTGGGAATTTGGGCTTAAGTGTACAGATGGAAGACCCTTTCCTTCTCCTTTTCTCCTTCTCTCCATCTCTCCCCCTTCTACTTCTCTCTCCATTTAAAATAAGTAAATAAATATTTTTGCAGGGAAGGGATGATGCGAGAAGACTGTCCTGATTTGTAGTCACTGCCCATGGAGTAAATGATTCCTCCAGTGGCAATTTCACACTCCCAACTTGACATTCCTTTGGTGGTTCTTTCAGGTTACAAAAACAAAATATTTCCTGTCCTGAAGACAAGAGAACCTTTATTTCTGTTTTGAGTAAAGCCAATGAGTAAACACAGATGGCCAAAGATATGCCCACCTCAGCTATTTGTATCAGTACGGTAGAGATCAGGCAGAACACTGAATTCCCTCCCATGTTATAATAGCTTTTATGAAGTCTTCGTTGTCTGGTGCAAGTATTTTAGGAAACAATGTAAAGTAAAGTGGTATGTGTAGATCTTCTCCAATATGACACCTGCCCTTATAAAAAGAGGGGGTTAGGGCACACACATAGGAGTAAGACGGTATGAATACAGGGAGAAGACAGCCATAAGCCAATGAGACAGCCCTGCATTCACCTTGATCTTGGAATTGTAAGAAAACGAACTTTCTGTTTAACCTACCTGGCCTGTGGTGATTTATTATGACAGTCCTAGCAAACTAATACAGTGTCCCACTAGGAGAAAATAAGAGGGTGTGTGTTATTTCAGCATCACAAGTATTCAGTTTTAAAGTATTTGCTAACTTAATAAATGAAGTTCTTTTGGATTTTTTTATTTCTGTTTACTTTAGTAAATTTTTGTATTTTATATATTTGTCCATTGTATGTATTCTTTCATAATTTAAAAATATCTGACCCATTTTTCTATTATGATTCTTCTGTTATTTTAAAAAGTAATTGATTTTATTTATGTGAGAGGCAGAGAGAGAGGGAGATGGAGCTCCCATCCCCTGGTTTCCTTCCCTGAAGCCTGCCGTGGGTGGGGCTGTTCTGTGCTGCAAGCAGGAACCAGGAAATCAATCCAGGTCTCCCACATGGGTGTCAGGGACCCAGCTGCTTCAGATGTCACCTGCTGCCTCCCAGATCCTGCCTCAGCAGAAGCTCTTATGTTATTTTAAAGTATCTGAGTGACTCTTCATGGTGAAGGATTCAATTTTTTCTCAGTCTGCCTTCTAATTTGCTATTTTTTATGAGAGAAAAATTTTTGCATTAATTACTTTGATGCTTGCAAATCTTATTTCTCATATTTTTCTTCTAGTATTTTTATGACACCACTTTATTCCACCTAGGTTGATTCTTGTGTACCAGGAATTTTAAAGACATGTACTGATTCTTTTCCTAACATTCTTTATTTTCATATTAACATTTATTAAACAGTATATACATTAGGAAATTGGTTTTGTGTTTATATATTTACACTTAATTATTTACCAAAACTATTTGGATGACATTATGTTATTTGTCTCTTTCTCTTGTTTGCATAATTGTACCTTTAATACGATACACCTAATTCTAAGTTATTGGTAGTTTGCTAGAATAACCCAACATGATTGTGATAAACTGTTATTTTATTTTTACTCTAATTCCATTCATTTTCTAGTATTTTATTTAGCATCATAAAATTCAGACTTACAGATCAGTGGTTGTATCTATGATTTGAATAATTTTATCCTTTTTTTATTGGAGTAATGCTGACATGATAGTATTGGTTAGAAAATGTTATTGCCCAACATTCTATACTTCTTAGATAGTACATACTAAGTAAATATCTTATGGATGAGTGACTGTCCTTGAATGATTTTTTTGTAACATTGTAATTACACTGACTGAGGGAACTCAAATATCTGCTCTGGGAATTCTTTTGAAACTAATTCTTTCATAACCACCCCTCCCCACCCCCAGCTTTATTTCTGTTGTCTTTTTTTCCTTCTTTTTTTATTTTTTATTTTTTAGACAGGCAGAGTGGACAGTGAGAGAGAGAGACAGAGAGAAAGATCTTCCTTTGCCGTTGGTTCACCCTCCAATGGCCGCTGCGGCCAGGGCGCTGCGGCCGGCGCACCGCGCTGATCCGATGGCAGGAGCCAGGTACTTATCCTGGTCTCCCATGGGGTGCAGAGCCCAAGTACTTGGGCCATCCTCCACTGCACTCCCAGGCCACAGCAGAGAGCTGGCCTGGAAGAGGGGCAACCTGGACAGAATCCGGCGCCCCGACCGGGACTAGAACCTGGTGTGCTGGCGCTGCAAGACGGAGGATTAGCCTAGTGAGCCACGGCACCGGCCTTCCTTCTTTTTTATCTGTTCAGCCTATCGTCTTCTGGAATTATTTTTGTCATTCCATTGATTTTATTTGCATTCAGAGTGCCCTTCAGCTTCCCATGTCTGATAGTAGTCTTTGTCTTGACCTCATGCCAAGTTCAAATCTTTGTATATGAGCCAACTGAGAAAAATAGGAGGGAAACAACAGTTCCCATAGGGCATTTGAAAATATCTGCTATTTCATTTTTCTGTTGTGCATGAAGTCATTTCTCCTTTAGCGCACTTTATTTTTTGCCAAAATTGTGAAGTGAGAGTTGGTACAGGTAATGTTTTTCCTGTAAAGTCTGACCATGATGGTCTATAAAATAATGCTTCTTTTGCTCCCCTTAACAATGTACTGTGTAATGTGCCTAAATATTTAGAAGAGATTCCAATTTTATGGAAGAAAAGATTTGTTTTCTTACCCACTGCTGCATTCATGGCTGAACCATCAATAACAATGAGATTAGCAAGACAAAAATGTACTTAATGAATTTAATATTCTGTACATGATACCAGAGACTTCAGCAAACAAAGACCCCAATAAATAAGGAAGCCTGCATGTTTTTGTGGTTGGATTTGATACGAGTGATAGCCATGCAGAAATATGATTGGACACTAGGGGAAGATGTAAGGGTGATAACCTGGGGAACTTAGAAAGACCTGTTTTGTTTCAGATTCTTCTTGGTGTCTTCAAGAACAAGTATGTTCCTTTCCTTCAGAAATAGGGAGGATACCACTGGAGAAATCTGTGACCTGCTTCATAGGAAGAAAGCCAGAGAAAGGTAAGGCTGAGCTTCCTGCTTCTGCTGTTTCCTCAAATTACATGGCGCCATGCTTGGTGACAGCATAGGAATCCTATCAGATTGAGCAAATAATTTAGCGTGGTTATTTTACCAA
The DNA here is from genome assembly GCF_051225735.1 of Oryctolagus cuniculus. NCBI lineage: Eukaryota > Metazoa > Chordata > Mammalia > Lagomorpha > Leporidae > Oryctolagus > Oryctolagus cuniculus. The sequence continues at coordinate 70,593,605 of NC_142882.1, forward strand.
ATGTCCAATAGTAACATATATATATATATATATATATATATATATATATAGGAGAGTGTGTATATATATATATATATATATATATATATATATATATATATAGGAGAGTATTTTATAGCCTATGAAAGCCATATTTCTATGCTGAGCAACCAGAGGATCCACCCCACACATGCCCATGTATTGAACATGATGCTGAATAATTAAAATTTGGATCATAGTCTCCTCAAATTCCCAAAGATGCCATTAAAAGACAATTCTAGGATTGAGTGAAACTGATAAGAACAAGATAGGTAAAGACTTCTGTACCAAGTTAGAGTTAACCCAAAAAAATTCCAGAAAAAAAAATTGGGGGGCAGACCACACAGCTAAATGATGTTGTTTGTGTATTGTTTATCACTGTTTCAACTTGAAATACTAAAGATGGTTGCTTACTCTTTACGTGAACATACATGGTAATCACAAGACTTAATGCTAATGTGGTTACTACCTATTAATAACTCGGTGTTAGAAATTCAAAAATTAACACATTGGAGTCAATTATACAAGGTATTTTCACTTACATTTTCTGTGCATTTGCTTTTGGAAGCAGGCATATTTAAGACAAACTCTGAATTTTAACCATTCAGTGGGTCTTTAAGACCAGCATCTTCTCGCATCTAGAATGGGAACTGAATCAATTTTCTTACCTGTGGCAGTTCACAGGGATTATGAAAGGCCTCTGCTATAAGATGTTTCTGCAAGAAAAGCAGATATTATTTTGTGTTTGTCGTACAATTTGGGATAGCACAGCAGTTTTTAAAAGACATAGAAGTAGTGAACTTTCATGAAAACAGTTCTTACAGATAGTGTGAGCTATTGAATCCTCTCTCTAAAACACATGGCACCAAATTTAAGAGTTGTAAAGAACAGCCCACAAAGCAATGCCTCTGGAGTGCGGTATTCAGGGTCTACAGAAGCAGTGAACCATCTACACAGTGCACGTTATTAGATGTCGTCCTGAGATTTGCTGATGGGGGTGATTGTTCATACCGTGCTTTCTCTTTCATGGCTGACATGTGAAGACAGTTGTGCTTTGGGGCAGTTCTTTATTTTAGCTAAGAAGAAACTGAGAAAGATAATACAGTAACTCAAATCTGTTTGAAGTTTAAGCTGTTGAGCCTTAGATGTTTACAACTTAAAAAAGATTAGTCTTTAGGACAAATATGAGAACTACATTAGACTTGACACACCTGATTATCAGCTTATGATAAAGTGTATCATTTTATAATATTCCAGAGAAAGAAAATTATAAACTTGATAATGTAGTAGAAAGACTTCTTATAGAAAGAGTTTTGATGTCCCCATTCCAAAAGAGAGAGAAAGGCGGGGACTAAAACGAAGAGGAGGATGTAGGAGATTGAGCCTAGTTTGCTTGTTCCTGCAAGCCAGTGTGACTCCATATGGTACACACATATATAATTACTTCAAGGTCATTGTAACTTATGGATGTGACCAAGCACACAAACTTTTAATTTATACTGTTCCATAGCTTATGAACGTAAGTTATCTATGGCACATTATTAACGTTGCGTAACAGGATGGAGTTAAAAGCAGCTTACAGAGAAAACTTACAAAATACTCTTTTCCCTAGCATTAGGAATGTGTCTTTTCACTGATTCCCAGGCATAATAAACTAATGAAATAAGGGGAAATTAAGTATGCTTTTTAAAGTGTGGCATACTTTGTTTGGCTAAGATAATCATTAAGATTGCTGTGTTTTCATTTAAAAAGTAGAAGTTAGTGTAGCAGTACATCACAGTACCTAACAATCCAAAGAGATTCAGACACTGCCAGGCGAGAAAGCCGACAGGGAGTTAAATACACACTCTTATCTTTAAAAAGAGTGATTTTACCTGAAATACCTCAAATCTGCTCTTTCCCAACGGATGAAACAGAAAGACCAAGAAGAATATTAACTGAGACAAAACTAAAATGAGTTATTTTGTCTGTTTTATACATGGTATATTCCATTGTGCCTATTTGGGTGGATTTTACTGCTAATGATTAATTTCTATAGATTTGTCTATTTATGGAACCTAAAGTTATGATGATTTTTATAACTATTTTGGCCATGAACCACTCATATTAACATTTTAAGCCTTCATTGTTTAAATGTAAAATGAAGATTAAGATACCTCTTCTGTATACCATAAAAGCTGTGAAGAAGAAATGGGACGTGGATATGCTCTTTAGGTTATAGTACTACACTTCCATGGAGAGCTGAAAGCACTTCAACTTTTAAAATCTGGATCCAAAGGTATTTATGGGATGAGGAATCTCTCTTCATCTGAAACATGAATCTGAACTTCTAGTTTCATTGAGAAAAAAAAAAAAAAAACTCTCATTTTACTTGGTTCTCTGCATAACACCATAGAGAGTGGGCAACAATTCCTGTTTGGTGCCATGGCCTGGGAGCCCTATGACTGTCTCTCCACCCTCATTTCCTCATGATCAGATAAGCCATTCCAGCCTTCTTTGTTCACAGCAGTTTTATTCCATCCTCAGAAGGGCATTTCCCCCTCTTCTTGGACTCTTATTGTCTGACTGGCTGTTCACTTCATTTACATCTCTGCTAAAATGGCACCGTTTGGAGAAGCCTTCTCTGTTGTTCGATAAAAAATTTCTTCCCCAACACACATTGCTCTCTGTCTTCATATTCTGCTTCAACTTTCCCACGGGACTTGTGATTACCTGGTATTTTACATATCATTGTATTTTATTTTTCGTTTTTCTTTAAAATTTTGTTTTTTGCCTCTTTCCACAGTGGGAGAGAGTTCTTAGAGGGTATTCCATAGTCTTTCCTCTGTATCTTACCATCCTGAACAGAGCATGGTACAAAGAAAGTGTACAGTAAGCCTTGGAAAAAGAGAAGCAAAAAGAAAGGAGAGAGGAAGGAAGGGGGGATAAAGAAAGAGAGTGAAAGAAAAGGATCAGAGGGAAGGAGAGAAAAGAGAAGGAAGAGAGAAGAATGGATAGAATCTGTGCATCTTGGTCATGGGTTAAAATAGTGCTTGGTTTGTGCACTAAAATATTCCTTCAATATTTGGAGCTGTTTTTTCAGACCCTTTAAAGCTTAAAAATGCACTGTGACTTTTGAAATTAGCTTATCTACACTTATTCAATATCCAATTATGTATCTAAATATATATATACATATTTGTAATTATTTTTCTAGTCATTTGATGCATAGCCAACCCTCTTCAGTTTACCACATTAAAGCTAGTTAGGCATACAGCTGCTATATATTTTTATTGTAGATCAACAGTGAACCAAAATTTGTCAACAATGCAACAAAAAGTGGCATTCACCTTAAGTGGCCATTAATGATGGATGATTTTATTGTCAGCACTGCTGCCTGTCTACTTTTTTTTTTTTCTGATAGCAGCAGGGGACATTATTACAGCTGACCACAAAACCTAATGTGATACGAATGATAATATATCTCTAATGAAACAATCAATGGGGTTCCATTTCTATTAAATTTACTGGATATATTCCTTTGCAAGCATGGTGAATTAATAACTTATAAGTAATAGACTATTAGCATTGCTATTTAGGTTTGACATAATTAGCCTGGATAAAGAATCAGTAATTATTACTCACCAATGTTGCTATAGGTCTGTACTTCTCTAGAGATAATAGAGTTAATATCTGGGAAACAATCACCAGCTTCTTGTACCATAGCCTAATGCAATGAATATTATTACATCATTAACATATATACATATTCACTGGGACTGGGAGTATATGAAGTTGAAAAAAATTCCTGTTCTATAATAATCCACTGGTGTCATACAGGTATATTTGGGACTCTCTTATTCAACGCTACATAAAGGAACTGCTTCCAAGAATTTCTACTTTTTATGTGGCATATGCTAACATGTCACGAATTTCATATTATGTGTCATGTCTTTTCCCCCTTAATAGTCTTTTGAGCTGCTTCATTAGAGAAACCAGTATTTGATTTTTCTAGATGTCTTGCAGATGTATCACAGATACTTATTGATCAACTTGGAAATTTAAAACAAATGAAAAATATCTCGTATGTTAGCTTTCTACTGCAAATGATGTAACCCCCTTTCTTTTTCAGTCTTTTGGGGGGATCCGGAGTAAAATAACTTTTGATAAATAAAGTGACATAGTTTTTCTTAAATACACTGGCTGAAAGATCATAGTATGCCCAGAATTATGTTAAATCATTTTTTATTCTATACATTTGTATAGAATTCCATGTTTCTTTAAATGATCTCTTCTTATTGGATGTTATGAAGCTGATGATTCTCCAGTGATCTTTCTAGGAGACTTGATTTTTTAATGTATCCATTAACTAGTAATGAGTTTTTTTATACTTTTTAATTTACCAAGAAGCATTTGAAATACCCAGTATTTTCTTTTTTTTATTTTTTGACAGGCAGAGTGGACAGAGAGAGAGAGAGAGAGAGAAAGCTCTTCCTTTTCCATTGGTTCACCCTCCAATGGCCGCCGCGGCCAGCACTGGACTCCCAAGCACTTGGGCCATCCTCCACTGCACTCCCTGGCCACAGCAGAGAGCTGGCCTGGAAGAGGGGCAGCCGGGACAGAATCCGGTGCCCGACCAGGATTAGAACCCGCTGTGCCGGCGCTGCAAGGCGGAGGATTAGCCTAGTGAGCTGCGGCACCGGCCAATACCCAGTATTTTCAAGTGGAGTTCATTTCTACTGATGTGTGATAGAAATATGATTCCGTGTGTGAACATATTTGCTTAAATATTCTTCATATCCTGTATTTGATCCTAAAATTAATATTCTCTTGTCTATGAAAACATTACTGAAATAAATGCATAGAATTGTGCAACACTAAAATATAGATAAGTAAGTAGAATAATAAGAGACAGGAAATTCTTCCAGACATCCCACAGAGGTGCAGGACCAAGCACTTGGGTTACCCTCTGCTGTTTTCCAGACCATTAGCAGGTAGCTGGATCGGAAGTGGAGCAGCCAGGACTCGAACAGGTACCTATATGGGATCCTGGCATCCCAGGCGTTGGCTTTACCCACTACGCCACAGCGCAGCCTCAAATTAATGTTTACAACCTGACACATTATCATTTAAATAAGAAATGATTAATTGAGCAAATAGGATGTATTATGATTTGAATATTGGTCTCAGTGGAGGAAAATGAGGTCTGACTCTTCTGGGCTTAATAGACAGTAACAGATCCTGCTGTGTACCTTCCTTTTCTTTTTACACCATTTAGTTGTGTTGTGTCTATTATTTTGTCAGAAAACAAACCTGGAGGCTAAGTCTGTAATTTCTGATCCTGAGCATTCAGTAAGTTTGTTTAGATCCATTTGACTGTTTTGAGTGGCTCCTCAGAATGGCTTTTGGCCACTTAATCATAGATCAGTTCAAGCATAGCACATCATTGACCAATAATCAGTTGGTCATGAAAGGAAGATGCTGGGATTCGAGGCAACAGTTAAAGACTAATTTAGGGGGCAGGTGCTGTGGCATAGCAGATAAAGCCGCCGGCTGCTGTACCAGCATCCTATATGGATGCTGGTTTGAGTCCAAGGTGCTCCACTTCTGATTGAGCTCTTTACTATGGGCTAGGAAAGCAGTAGAAGATGGCCCAAGTGTTTGGGCACCTGCCACCATGGGGAGGCCCAGAAGAAGCTCCTGGCTCTTGGCTTCAGATCGGCACAGCTTCGACCACTGCAGCGATCTGGGAAGTGAACCAACAGATGAAAGACACCCCCTCCCCCCTCTCTACCTCTCTCTCTCCCTCTTTCTCTACCTCTCTGTAACTCTGCCTTTCAAATAAATAAATAATTTTTTAAAGTAATTTAGCTGTTGTCAACATAGAACTATTGATATTGTTGGTACTGGAAGTAAAATTTTCCTTATGCTACTAGAAGAGGTGACTCAAAACAATTGCTGAATATCCATAAATTTAAAGGCAACAAAAAGAATTTAAGGAATTAAGAAATAAGACAACAGGTATGTGTGGAGACCATAGCAGGGAGCAGCCACAATTTAGCTCAAGCTGATAGAGATTTTTGGCAAGTTACTCTAACTCCAATGACCAAAAAGAGAGAAAGGGACAAAGAGAAGGATGAGAAAGGAGAAGAGAAGAAAATATACTCATAGGAAAAAAAAGAGGCAGAGGAAGCAGTTTTTCAATCTATTTGTAATATATGGTTTTATTTTATGGTTAGAAAGAATTATTATAGAAAACAAGAAACCAATATTCAAGTGAATACCAGCGATTCTTTGTTAATAGATATTTTCCTTTATAATTTTTTCTAATAGAAGTATCTAGAGTATATTTTCAAAGAAGTTACCACTTCATTTTCTCCCTATTTTAAATTAGTGGTCATTCATTGAGCAATTTTTACATATGTGTACAAAAACTGCCCACAGACTTCAGCATGTACTTCATAAAACCCTGACATCAGACAAAGATATGAATCTTGCAATCAAAATCTGACTGCAACTACTATGTCTGTCTTAGTCCTAGGGGGATATAATGCAATACATAAAACCAAACTCAACTTGGGCTTTGAAAGTTGCTGTGAAGGCATGTGGAAATAAAACTGAATTTATTCTGTATTGAAGACACTTGTCATTTTGAAAAGCCATTAAGGTATGTAGCTCTGAGGATACAAACATAAGAGATTACTAAAAAGTTCATGAAAATGGAATTAATAACTAAAACTTTTAAATCTCTGCAGTTTCTTAATAACACATATTTTCACGAGGTTTTTTTCATTTATAATTACATGGAGTAGAGGAAGTCTGACTTTTAAAGAATGACTGCCTTCACTCTCTGTAGAGTTCCAGCAAATGTTTGTCCATGGCGTCCCTAGGGAGCAAATGCTCTGCTGGGTGTAATCTCTTATGACAGACCCAGGGTTTCCCTTCCAGTGCCACTTGGTGATGACTCAAAATTATATATAACCCCAATTCTAAGCTTCATATTTGCTATTAAGGTTATAGGACAAACATGTGTCAGAGCAAGGAGAAAAGAATTCAGACAGCATGATTTATTTTTGTGTTATGCAATTCAATTGTGTTGATATATATGCAGCAGCAGCTAGCCTTTAAAATACAATTTATACCTTACAGATCAATTACCAGAGAGTGATGATTGGCTCTGATTATAGTTATTCCACTCAGGAAAATGATTCCATTCAGGAAAGTGCCCAATTTTTAGAACCTATGAAACAAATTGCTACAGTCCTTGTTTTTCATTATGTGATAGATTAGGAGAAATATGAACTGGATTATGTAATTGGCTCTCCCATTTACCAATTGTCTTTAACTGCTGAATTTTAGAAAGTCCAATCCATTCACACAATGGGTTAGGTTATGTTTGTGGAAAGAACAGTAGCAGCTTGAGTGATGACAGCATTAAGCAGCAGTTACTATCATCAAGGATATTAAGCTCTAACCATAAGGAATTCATCTTTCCAAATGTTAAATAGACTGCTTAATACATCCCCAGATGTAATAGATCAGTGGTGAGGGAGTTTTATTGTAATTTGCAACGTAGGTTGACACTGGGAATTCAATTTTATCATATTACTAATTGTAAATATGCTTCATTCCATTTGTGCTAGTTACTGAAGAGCTGACACCAACTATATTGACTTCCATTTATAATTCAATCAATGATATTACGTGAAACTCTGATAAAAGTTGTGTCTTTTATAAGTAACTTCACTAAAGTGTTCATCTTATTTATGATATCTTTTACTTCTGTTACTGGATGATGGGATTAATATTTATGTCTTAGAGGGAAGTACCTCTGATATTTTTCCACAGAAGAATTGCTTCAAGAGCTTATGGAGGCCGGTGCTGCGGCTCACTAGGCTAATCCTCTGTCTGTGGCGCCGGCACATCGGGTTCTAGTCCTGGTTGGGGCACCGGATTCTGTCCTGGTTTCCCCTATTCCAGTCCAGCTCTCTGCTGTGGCCCAGGAGTGCAGTGGAGGATGGCCCAAGTGCTTGGGCCCTGCACCCGCATGGGAGACCAGGAGAAGCAACTGGCTCCTGGCTTCGGATCAACGCGGTACACTGGCTGCAGTGCGCCAGCCACGGCGGCCATTGGAGGGTGAACCAATGGAAAAGGAAGACCTTTCTCTCTCTCGTTCCACTCTGCCTGTCAAAAAAAAAAAAAAAAAAAAAAAAAAGAGAGAGAGTTTATGGAAATAGCCTTAGAAACCCACCCACAAGTACTCTACAGTATTCTGGTTGAGTTGTGACTCAAAAAAACTGGCCAGAAGCTCTTGTTCTCAGCATGATTTTCAAGATGTTCTGTGATGGGATTGCATAGAAAATACTGGATTCAATCACACTAATCAATAATCTAGTCATTGGTTTCTTCCTCCAAATTGTTTTCTTCTATTAGTCAATATTTATTCTTCTGTTAAATTAATAGATATTTTGAAATGCCTATAATCAGTTTAAGTTCTATATTTCTATAATATTTTTGTTCCAAGGGATCCAAGTATGCAACCCTTTTATCCTTAGATTAAAACTTAGAGCTAGGTGTAGATTTACCTAATAAAATAATAACTATTTCCATACCCCAAAATACTACTTTTGTGAATAAGTTTCTGGTTTTATTTCAGACTAATTATATATAAAATGCAGCTTCTTCTACTGCCTCCATTGTTATATGCTAAGATTCAGAATATTAAATCAAGAAAATATTTAAACAGAGCTTGAAGATACCTATTTGGCTTTAGTGTTAGATATATTTTCTTACTTTTATTCTAAGAAAGTCTCCTTTACTGAGGAAAACAGACAAGGAAGGTTAGAGATTTACTTGTTATGAAGGATTTTCGGTGTTTTGGATTAAGGAACAAACAACTTCCCAGATTCTCATGTCACTTTGTTTTGTGTTCAAATAGAGTTTGGGGTAATGCTCTCTATATAGAGTAGAAGATTTAATATTATTTTCTTTTTTAAAAAAGATTTATTTTATTTATTTGAAAGACAGAGTTCCAGAGAGAAGTAGAGACAGAGAGAGAGGTCTTCCATCTGCTGGTTCACTCCCCAAATGGCTGCAATGGCCGGAGCTGCACTGATCCAAAGCCTGGAGCCAGGAGCTTCTTCCAGGTCTCCCACGTGGGTGTAGGGGCCCAAGGACTTGGGCCATCTTCTACTGCTTTCCCAGGCCATAGCAGAGAGCTGGATCAGAAGAGGAGCAGCCGGGACTAGAACCGGTGTCCATATGGGATGCCATGCTTCAAGCCAGGGCTTTAACCCACTGCACTACAGCGCCGGCCCAATATTATATTATTTTCTTAATAAGAATAGAATAATATCCTAAAGAACAGAAGAAAAGAACATGGGCTACTTTTAGTGAAATCAAGCAAACATACGAAGAAAAAACATTCTGAAACCAAAATCCCAAACCTACTAAATGTGTAGATTTTCTAGCCACACCTGTGAAAAAAATAACACAGTGAAATTGCAGTAATATTTTAATAAACTGCAGCTTTATAATTCTAATCATACTTATGTATGCAAATAGCCATCTATGATTTTAAGTGTTTTCCTTTTATCACTTAGTAATATGCAAAAAGCTATTTTGCCATATCAAGAAGACATCTCTTTTAAGAAGCTGTGGTTCTTGTGCTCCTTATGTTTAGAATTTTCTGATTCAGACTGGCCAGATATTCTAGCTCTAATGACCAAAAAGAGAGAAAGGCACAAAGAGGAGGACGAGGAAGGAGCAAACATACTCTTATAGTAATTTTCCAATAGACTACTTAATAAATTTTTCCTTGCCCGAGTATTAGCATCATAATATGTATTTGCGGAGACATGGAATCTTCCAGCCTATTGTGTTTACTAAGAGCATGAAAGCACTGGTGAGAGCTAATTGAGTCCATGCTGAGTAATTATTGATGGAAATGAGCTTGGCCATTTTCTTTTGCATTGGGAAATTTATACAATATTCTTGTGTAAATATTGATACTGTATTTGTATATTCATTAAGGAGCAAAAGCTTCTCATTTTCATTCCTAGGGCATGGATTAGAAGAAGGAAGGGGTTTGATGGGAATACCCTGCAGCATGAGCGTATTTGTGGGCTAGATAAATTCTCTCTAAGTAGATTTGCAGAGGAATATGCATGTGCTCATAGCTGCTCTAAAAGGGACTTCACTGGTTTTGGATAAGAAACCCAGTCCTTGGTTGAATATGATCAGGAATACTATCAGCTAGTAATTTTCAATAAATATGACATAATTTGCACATTATTACTTGCCAGTTAGTTATTTTCTTTTTAGATATATAGCTACATTAATGACCCACTCTTACTTTAATACTCCTTGTGATTTTTCTTCCAACTTTTTTTAAAGAAAGCTTTTGTTTAATGAATATAATTTCCATAGGTACAGCTTTAGGAATATAGCAGTTCTTCCCCCCATACCTGTCCTCCCACCACCACTCCCAACCCACTTCCTCATTAAGATTTGTTTTTAATTAACTTTATTTACTGAAGATCAACTCCTTACTAAGTAAAGATTTCAACAATTTGCACCCCCAACACACGCAAAGTATAAAGTACTGTTTCAAAAACAAGTTTTACAGTTAATTCTCATAGTACAACTCATTAAGGGCAGAGGTCCTACGTGGGGAGTAAGTGCACAGTGACTCCTGTTGTTGATTTAACAATTAGCACTCTTCTTTATGACATCAATGATCACCCAAGGCTATGGACATGAGCTGCCCAGGCTATGGAAGCCTTTTGAATCCACAAACTCTGTCAGTATTTAGATAGGGCCATAAGCAAAGTGGAAATTCTCTCCTCCTAAACCCATCTTATTACAAAGTGGAAGTTCTTTCCCCCTAAACCAATCTTATTATAGTTATTTGCAAAATGTTGCTAACCATGAGCACCACATTTTCCAATATTTTGTTAATATTGTAATATCGTTGCACTTATTTTAAAAACAATATAGAATAAAACACGTTTTATTCTTCCTCTTAGAGGAACATACAGGTACAATCTAAGTAGACTTAAACAAATAGCACTTTTTTTTGGAAGATGTTTTGGACTACATAAGAAAAGAATATTGCTATGAAGAAAATTACTCATTTAGAATGATGTGTTCTAAGCTTAATGATATCTTCAAAGTTGGTGGAACTGTGGACGTGGCAGTCCTTCTCTCTTGAATATTCTCCAAGGAGGGCTTATTTTTATTTTGCACTGAACGAAGTAGCATGAAGATTATTAAAATTATAAATATATCTTGAGGGTTAAAGCAAGGGTGTGAAACATAAAGATAAGCTGTAGTGTGAATGCTGCTGGCTTGCTTGCCTTTCTGTGGTTGGTGAAAGTGCGCATCAGTGGAGGACACTCTTCCCATGCTAGATGTTACCTCTGCCTGTGCTGCATGTTCCATACCTGGCCTTTTTTGAAAGAGGAAGTGTTTCTTAGTGAAAATACTAGATCTGAAACTGCCTTCCCGCACCATCATCCTTCAGAGCAAATTTGGAGTTAGGAAATGGGTCCAGGAATGACTCTATCTCACTTAGTCAACGCCACCCCCTTTCAGACTCGTCCTGTCTTACCCTAACTTGAAGATACACAGTGACTGCTCAACTTGGTGAAATAGACTGTCGACTGGTGCTCTAGACAAACAGAGATGAAGTATTTCATGATTTGAGGACAAATGCTAACAGATACTTGGCTAGTTGAGCAAAGAATTTGTTTTAAATTTTTTAAAAAAATTTTGGGGTGGCAAATGTTAATGAAGTAAAAAAATACTTAACATTTCCTACCCTTTTATGTATTTTTTATTTTAATTTTTAATTAGTTTTTAACAGATTCAATGTGATTTGTAGATATAATTCTAAGAATATAATGATATTCCCTTTCTGTAAGACTGTCACAAAACACACCATACACCGGGGAAAGGGAAAAGATTTATTGGGGGAAACACGACAGACCAGAGGGAAGGGGCCAAGAATGAAAAGAGGGAGGAGAGCATAAGAGAGAGATCAAGAGACAGAGATTGAGAGCGAGAGACACGTGTTCAGGAACAGGTCCTTGTAAACCTTTGCCAGGGGGCAGGCAGGGAAGTAGGAGCAGCGGATCCCATTAGAGTTGGGGGGAGCTGACACCAGTAGTTGGGCCATGGGGTCACCTGGATTCCAGCCATGGTGGCAGGGGCTAGAGCCTAGGATGGTCCAGGGTGTAGACTGCGTCATAGATAAGACTGCACCATTTTACTAACACTTCCTCCCCTGCTCCTTGCCTCTTCTCTCTCTGTCTCGCCCATTCTCCTTCTTTCTCTCTTTCTTGTTTTTTTTTTTTTAGTTTTTAGCATAAAACATTTTAAATTTAATTACAGTAAAAAGGCTTACTACCTCACTGAAAAAGAAAATTTAGCAAGTTAAAAAAAAACTAGTTCAGTGGGAATTTAAAAGCCTTTCCACTTATTAGCATTTTGTAAGAGTTTTGTTAAGACAAACTTTACTTTTTTTAAGTATCATCTCTATATTCCTCAAATAAGTGTTCTCATGACACTTTGAACAAACCAGCCCTGGTCACAGATGTCCATGTACAGCCCAGATGGAAGAAGCATCGTCATCCCCTTTTTTCTTGTCATTTCTTTAAAAAATTGTGACATTCTAGTCCTAAATTGCAGCTACATAAATTGTTACTCTATATTATAGTTTAATTCAGCTGGCATGTTTCACTTGTCAGTTTATTTGCTAAGTTCAATGCTGGACTTTAGTGTAAAATTCTGATTTCCAAGACTTTGTAATATAAAATATTGCTACAAGTACTAAGTAACTATAATAAAAGGAAAAATGTAGTCAACTATTCCCCAAATGGATTGTGGACTGTATGTGGGAAATACAAAGGTATAAGAGAGATGATCACTAACTTTGAATTTGAAATATTTTAAGCTAACTTAATTGAGATCAAAGTATTCTTATAAGTCAAGGATTTTTAATAAAATTCCCTCATACCTAGCTTCTTTATTCCTAAATTATGTTCTTTTTTCCATCCTAAAGTGTGTGTGTGTGTAATGATGGTGGTATAGTTTAGATTTTGGTTGTCTACCTTCAAGGTTCCTGTGTTGGGAGCTTGGCCTCAGGATGCAATATTGGAAATGATATCAAACCTTTAAGATATTTACCCAAGTCTGCACCGTGGCTCACTAGGCTAATCCTCCGCCTTGCGGCGCCGGCACACCGGGTTCTAGTCCCCGTCAGGGTGCCGGATTCTGTCCAGGTTGCCCCTCTTCGAGGCCAGCTCTCTGCTGTGGCCAGGGAGTGCAGTGGAGGATGGCCCAAGTACTTGGGCCCTACACCCCATGGGAGACCAGGATAAGTACCTGGCTCCTGCCATCGGATCAGCGTGGTGCGCCGGCCATGGCGGCCATTGGAGGGTGAACCAACAGCAAAGGAAGACCTTTCGCTCTCTCTCTCTCTCTCACTGTGCACTCTGCCTGTCAAAAAAAAAAAAAAAAAGATATTTACCCAAATGAAATAAGTATATGAAAAAGTTATAAAAAAAAAGATATTTACCCAAATGAAATAAGTATATGAAAAAGTTATCTGTACCCCCATGTTTATTGCAGCTCAATTCACAATAGCTAAGATATGAAATCAAAATAGATGTCCATCAACTGATGACTGGATAAGGAAAACGTGGTATATTTAACTATGGAATACTACTCAGCCATAAAAATTTTAAAAAAGAGTGAAATCCTGCCTTTTGCTACAAAATGTATGCAACTGGAAACCATTATGTTTAGTGAAACAAACCAGTCCCCAAAAGGCAAATATCATCTTTTCTTTGATATTTGATAGTATGAAATACAACAAAAAGTTTGAGTGAAGCAGATATCTTCTGATTTGAGTGTTGTTTTAAGCTCTTGTTTGTACTCCTCTGGAACTGTTGACTTTCTTCTTTTTACTTGTTGATTATTATGGTCATTGGTGCATTAGCCTCTGATCATAGAAAGGATTGAAATTATGTTTTTTGCAAATATTTTTTACAAAGGGAGGTAAAGAGGTTGGGGGGTAGAAGATGTGGTCGTCTTCTTAAATTGTACATGTGAATGGCATTAAATCTGTTTTCTTTATATTGTTTTAAAAAGATTTAAAAAGATAAAGGGCCTGGTGGGGGGTGCTGGGGGTGTTTATGTCCACTGAGGGTGTGTTTTCAAAAGAATTTAAGGGGCCGGTGGGCGCCATAGCTTACTTGGTTAATCCTCTGCCTGCAGAGCCAGCATCCCATATGGGCACTGGGATCTAGTCCAGGTTGCTCCTCTTCCAGTCCAGCTCTCTGCTGTGGCCTGGGAAGGCAGTAGAGGATGGCCCAAGTGCTTGGGCCCTGCACCCGCATGGGAGACCAGGAGGAAGCACCTGGCTCTGCCTTCGAATCAGCGCAGCGCCGGCAGTAGTGGCCATTTGTGGGGTGAACCAACAGAAGGAAGACCTTTCTCTCTCTCTCTCTCTCTCACTGTCTAACTATATCTGAGGAAGGAAGGGAGGAAGAGAGGGAGGGAGGGAGGAAGAGAGGGAGGGAAGGAAGGAGGGAGGAAATCAGGTTTCCAAAAAAATAAAAATAAAAATAGAAAAAAAAAGAATTTAAGGTATTTCTTGTGGGACTCTGGTTTTTGCAAGATGATTTTAAAAGTCTGAGCCTGACCTCACTCAGTCTCTCTGGCAACAATATAAATGCACTTAGAAAAGATCCCAGGCTGTGCGTGAGGCTGTAGTAAGCTAATACAGTGATTTTACGCTGTTATATCTGAGCAGAGACCCAAGCTACGCAGTGCTAGACGTCTAAAGAACTGGTGTTGTGGTAGTTAAGTTTACATTATTTTGTAACATTATTTTATAATAGAAAATAGACTGACAGCAAATTTCCTTTATGTTGTTCTTTTTTTTTTTTTTAATGTTTCTCAGATTTTTGGATACCTCTACTTCTATTTTCTTTCTTTTTTTTTCTTTTCTTTTTTTTTTTTTTTTTTTTGACATGAAGAGTGGACAGTGAGAGAGAGAGAGACAGAGAGAAAGGTCTTCCTTTTTGCTGTTGGTTCACCCTCCAATGGCTGCCGTGGCTGATCCGAAGGCAGGAGCCAGGTGCTTCTCCTGGTCTCCCATGGGGTGCAGGGCCCAAGCGCTTGGGCCATCCTCCACTGCACTCCCTGGCTATTTTCATTTTAAAATTATTTTCTGGTTTCACAAACAAAAAAAAATAGAAAGTGATAATAGGAAACATTACAACAACTGCAAGGTATATTAACTTGCATTTAGATGACATTCTTAGTTAATTGTCTCAAGAAAATGTAATCTGCCTCACTTATTAAATGATTCTTTTTTATCATCCCAATATGAATTTTCCAGAATTATGAAATAAATAGTTTTATGTAGTTAAATTTTTAAAGACTTACTTATTTATTTGAAAGGCAGAGTTTCAGAGAAAGGGAGAGGCAGAAGACAGGGAGATTTTCCATCCACTGGTTCAACCCCCAAAGGGCTGCAATGGCCAGGGGTGGGCCAGGTTGAAGCCAGGAGCCAAGAGCTTTATCTGGGTCTCCCATGTAGGTGGCAGGGACCCAAGCACTTGGGCCATCCTCTGCTGTCTTTCCAGGGACATTAGCAGGGAGCTGAAGCAGACATGGAGCAGACAGGACTTGAACTGGAGACCATATGGGAAACCAGCATTGCAGGCAGCAGCTTAACCCGCTGTGCCACATCGCTGGCCCTGTAGTTAATTTTTAAAAGTTTATTTATAGTATGGGTTTTTTAATTGGAATTTTCAGTTATTTTGTAATTTTGAATATTGTTATTTTTCAGAAAGGTTTATTAAATAAAATTACCAAGGAGAACATATTTTTTTCTTTTTCATTATATACATTCAAGTATTTAATATTCTTAATTGTGTTAACTAAGTAGTTCAAAATAGCGTGCAGTGAAACTTACACTTTCTTTTACCATTGTAATGAAGTGGTAAACATTGTATTTATGAGGACTGGTTTGTTTTTTAAGAAGAAATGGAAGAGGGGCTGTTATGGCAGTAAGGAGAAGAGTTAGGAGCTTGTGTCAGGAGTCCAGGAAATAAAATGGAACAAGAATGCATTTCCAGAGGTGCTTCAGAGGTAAAATTGACAATATATGGGGAAGAATTAAGTTGTAGATAGGGTGGATGAATTCAGGCTGATTTTGAGATTTTATTGTTTAACATTTTCTAAAAATTATCTGAGTTATGAGGGAGAAAGATTGAGATGGGTGGAGAGAAACACACGCACACCACATGCACACACACACACACACACACACAGATTGAGATCTCTTCTGCTGGTTCACTCTCCAAATACCCAGAATGACCGGGGTGAAAGCTGGGAGTCCAGAAAGATATCCAGGTCTTCTACATCATTAGCATGAACCCAAATACTTTGGCAGTCACTCCTGACTTCTAAGGTCTGTGTTAGCAGGATCCTGGAGTGAGGAGCTGGGGATTGTACCTGAATACTCCGATATGGGGCACTAGACAAGTGATTGCTCCAAGGTTTTAAGTATAAATGATTTATCCTTGGTGAATTAATTAACAAACAAACACAAGAGCATGGAACAAAGGGAATAGTTGAGCGAAAGTCAATTTGTCTTCTGAGTTTTTGAAAAGATTATTTATTTGAATGGTAGAGTGATAGAAGAGAGAGGGCGGGGTGGGGGCGGAATCTTCCATCCACTGGGTCATTTACCAACTGGCCTCAATGTCAAGGGCTGGTTTGATGTCTGGCACTTCACATGTGCCTTCCATATGTGTGTCAGAGGCTCAAGCCCTGGGCCATTATCTGCTGTTTCCCAGTCACACTAACAGTGAGCTGTGGTCTGGAACTGGCATTCCAATAGGAGATGCCAGCGTCACAGGGAAGACTTAACCCTCTGTGCCACTATGCTGGCCCACCAGAAATCAATTTGGATAAGACTGTTGAGTTTTTTTTTATTATTGTTTCTCTCCTACTTTTTCTCTTCTGTCTTTCTGTAATTCTTGTTTAGCGAATATTGAAACATTGAATTCTCTAGCCTCTTCTTATCAATTGAAATTTACTTTTTTTAAAATTTTTATATGAATTGACATATAAAATTGGGTGCATATTGAACTGACATATAACATATGGGGTACAATGTGATATTGCAAGGTATGCACACATTGTATAACATTCAATCAGGGTAAATATATCAATCTCCTATTGAATTTATGAAACTGGGAAAGTCCAGGTAGAGACAATTTGACTGATAGGAGCAGAGTCTCAGTATGATAAGGCAAGAATGAATCTGGGAATTTAGAGACTTGGATTGAATTCTCTTTTTTTGACGGTGCCATGTGCTCTCATTGTTTCATTTTGAATAAGTGGGTGAACTGTCCTGAGCCTCAGCTTCCTCATCACTGAAGCAAGAGGGTCCAGTGAATGTCACCAATTATGTACCGAACCTCCACCATGTGGAAGATAGTCTTTTAGGTATGCAGAGGATAAAATATAACTGATCCGAAAAGCATCAAAGAGAAACAATTAATATTGCAGGATACACATGGGTGGCTGAGTGTAGGAGACAGACAGATGGAGAAGATCAAGGATCCAGTGACATGGTCAAGTACAAAGGCAGAGGTTTCCCTTCCTAATGTGAAAAATCCAATACGTGTTCTTCCTTTTTTCAAAACTTTTTAATTATACTTCCTTTCCTCACAGTATAACATCTAAACTCATTAGCATAATTTATGCACGTTTCTGACCTTTCCTGCTTCCTCTGAGAGCGTTTGCACTTTTCTACCTTGTTTCCAGCCTTGCCGCGTCTGGTCACTCTCAGATACTCCTGACCTTTCACACGTTAGCCTGTTGGACTAGAATACTTCCCCTTGCCGTGACATTACCCGATGAGTGCTATCAAGACTTAAAACCAATTTGATCATTAGTTCCTTGTTGCTGACCTATCCCTGTGCGCATCCTTCTTTTTCCTCCTGAGTAGTCCTGTTTCAGGTACCACCTGTTAGGATGAAAATAATGTTATTTGCTCACATTTGTTTTCCCCAGCAGGAAGATAAGGTCTATGTCACGTTTTCATGTTTTCATTAAATATTTAGTTTGACAATTTCCATCTTAACATTTACTTTATCAGCATTTCTAGGCTTAAGCCAGCTCCCCACCAAATTACTGCAAAATAATTGCTGCTGGAGCTAGATCTGTGTCAGTTTTCTGAATTGCTGTTCTTCTGTATTTTAGACACATTTCTAAATTGAAACAACCACCTTCCCTTTCAAGTGTAGAAGAGAAAGAGCTTCTAAACAAAATCAGTAGAGAGATCAGTTTACTCTTTTAGAAGCTATAGGATGTATCCATAGCTTTTATCTAAAAAAGCATGTTACTATGATTTTCACAGAAATTTTTACAAGAATATACTTAATCTATTATTTCTATAATCAAATGCTCACTTGTAAGATTATACCACAAGTTATCTCAATCTCAATTTAGGACCTTCCTCTACTAGCACATTTATAGAACTGGGACATCTGCTACTGTTGGACACTCAGGCCCATGTAAGAGCCAGCTGTGGCATACATTATTTATTTGAACAGCTGGCTGATTTGTGAGTCTTTAAAAATTCCCCCTCTAAAGCACTGATGTGGGTTTTTTTTTCCTTTTCTGTTTTCCTTTTTTGGTTATTGATTTTCTATTTATACAAGTTTCTATGAATAGGATCTGGATAATTAAAATAATTATAGTAAGAAACAATTGAAACAATGCCGTCAACCCTGTTGTCATCCATACATTATATACAGAAAGGGGATAGAATTGTTTGGTGTTCTGCAAAAGCACTCATTAAAGTATCTATTTTGAAGATGAAATAACCCTGAATATTTTTATTCACATAAGTACTTATTAGTAAATCAACCAAGAAAATTGTTTTATATAGAACATCCATGGCCAAGTGGCAAGCAACATTTTAACAAGTTGGCTTTGAAGAATTATTTTCTAATTGATTCCTAAAAATTTTACCAAAATAATGAACATCTTTAAATCCTAGATATTTTAAATCTTTAAATTCTAAAAATTAGATTAGAGCAAATATATTATTTTAATGTATTCTATTTTTTTTCCTAAAGTGGCCATCATGGTCTTTGTTGTTGTTGTTGTTGCTGTTATTACTGTTCTTGAGACACAAACAAAACAAAGTGATGTTTAAGGTATACTATGTAAGTATTTATCTATGATATTTTTAGGATGTTCATTAAAAGACAGACACTTCTGAGTTTCATTTAAACATTTACACATACTATAAGTGCTACACAAAGAACATTATATAAGTCTTTTACAGTAGTGAGTGGTATATATAAATGTTTCCTTATTTTGACACAGTCACTTTTTATTGTTAATTAGTTGAAGCTTGTATTTAAAAAATAATAATTTATTTATCTGAAAGTGAGTGTTATACAGAAGAAGTGAGGGAGGGAATGTAAGTGTGTGTGTGTGTTGGAGAATAGAGAGAGATAGAGATTGATCCATCTTCGTTCTATTGGTTCACTCCCCAAATAGGTGCAACAGACAGTTCTGGGCAAAACTGAAGTCAGGAGCCAGGAGTTTCATCTGGGTCACCCATGTAGGTGCAAGGACCCAAGTACTTGGGCCATCTTCCACTGCTTTACCCAGGCCATTAGTAGGGAGCTGGAAGTGGAGCAGCTGGGACATGAACAAGCGCCCATATGGAATGCCAGCCTTGAAGGTGATGGCTTTATCTGTATTACCACAATGCTGGTCCCAGAAGCCTGCATTTTTTAAATAGTAACTTCAATGGTTGATTTATGGGATGGTGTACAGTACATTTCTAATTATTTTATTAAAATAGGTACCATGGGGCCAGCATTGTGGCGTATAGGGTAAAGCCGCAGCCTGCACGGTCCCATCCTTTATGGGTGCCAGTTCATGTCTCAGTTGCTCCACTTTTAATCCAGTTCCCTGGTAATGGACAGAGAAAAGCAGTGGAAGATGGCCCAAGTTCTTGGGCCCCTGCCACCCATGAGGGAGACCCAGATGGAATCTTTTGGCTCTTGACTTTGGCCTGGTCCAGCCTCAGCCATTGCAACCACCTGAGGAATGAGCCAGCAGATGGAAGTTTTTCCTCTCTCTCTCTGTAACTCTGAGTTTCAAATAAATAAACAATCTTTTAAAAAAGAAAAAAAAAGTGTCATGCTTTTTTAAACTATAGCTTTCCTATTACATGTAAAGTATGATGCTTATTAACCTTAATATATTTGTACAATATCACATAACACCATAAAGTAAATCTTGGCTTTTTTTTTTTTTAGATTTATTTTATTTATTTGAAAGACAGAGTTACAGAGAGAGGTAGAGACAGAGAGAAACGTCTTCCATCCGCTGGTTCACTCCCAAGATGGCCGCAATGGCCGTAGCTGCACCGATCTGAAGCCAGGAGCCAGGAGCTTCTTCCAGTTCTCCCACAAGGACGCAGGGCCCCAAGGACCTGGGCCATCTTCTGCTTTCCCAGGCCATAGCAGAGAGCTGGATCAGAAGATGCCAGCGCTTCAGGCCAGGACTTTAACCCACTACACCAGAGTGCCGGTCCCCAATCTTGGCTTTATTAAAGAAATTTTTCTCATTATAAATGCAATACATAATCATTATAGAAAATTTTGAGGGCCGGCGCCGCGGCTCACTAGGCTAATCCTCTGCCTTGCGGCGCTGGCACACCAGGTTCTAGTCCTGGTCGGGGCACCGGATTCTGTCCTGGTTACCCCTCTTCCAGTCCAGCTCTCTGCTGTGGCCCGGGAGTGCAGTGGAGGATGGCCCAAGTGCTTGGGCCCTGCACCTGCATGGGAGACCAGGAGAGGCACCTGGCTCCTGCCATCAGATCAGCGTGGTGTGCCAGCCGCAGCGCACCAGCTGCGGCAGCCATTGGAGTGTGAACCAATGGCAAAGGAAGACCTTTCTCTCTGTCTCTCTCTCTCACTGTCCACTCTGCCTGTCAAAAAATAAAAAAAAAATAAAAAAAAATTTTGAAAGTAGAGACTTGATGACAGAGAACACAAGAAAAGTTACCTTTTATTCTGTGTGTATTGTTTTCCTTATTTAAGGAGATTTAATCAATACAAAAAACTTTATTCATGGTGTACAATATGATGTTTGATGTCTGTATACATTGTAAAGTGATTGAGTCACACTAATGAACATGCCCATCACCTTGCTTACTTCTATTTTTGTGGTTAGAACACTCAGTGAATTTGAAATTCACAATACAGAGCGATTAATTAAATTATAGTTATAAAGCTGCATAATGAATTTCCTGAGCTTATTCCTGTCACATGACCAGATCTTTGTCCCCTTTGACCAATACCTTCTTATTTGTTGTCCCTCACCTCCAACTCCTGTGCTCCTATGATTTGGAATTTTTTATAATAATCCACGTAATTGTGAGGCTGTGGATTATTTGTCTTTGATTGCTTGGAATATTTCAGTTAGCATAATACTTACCAAGTTCATATATGTTGTCACAAATTAAAGGGTTTCCTTCTCTTATGAGGCCAAATAGCATCTGCGTGTGTGTGTAATTCACATTTTCATGATCAATTTATCCATTCATGGACACACAGATTGGTTCCATATCTTGACTGTTATCAATAATGCTATAATGAATATGAGATTGCAAATAGCTCTCTAAATACAGATTTCATTTTCTTTGGCTCTCCACCTGGAAGATTGGTGGATCATATGGTAGTGTTGATTTTAATTTCTTGTGGAGTCTACATACAGTTTTCCATGAAGGGTATATTAATTTGTATTTTATCAAGAGTATACATGGGTTGACTTCTCTCCACATTCTTGCCAGCACTTCTTATATTTTGTCTTTCAGATAACTTCCATTCTAACAGGTGTGAAGTGATATATTATTATGGCTCTAACTTGCATTTCCTTTATGATTATTGATGCTAAACTCTTTTTTATGTACCTGTTGACCATTTGTGTATCTTTGCAAAAATAGGTATTCAGGACCTTTCTCCATTTTTTAAAATGATTTGTTTATTTTACTTGAAAGAGTTACAGAGAGAGAGAAGAGAGAGAGAGAGAGAGAGAGAGAGAGAGAGAGAGAGGTCTTGCATCCTCTGGTTCACTCCCCAATCGGCCACAATGGCTGGAACTGGGCTGATCCGAAGTCAGGAGCTTCCTCCAGGTTTCCCATGTGGGTGCAGAGGCCCAAGGACTTGGGCCATCTTCCACTGCTCTCCCAGGCCACAGCAGGGAGCTGGATCAGAAGCGGAGCATGGCTGGCGCTGCGGCTCACTAGGCTAATCCTCCGCCTGTGGCGCCAGCACCCTGGGTTCTAGTCCCGGTTGGGGCTCCAGATTCTGTCCCGGTTGCTCCTCTTCCTGTCCAGCTCTCTGCTGTGGCCCGGGAGTGCAGAGGAGGATGGCCCAAGTCCTTGGGTCCTGCACCCGCATGGGAGACCAGGAGAAGCACGTGGCTCCTGGCTTTGGATCAGCGTGGTGCGCCAGCTGCAGTGCGCCGGCCACGGCGGCCATTGGAGGGTAAACCAATGCCAAAGGAAGACCTTTCTCTCTGTCTCTCTCTCTCTCACTGTCCACTCTGCCTGTCAAAAAAAAAAAAAAAGTGGAGCGGCTGGGACCCGAACTTCCTCCACAAGGGATGCTGGCACTGCAGGTGGTGGCCCCACCCGCTATGCCAAAGTGCTGACCCCTTCTTTTGTGTTGTCTGAGTTCTTTATATATTTTGAATACTATATCTTTATCAGATGTGTTGCTTGCAAATATAGCCTCACATGCCATAAGTTGTCTCTTTACTCTGTTGATATTTTCCTTTGCTGTCAGATGCTTTATAGTTGTATGCAATTCCACTTATCTTTTTTTTTCCCTTTTTTTTTTTTTTTTTTTTTTTGCTTTTGGAGTCATCTCCAAAAGAATTTTTGTCCATATCAATTTATGTTAAGGTTTTTCCTTGAAGTGTTAGAACTTCAACATTTATGTTGTTGTTTATAATCTACTTTTTGAATTTTGAATATAGTGATTCTGATTTCATTCTTATGCTTGAAGATATTCAGTTTTCTCAAAATTATTTATTCAAGAAACTTTCCTTTCTCCATTGTGTGTTCTTTGTATCCCTGTTAAAGATAAGTTGAATATAAATACATGAATTTTGCTTCTGGGCACTCTGTTCTATTATGCTGGTGTATGTTTCTGTTTTTATGCTAGTATCATACTGTTTGAACATAATATATTGTTCCATTTATTGTGTGTTCAAGTTTTTATCAGTGTCTTATAGTTTGCAGTGGATAAATCTTATATTTCCATAGTAAAATTTATCCCTAAGTATTTTATTTTTTGATTCTGTTCTAAACTGAATTATTTTCCTGATTTACTTTTTTTAAGATTTATTTATTTACCTGAAAGTCAGAGTTACACAGAGAGAGAAGGAGAGGCACAGAGAGAGAGAGAGATGTCTTCCATCCACTAGTTCACTACCTAATTGGCCACAATGGCTGGAGCTGCACTGTTCCAAAGCCAGGAGCCAGGAGCTTCTTCTGGGTCTCCCATGCAGGTGCAGGGTCCCAAGGACGTGGGACATTTTCTATTGCTTTCCCAGACCATAGCAGATAGCTGAATCGGAAGTGGAGCAGCCAGGATTCGAACTGGTGCCCATATGGGATGCCGGCACTGCAGACAGTGGCTTTACGTGCTACGCCACTATGCCAGCTCCTTGATTTACTTTATACGTGGTTTGTTAGTGTATAGAAGAGAATCTGACTTTTGTAAGTTGATTTTATATCCTACGTTATTGTTGCCAGTGATGAGTTCAGTGCTTTCTATATCTATACATCATCTATCTGTAGTCAGAGCCAATTCAACTTCTTCCTTTTCCATTTGGATGTCTTTTGATTCCTTTTCTTGCCTACTTTCTCTGGCATAGACTTCCAGTATTATGATAAATAGGCATGGTCAAGGTGTCTTCTTCCTGGTCACAGATAAAAAAATTTCAACTTTTCACCATTGAGTATGATGTTAACTATGGACTCTCATTTATGACTTTCATTATATTGAGGGAAATTCCTTCTTTTTGACAGTTTTGATCATGAAAGGATGCTGAATTTTGTCAAATGCTTTTGCTGCATCTATTGAGATGATTATACGATTTTGTTCTTCATTCTATTAATGTGATGTATCTCATTGATTTTCATGTGTTGAACTATATTTCTATCATAGGGATAAATACAAACTGATCATAGCAATTGATCTTTTAATGTGTGTTGGATTCAACTTACCAGTATTTTTTGAGGATTTTGCATCTATGCTCATCATGAAAATTAGTTTGTATTTTTTTTTTGTGCTCATAGTGTTCTTATCTTGTTTACATATCTGGTATTATTGTGGACCTCAAAATAGGTTTGGAAGTGTTTCTTCCTTTTTTGTATTTTGGTAGAGTCAGAACAACTGGTGTCACTTTTTCTATAAATGTTTGGTAGAATTCACTTGTGAAGGCATCTGCTACTGACATGCACTTTTATGGGATATATTTTATTACTGATTCAGTCCCCTTATTCATTATTAGTCTGTTCAGATTTTCTAGTTTCTTATAGAATATATCTTGCCAGTTATATGCTTTTAGCAATTTATCCTTTTTTCCTAGGTTACCCAGTTTGGGGCATATAATCACTCATAGTTGTATTCATTCACACATTCACTCATTCACTCATTCATTTATTAGAGAAAAGAACAGATACACAGAAAATGAGGGCTCTCATCTGCTGACTCTCTTTCCAAATGCCTGCAAAACCCATGGTTGAGCAGGGGCTGAAGCAAGGAGCTCTAGACACAATCTACTTCCTTGTGGGTAGCAGTAGCCTAATTGCTTGAGTCATCAGCATACCTGGTGGGGTCTGCATTAGTAGGAAGCCTGAGTCAAGGAGCCGGGAATCAGACTCAGGTACTCCAACGTGGGCTGCAAATCTCTCTGGAACACTAGACTAAATGCCCACCCTGATCCTTTGTATTTCTGTTAATATCGTTCTCTTCTAATCAATTGTAGTGTCTACTTTTTAATTTCTTTTTTAAATTTATTTAACGATTTTTCAATTTTGTTAATCTTTTCAAAAAAAATCAGCTCAGTTTTGTTGATCCATTCTTCTTTTCTAGTCTCTTTATTTACCTCTAGTCTCTCTCTCATTTATTTTTAATAAATTTTATGTTCTTTCACTGGTTTCTTGGAGTACAATATTAGGTATTTTGCATGAGAATTTTCTTGCTTTTAATATAGGCTTCTATTGCTGTAAACTTCTCTCAGAACTGTTTTTTCCTGCATTCCCTAAATTCTGTATGTTAGGTTTCCATTTGTCTAAATATATTTTATTTCCTTTTTTGATTTATTCTTGATCCATTCGATGTTCAAGAACTTGTTATTAAATTTCTACATATTGGTAAATTTTCCAAAATTCCTCCCAGAAGCTTTTAGTTTTATTCCATAGTGATAAGAAAAGATACAACATGTGATGTAAATCTTAACCTTGTTAAGACTTGTTTTGGGACTCTATTAAAGAGAATGCTCTTTGTGTACTTAACAAGAATGTGGATTTTTTGCTGCAGTTGGATGGAAGATGCTGTACATCTGGCCTGTTAGGTCCATTTGATCTAATATGTAGTTCAAGTCTTCTGTTTCCTTATTGATTTTCTGTCTGAATCACCTATCCGTTGTTAAAAATGGGGTATTGAAGCCTTCCGCTATTATTGTGTTACCATCTATCTCTCCCTTCAGACCTATTAATATTTGCTTTATTGGATGGTACAAAAAAGTTGATGGAAAATAAAATAAAACCCATAGTTATACCCCATAATTTTTTGTTTTATAACCTTAACATTAATAATAAAAACATTAAAAATGATAAATTTATTTTAGCATGCTGATTTTGAAATATGTACAAAACTTGTTCAGAATATATATTTTAGATGAATATTTGAAAGTCTGTGTGTATATGTGTGTGTATGGTTCTCTGATTTTAGGTGCATAAATGTTTATGACAATTATGTCTTCTTGATGAATTGACCCATTTATTATCATGTAAGAATTATCTGTGTCCCTTTTTGCAGTTTTTTTTTTTTTAGTTAACTAACATCCATTTTGCCTGATAGAAGTCTATATCCCCTTGCTACTTTTTAGTTTCCATTTGCATGGAATTTCTTTCTCCATCCTTCAGCTTTCAATTCATATGTCTCTATAAGAATAAAGTGAGTCTCTTATAATCAGTAGTGCATATTTGTGTCTTGTCTTTTTACTCTATTCAGCCACTGTTTTTTCTTTCTTTTTTTTTTAAAGACTTATTTGTTACAGAGAGGCAGAGGCAGAGAAAGAGGTCTTCTATTTGCTGTTTTACTCCCCAAATGCCCGCAACAGCTAGAGCTGAGCCAATTCATAGCCAGGATCCAAGAGGTTCTTCTGAGTCTCCCACTTGAGTGCAGGGGCCCTAAGACTTGGGCCACTTCTACTGCTTTCCCAGGCCATAGCAGAGAGCTGGATTGGAAGTGGAGCAGCCGGGACTCCAACCTGTGCCCAAATGGATACTGGCTTACAGGTGAGAGCTTTACCTGCTACGCCACAGTGCCAGCACCAACCACTCTGTTTTTAATTGAAGAAGTTATTATATTATATTTTATTTTTAAGAGCTCTCTGCTGGCTTATTTGTAAAAAACAAAGATATATAAATAAATATTCAAATATAGGCTTTTATAGTTCATCTATATGATTAAATAGCATATATATCATGTTATAGAAGGTTATGAGTGGCGTGGGAAATTGCTTAATATATGCTAAATGCAAAGAAACTTGCAACAGATTATAAGTAGTCCTCCCAAAAGTTGATGGAGGGACCGATTTCATGGTGCAGTTGTTTACGCTGCTACTTGTATTGTAGGCATCACATATTGGAGTACTGGTTCAAGTCTCAGCTTCCCTTCTTCCAGTTCAGCTTCCTGCTACTGCACCTGGGAAGGTAGCGGATATTGGCCCAAGTTCTGCCATCCATGTAGGAGACCAAGATGTGGTTCCTGCTCCCTGCTTCAGTCTTGGAATGAACCAGTAATGGAAGATCTCTCTCTCTCCCCCAGCCCCACCCTCTCTGTTTCTCTGACTTTCAAATAAATAAGTAATTAAGCATTTCTTCTAAGTTAACAGAAAATATGATTTATGAAAAAATATTTATGGATTTTAAAAAATTGCACCAAAGTACACTTTATTTAATTCCATTTCCCTATTAACTTTTTGGAATGCCCTCATATGTATATTAACATTATTAAAGATAGAGATAGATACATTCACACATTACAGAGAGACACCAGCAGGATTATGGAATAGGAGATAAAAGCCATCTTCTCCATATAAAATTCAACAAACAGGTGCTTATCCCTGGAAGATCATAAATTTGGGGGGGTGGATCAAGGATACAAAATAGAGATAATGACCACACAGAAGATTTTTATAGAGCTCAGCATAGCTGAGACATCTGGAAATGGCTAGGAATGAGGAAAAGCAATAGGGGATATTGGTATCAGATGACAGTGGGTACCACTGTGGTTCCCAGAAGAGAGGACACCAACATTTATTGCATTGATGTCACTGCCAACCCTGGCCCAATGCATGCATCCTAATAAAGGAGGTGCTACTGCAATCCCCCCTGCCAGATGGAATCATTATTCTGCCTCTCCAGGATCAGGGCCCCCACCCCTCCCTCAACTCTATACAAACCCCTGACCCTGTAGCAACAAGAAAGCCATGAAAAAAACCATTAGTAGTAATCCCTTACCTACAAATAATTCCCATGAAGGTAAATGCATTTTTTAACCTGGATCTAAATTTGATCAGTATCTTTTAAAAAGCATTTTATATCTGAATAGTTTGAAATTTATAAAACAAAAATTGTGAGGTGGTAATACAAATAGTTCCCATGTAGCCCTCCTGCCTTTCCTCTTATTAACATCTCATGTTAGTATCTTTGGCACAGTTCATGAAACAAACCCAGCTTCTCCCATTTTTTTAAGCCCCCAATTTTTTGTCCCTCACAGCCTCTGGTAATCAACATCCTGTGTTCAGATTGAGCTGAGCCTAATAAGAATTATAGCTCCCCCATCTAAAGGGAACATGCGGTATTTATCTTTCTGTGTCTGACTTATTTTACTCAACATCATCACAATCTTTACTGCTTTCCCAAAGAAGGGAAATAATGTGGGAATACTGATTACCTGCTCCTGACACAAATGTTCTTTCTAAAAATGTTCTGTTGCCATTATTCTACATGGAAAAATTGATTTAGACTTGTGCACATATTTTATAATTTGTCAGTTTAATGTTTGAATTGCATCTCCAACATTTCTCTTCCATGTTCCTGAAATTTCCATTTTAAATATATGTGTACTCTGACTTTTCCAGATACTGCTCCTGATGCCTTTATTCTGTAAATATTGTTTCTTCCATAATTTCACTTTTGATGACTTTATTCTCATCCATGAGGTATGAACTGTGCAGACTTGATATTTTGCAGAAAATACAGTTAATAAATTGTCAGTGAGCCACAGTTTCAGCCTGTTTTTGTGAAGGTCAAATGTTCTCAGCGATACAGAGGGGATCATCTTGATTTACATAGCGCTCAGTCACATTCTGGCTCTAAATAAGCTTTTCCTTGCTCACTCTCAGCAAAAATCGTATTCCTTCTTCTGTCCTCCCTAGCTCCAATCATTTTTTTTTTTGAATGCTATCCAATGTGATGCATGTAAAGTGAAAATTTATAGAGTTTAATTGTACCAGAATTATTTACTCCTCTGGCTAAACCTATTTCTGGCAAAAAAAGACATTCTTCCATGTTTTAGTTTTCTAAATTATAAAATCTGATTAACCATGTAATGGCACAAAATATCTTTGAATATTTTCTGTATCTTGTTTTATATTTCATGTGACATTTTCTGGATGATGTAATTGGTAATAATGGAAAGGACCAGCTGCTTAGAATGACGTGATAAGCAACCAAACTAAGGGGTTATGCATAACTTCTAAAGTATCATATTAACAGAACTGCTAAGATGGATAGCATTTTGATATTTACTTTTTGCCTGTCTCTTCTCTCCTCCTCTCTTGAAGACTTTTGGATATGATATCTTATATTTTGCCATTATTTTTCCCTCAACAAATTATCTCTCATTCATGGATCCTATCAACTTTTATAGTTACCAACATCTGTTTCTTCCTCTATCTCTGTGCATTCCACCATAATATCTATGGCAAGCTTCAATGCTGGCCCTCCAGAATCTCATGTAAGATCCACATCCACTTACTTATTTTTATTTTTCTCAACTTTAGTAAAACCAAGCTCTAATTCTCTTATTTTTCCCAACTTATTAACCCTCCTGCCTCCCACCCCTTGCCATTTGCAATAGGTCTATGGTCATTTTGTCTTCCTGTTTTCACTAGGTCAAGATATCAAATCTCTTTGGCACTAAACTTTTGCTTAGGTTCCAATAGCTCATCAGTTTTATGCCTCCATTGTCTTTGTTTTTTTTTTTTTTTTTTTTTTTCAGTACAGCTGGCCTCTGACTTATGATGGTTCAATTTATAAATTTTTTATGGTGCTGTGAAAGCCATATTCATTCAGTGAAATTTGTAGTTTAAATTTTGATCTTTTCCTAGGTTAGCAATATCAAGAATGCTCCCTTGTGATGCTAGACAATGGTAGAGTGTAGCTCCTAGACAGCCTTGCGAGTATGAGGGTTAAATAACCAGTACACAGTTGTGTGGCTAAGCTACAATGTCTTGTAGGTTAGGTGTGTTACATGCATTTGTGACTTGCAGTAATTTCAGCTTAGGTTGGTTTTTCTCAGGACATAACTCCATGGTAACTCTAGGAGCATGCATACTCAATGTTTCTTCCTTTGCCAGCTCCTTTTAGTGTATTGTGTTTCACATACTAAGGAAAAAATCATTCCTGGGGCCGGCATTGTTGCGCAGCATGTTAAGCCTCCACCTGTGGTGTCAGCTTCCCCTATCTGAGCACCAGTTTGGCTCCTGGCTGCTGTGCTTCTGATCTGTCTCCCTGCTAATATACCCGAAAGCAGCCAGAGATGGTCCAAGAACTTGCGCCGGTGACACCCACTTGGGAGTCCAGGATGGTGTTGTGGGCTCCTGGCTTTGGCCTGACCCAGCCCTGGCCATTGCACCCATTTGGGAGATTGAACAAGTAGATGCAAGTTCTCTTTTCCTCTGTCCTCTCTCCATGTTTCAGTTGCTCTGCATTTCAAATAAATAAATAAATAAACCTTTAAATAAAAACCTTCACACTAGTTCCCATACCTCTGACTGTCCTCTTAAAGTCTCTTCCAGCTATACCATGATACATTCTCTTTCTCACATGTACTTTAGTGTTTATGTGTGCTTCAAGTGTTTATGTGTGCTTCTTAAGTCTCTAATAAACTGCATAGGTTGTCTTGTTAAAACTCTGGCCAATTCCTAATCACAACAGAGCAAATATAGTCATGAACTGTCCTTGATCTTCCAGATGGATTGACTTTTACCATTTTTGAATTTCAAAAGCATTTTATAGACCTTGGAATATTTTATAATATTTTGATGTTTTACATCTCTAGGTTTACCTATACAATTCTAAAGTGGTGCTGTTCAAGATGGCAGCCACTGGCCTCCCATGACTACCACGTACTTGAAACATGACAGGTCATAAATGTAATGAGCTATAGCCAAAAGATACATATGCGACTTTGAAGGCTTAATATGAGTAAGAAGAACATAACCTTTTGTGCTGACCCACAGCAATAACTTGCATACCGCAACTTGTAACTGATGCACAAAGATGCTAGTAGAAACTTTTACCAAATATACTAATATGGGAGCAATTCTGGAGACATGTAGTTTATAGCAAAATAGCCTAATTAAAAGGCGACCTAGATCATCCTGGAGGACAAAGCTTCCTTTTCTTCCTTTTGTTCCTTTCAATTCTGTGTTCAAACATCAACTGTGACATCTGTCTAGGCTGAGCTCCTCTTACCCCCCTGAGAATGGCCTTGAGGTGGAATGGCAGTAAACCAGCCCACCACTGCCTAAACCTGTCTTGGAAACCTGAAGGAACTGCAGCTTCTTACTTACCAGGCAAAGATCATCTCAGACTCTGAGATTAACGGTGTAAATAAACATGATTTGATAAAGATCCATGTGGGTTGCTTTGTGTGGCGTGAAGTCATGACTTTGGTTTATGATACAAAGCCTGCTGGTCACCTGATGGGAGCCATGCTCTCCAATCGGACTGGTGTCTCTCTGGTATGAAGTGACCTTGCAGCAGTTGATGGGGCTTCCCCCTGCCTAGAGCTGGAAGCACAGCAGTGTCCACTTGAATGGCAAATTGTGATAAAGTGGCAAGAGCAAAATTGCATAGCATAATCACTGCAATTTTTTATTGAATTGAGCCCTTTGCTCTTTCTCTTGACAGAACGGTTTATTGAATGTGCTTGTGGAAAACAAAGAAAGGCAGTAAAGAAAAATACTCTTTTTTTCCTCCTGTGCCTGAGAATAGAAGAGAGAGAAAATGTGTCTGCTTCAAGAGTGCATTTCTTAAATGGAAGAGCATTTTCAGGTGCAAACGGACTCTTTAGAAATATCATAAACTGTGCGCTCAAGGCAATTCAGTGACTGATGAGCTTTCTCTCTGGCAACCCAGTCAGCTTGAACAATGGAAGTTTCTTATGTCCTTTATTCCTCAAAATGGAAAATTCTACCAGCTAATAAAATATTTTCATTAAAGGCAGAAAGCTGATTTTTAACAGATTGCTAATGTTTTCTTTTATGCACTCAATGATAAAAGGTCTGTTAGCTGCAGGTTCTGGGTTTGAACTCAACTTCCTGATTGATGAGTATATTAGAATGATCCCACCTTGCTTTTCTTGGCACTTTTAAACCTAGTAATCTTTGAAAATATAATCTTGAATTTTTTTCTTATAGATTCTTCATTTTGAAATAGGACCAATGTTTTGGTAAATTTATTGATATAATAAAAGCTTTAATTTTCAGATACAAGATTTTTTATTATTTGAGATTTTTTGCTAGCCATTATTGATTCTAATATAATTGATATTTTAATTGATAGCTGTAATCACAGCTCATTCTGTTTCAGAAATCTGTATTTCTGCCATATATTTTAAATATTCCTGAATAAAATGCAAAACGGAAGTGACTATCAAGGGTCTTGGTACTCTTGCCCTTTTGTAACATTTTTTTTCCTTAGTATAATTTCTCTTAACAAAAATTAGAAAATGAATTTTGAATTGTTTTTGTATTTTGAAAGTCTTATATTGTCCTTTAACATACCTTTATCTTGATAATAACTGATTTTCTGGAAGTTTCTTAGCACAGATACAGTCTTTAGAACACAGTCAATTCTAAATTCCCTCCCAAAGTGAAGAGCAGAAGCCATGTTTTGCTTCTAGCGCGGCAGTGTCTTAGCCAATATCTTAGAGAAGCATGCTGGATTTAACGGAATGGCTTGACAAAGCAGCAGAAGCCTACTCTTGCCATTCTGTGGGGATTTGCTGCTGTCCATTTCAACTGCCATTATTCATGGTGAATCTTAAATGTAAACTGGGAAGGTCACACCTCAAATGAATCAGGCGTGCCACAGTGGGAGCTACTAAGAAACCTAAGTCAGCTACTCCTGAGTCCCCGTGTTTCTCTTTGGCACTAAGGCTCTACAGGATAAGTTTGCAACTGCATAAGGCAGTCTAGCCTGCACACAAAAATAAGAATTTAAAAGAGAAGCACCTTAAAAAGAGCAGAAGCTAGGAATTTCGTTTTCCTTCCCACCCTTGCCCTGCAGTCCTTCCTGCCCTTGTATATTTATGTGCTTCTCAAGTTTTCATTTTTAGGACTAAGATACTGAGGCTAGGAGTGCTTATGTCAAGTACTATGTTTTGGGTTATTAGCACTTTGTGTCTTTAATTTAGTTGAGAGTAACATGTGAAAAAGAAAAAAGATTTACAAAAGCATTTGTCATATAATGTATAATTACTCAGCTATCAATAGGATTCTCATCACATGATATTAATATGAGTGAAAGAACTGATATACTTTATCAGCTTTGCCAAGATTATGGTACTATAAGTGTTATTAGGTATCAGACTTTATACTGTTTCTAGGTCCAGGTTTTATTAAGAAACACATTATGAAAATAAAATCCAGAGCACTTTTTCATATGAGGTATACAGACAACCTAAATTTTTAAGTGGACATACAATAAGAATAAAATTTATTTATCATTTCTATTAGTATATTCCTACTTAATAGTCATTTTTAACTGACTTTTGTACCATCTGTTTGGTGTATTACAACTCCCAACAGAGTCCTAATTTGAAAAAAAATCGTCCTAACAGGTAATTTTCATATAATTCTCTCTTTTCCTATAAATCAAAATGAACGAATCAGAAAACCATGATTGATTATCTGTCCTGGGACTTTTGTATTGAATGTGTCGATTCTGGATGGCACAGATGGTTTAGCACGCCTAGTCTTCTGGTCCATTGTTCCCTGGGATCTGTCGGGAGGCCTGCTTCCTTGTATCACCGAGGTGCATCTCCGCCCAGGTAACTGGGTTCCATTCCCAGTGGCTGCAAGGCTCCTACTGCTACTGTTCTGGCACTGATGGGCTCCTGCTGTTTGGGCATAAATGTTGCACTTCCATGCTGAGAACCGTCATCTCGGCATCCGGGAGAACTGTTATCATAAACATGACGAATTCATGAACCAGACTATGTTTTTGCTGTCTGCATTCTATTTTTCATTTAGTTGGTGTCTATTGTTATGGTGCCTCAAATAGGCATGATTTATTTCACGGTGTTATTGATAGAGCACAGTGTACTTCCAGGTATACATTGCGGCAGATTTTGTGTTGGTATGTGGTTATTTTTTATCCAATTTATATTTGTCAGTTTTACTGTTTTTGCTCAGGTGCAGATTTCTACTTTGGAGGACATATGTGCAACTAAAATCTCATGCGTTGGGGAAAGATGTGCTGGCATTTAAAACTGAGCCCTGTTCTTTTCTCCGAGACATGAGAAAAAATGTTCCATAGTTTATGTCTTCTTTTTGGTTTATTAAATGAAAATAATAGTGTCTATTTTATAAAATTCTTATAATAATTAAATGAAATAAGGCAACTAATGTATGCAATACTGGAAAGATTTTGAACAAAGTTTCCCTTTTATTCCAGTATCTCATTAAACTGTACAGATTAATTAATGATAAGGGAGAGAACAAGTGTGATCTAAGTGGGTCTGTGGTAGCATTCATGGATAAATTCTTCAGAGGCTGTTCACTCTTAACTTGCTGGAAGCTATGTGCTTAATCATCTTAGCTTGGCTGTTCTGTTCTGCTTTTTCACTTTGAAACAAGTGTGTTACATGCTTTCATGTTTGTATGGTTAATCATAAAGCCAGAAATAAAGTAGATGTTGAATGGGTCTCTTTATTCTTCTTGTAGATTTTCATCTCTCTCCATGGCAAACTGGTTTTTGTGTCAACACCAATCAATTAAAAGTGGCTTTCTGGAGTGTTGGTGGGGAAACAGTGAGAAGCCACATCTTCACTTAGTGGTTCAGGAGTTGGAAAGTGGCATAATCAATTAGCAATGTCTGCTGGAAGCTTGATTGGCAGCTGCCAGTCAATCAGACTTGAATTATATTGTTTGCCCGAGTGTGGATCTTTTCCTTTCTGGTCCTTTCATTATGAATTTGGTTTCAAAAGTAATTTTAACATTATCTAATTCAAAGTTTAGCATTTCTAATATTTGTTCAGTTTATGCAATGTTCTAGTCATTAATTTTGTTTCATATGAGAATTTATTATTGC
Source organism: Oryctolagus cuniculus (assembly GCF_051225735.1). NCBI lineage: Eukaryota > Metazoa > Chordata > Mammalia > Lagomorpha > Leporidae > Oryctolagus > Oryctolagus cuniculus. The sequence continues at coordinate 70,628,568 of NC_142882.1, forward strand.
ATTTCCATTTAAAAACAGTTTATCCAATTTATATATGTATTGATCTGTAATGGATAGAAAAATAAAAGATAACTTTTGCAATATAGATAGGTTTTAAAACCCTGGGCCAAAGAGATTTGATGAACTTAAATGACATCCCGCATTTGGAAAAAAGATTATAAATATGAAAATGGAATCTTTAAGACGTGAATCTTCCTATCCTCAGATATTTATGTTAAATTCTTGATTTAACATAAATTTAACATTGCAACTTGGCTGATGATTTTAAATATACTGTTAAAATAGTTTGTCCTAGAGTGAAGGATTTGTCAAAAATATTTACACAGAAGCTCTTAGTGGATGCTAGCATTCTGGGTGTGAAATCATTTTAGTGTCACTAAAAACTAGAAGTAATACTTTGATATAGCTCTTGGTCTACTATTCATAGATAATACCTGCCTGACTAAAAAAAAATCACCCATTTGAATTCACCCTGAGAAGTGAATTATATGATAAAAAGTCTCATTAACAACTTAAATATTGTCATTTCTCGTAAAAGTTACTAGTTTTAAGTTTTATACATTACTTTGTGTCTACATTAGTAGGACAGAAATTGGGGGCTGGCATTTTGATGTAGTGGGTAAAGCTGCCACCTGCAACACTAGCATCCTATATGGCCTCTGGTTCAAGGTCCAGCTGCTCCACCTCTGATCCAACTCCCTGACAATGCACCTGGGAAAGCAGAGGAAGATGGCTCAGGGCTGAAATGCTTGGGCCCCTCTACCCATGTGGGAGATTAGGAAAAAGCTCTTGACTGCTGGCTTGAACACAGCACAGCCCCAGCCATTACAGCCATTTGGGGAGTGAACCAGCAAATGGAAGACATCTCTCTCTCTTTCTCTCTCTCCCTCCCTCCCTGGTTTTGTGTTTGTGTGTATCTCTTCATAACTCTTTCAAATAATTATATAAATCTCTAAAAAGAGGCAGAAATTAAAACATTCATAAAGGAATACATTACTATTGGCCAATACAGTTTTGAATTATATAGTTGATGACTTTCTCTAAGTAAAACATTTGTATAGTTTCCTATTCAAATAAGGGCAGGCATATACTCTATATGCATTCCATCTTATTCCCACTTCCTTATAAAATTCAGCAAAGTGATATCTAGATACTTGTTTTATTTATTAGCTTTTTTTTTTTTAGGAATAATAAACTTTCCCATCATGGAGTGCTTCTTGATGAAAGCTTCAATATCTATTTTCTAGATTTCTCCAGAAATTTTTTAAAAATTGGAGCCTGTGTAGGGTGCAGGGAACTAAGCTGCCATAAGCCATGTGGCCTCCCACATTGGGCAGTTTCGAGTCCTGCTGCTCCACTTCCAATCCAGCTCCCTGCTAATAAAGCAGCAGTAGGTGGCCCAAGTACCTGGGCCCTGCCACCTACATGAGAGACCTGAGTAAAATTAGAGCCTCCTTGCTTTAGCTTGGTTCAGCCCTGGCTGCTGGCAGCCTTTTGGGATGTGAGCAAGCAGATGGAAGATCTTTATCTCCCTCTCTCTCTCACTCTCACTCTTGCTCTATTTCTGCCTAAAGAAATTTTAACAAAATAGTACTATCTTTATGAAGATGGTCAAAATATTTAGTCAACTATTTTGATTCATTCTATATTTCAACTTGTAGAGAGCCAGACAAACTGAACCTCATGTTCTACTTGCTTTTTGAAAATCATTTTTAGGAATATTTAGTTCATTCTGTGTGATTTATTTTTCTATCAAGTAATCTTTTAACAACATTTTCTCATTTAGTTTTCTGGGCTGAGATGTATCAGTGTATCAGTGGGTCTCTCATCCTACTTTCACTGAATTTTTAGTTAACATGGATTCCATTTCTTAATTCTTCAGATACTGGTCCACTTTTATAGTCAACACTTTTCAGTTAAATATGTATAACTTGATACTATTTAGTTCCCTGAAGTTGCTTAACTCTATATTACAAAGTTTACAGTTCTAGTCTACATTTTTTTCCAAAATTGAACCTCAATTTTACAATATTCTTTGGGATACTTAAAGTAATGTTTCCCAGATATTTTCTTTATTTAATACTTTTATTTGTGTACTCCACAAAGTTTTATTGAACGTCCCTTATTGCTGTCCCTGTGTTGTACACGGAGCATTAAGATGCAAATGGTTGCTCCCTGTCTCTTCCCTCTGTGTACCTTGTGCGCAGGTAAGGAAACGGGCTCTTGGTGGCATTCCTACTCTGCACAGCCACCCTGTGCCAGGATAGGACCAGCATGAAAGCAAGAGAAGGACCATGGCTGCTTCAGTTTGTGATCCACCTTCCAAAAGCCATGATGGTTAATGTGATTTGATAAGTACTGGCAAAAATAATGAATCTTTCTTTTGTTCCTTTGCTCTAGGTAACTAGAGCTTGGTCCAGCCCTGGCTGCTGCCTGCATTTGCTGATATTTTTGAAATTTTCAGACTGTGAAATTGAGATGAAAATTAAAAGAGAAACACATTTTGAAAAAAACCTCTATTCTTAGGATAGACAATTTTCCTTTTGTTGAGAAATGACACCCTGTTCCTTGTGCTAGTGGCTAATATAGAAAAAAATTGGAAAGCCTAACCCCTAGTATGGGTATCTTCTTTTGCTCATTCATATTCCTTGAATACACAGATTCTGAGAGGAGATTTGCATGTACAAATGTTTGAGTTGCTCTCAGCATCTCAGCATTAACCTATGCAAGGAACTGAGCCAGGGAGGACTGGGGAGAGGTAGAAGGTGCACTGCAGTGTAGTGGAACACAATGTCAAGGGTAGCTGTGGAGCTTGGGTGGCTCCTCAGAGTTGTCACAAATACAGAGGCGACGGGGGTCATCGGGTATGTGCTGCCTTCATGAGGCGAGGCGTGTAACCTTTGGTGAAGCAGCTCCCTTCCATGCTGCTGGCTACTTCCAAGCACAGATTCAGCTCTGAGATATCAGGCAGTCCTGCTGGGAGGGAGAGTACATTCACAGATCCTAAAAAGACTGACAGTGCGCCACACTATTTAATACTCCCTCTTCTTTGCTGAAGGTCTCTTTCCAGTATTTAGAATTATAAGGAGGACTTAGAAGTACACTTCAGTAGTCTTTCACTTCTCTTGAGAATATGCCTGAACTATGTCATGAGTGAGACTTTAGTTTTTGTCCCTGGATTTTTCTCACCTCTTTGGTCATTCCTGCCCTGTTTGCTCTTCTCTTGAGTAAGCCTCAAAAGTGGAGTAACAAAGTAGGTCAATGAAAAAAAAAAGTGGTATTGGGGTTGGCATTAACAGATTAAGCCACCACTGGTGACGTGGGCATCCTGTATTGGAGTGCTGGTGTGAGTCCCAGTTACACTGATTCCAATCCAGCTCCCAGATAATGCACTTGATCAGACAGCAGAAGATGGCCTGAGTTCTTGATACCCTGCCAACCATTTGGGAGACCAGGATGGTGTTCTTGGCTCTTGGATTTGAATTGACCCAGCCTTGGCTGCTATGGTCATTTGTGGAGTGAAATAGCAGAAAGAAAATCTCTCTCTCTGACTTCCAAATAAATAAATAAATAAATCTTAGAAAAGTGTTATTATTTATGTATGTACTATTTTTAAGTGTAAATTTGTTGTGTGAACTAGCAGATGGATGATCTCTCTCTCTATATATATATATCTGTTGTTATGCCTTCCAATAAATAAATAAATCTTAAAAAAGTGCTATTATATCTAAACACTTGTTTTTTTTTAGTATAAATTAAACCAATTAAGTACAGTTGTCTAGTTACAAAATCAGAAGCTTATAATAGGAATTTATCACAATCTTAAATGGTATGCTCAACCAATTCTTAATTATGTAGAAATCTCTGGTATCTAATAATAAAACGTAGTTATAAATAATATTATTTCAATTTCCAAATTAAAAAGCATCTAGAGAACAGACCAGTTGTAGTTTTACACACCTTCTCATTTAAATACCTACGAAGATGCTGATTAAGAGAACAGATAACTCTGATAGGAAAGACTAAACAGAAAATTTAGTGGAATATTCTGGTAAAATGTAGTTATTAATATGAAAAGATGGAAACGGATTAATTGCAATCTAACCACCCCAGCAAAAGATTTATTTTGGTTTTGCTTTGTGAAGTAAAACTAGAAGAAAAGCAAGGACATTATTCATTAGTTATTCCTCCCAGAATATGTCAATGTTTGTGAAATTTAGAGCATGAATAAACAAGAGAATCTGGCACTTATTCCCTCTATAACTCTTAGGAAACACAATCCTTTATATTTTTCTTCCCATTTTCCCAACTCTCATCTTTCTCTGTCTGGGAAGTCATTGCCACTCTCAGAAAATAATTTGAAATGACAGACTTATAGATAAGCCTAAAGGAGGTCAGTAAGGTCTACCAGAGGTATCAATATTTTTCAGGATATACGCTGTTATTGAGGAGGGTAATTAGATCTTAGATAACAGGAAATTGCGTGAAGGAGGCTAGAGTTTCACAAGTGAAAATTCCATAGCAAAAAGAAACATGCCAATTTTTAGCATTGGTATGTAGAGGGATCACAACACAGTGACAACTAGAATAAGGCTAAACCACTCACACTACTATGGACATAGCAAAGGTGAGCCCAGATTACCTTTCTGGGAACTAAATCAGGAGAGGAAAAGAATACAGCATGTGTTGCAAATTATTGTTGAACTAAGGAATATGTTGGAAAAGCTTAGATGCAAGTCCTACATCTTATTATAAATGCCCAAGTAAGGAAAAAGGGAGTAACATGATATTCTCAAAAGAGTAAAGTGAAACTTGTCCTCTTGAAGGGGAGAAGGTGATGCCTGATGAATATAGGAATGCCAAAAAAAGAGAACGAGAAAAGGCCTGGAAGTCTGGGAGAAAGGAACCAAACGTCCAACAGAAGAAGTAAAGTCCACAATGGAAAAAGCTAAAAGAACTGAAGAAACATGAATCAATTCATAAAATGAAAAAGTAAGAGAAGACAAGAAACTATTTCAAAATGCAAAATTGTAAAAGGAAATATGATACTGATGACAACAGGGAGACCTCAGGTAGACTGCTGGGGTGTGGTGGGGCTTCAGACAGTTCAAGGAAAACGATTTAAATGGCAAGCTTATTTTAGTATAAAGCAATTTTGACATCATGCATAGTATTTTTTAAAATATGTATTTTCTTTGAAATTTTTTAAGTTCTCTCATGTAGCATTATTGAAGAAGCACTTCAGTGACGTGAAATTCTCTTGGACGGAAGGAACATGTTTTCATGCAGATTGAAAAGAATTTCCATGGTCTCAATCTATTAAAAATGCTCCAAATCTAGAAAAGTTATGGCACATTTCTTAACTACAATGATTAAGAAAACCACTATGACTGGCGCCGCAGGTGGAGGATTAGCCTATTGAGCCACGGTGCCGGCACCCTGGGGTTCTAGTCCCTGTCAGGGCATCGGATTCTGTCCCGGTTGCCCCTCTTCCAGGCCAGCTCTCTGCTGTGGCCCGGGAGTGCAGTGGAGGATGGCCCAAGTCCTTGGGCCCTGCACCCGCATGGGAGACCAGGAAAAGCACCTGGCTCCTGGCTTAGGATCAGCGCGGTGCGCCGGCCGCAGCGCTCTGGCCATGGTGGCCATTGGAGGGTGAACCAACAGCAAAAGGAAGACCTTTCCTTTCTCTCTGTCTCTCTCTCTCACTGTCCACTCTGCCTGTCCAAAAAAAAAAAAAAAATCACTAAATGATTCAAAGAAGAAACATAATTATCTATAAGGAAACAAAAGCTAGGCTGATTTCTAGCTGGTTTCTATATTAACTGGAAACTAACTGATATTAACTGGAAATGATAGTATAATATATATGGACTTCAAAAAAAAGTTCATGATCTATTAAGAAACAACAAAGACTATCATATATGATCTGTTTTAAAACTGAAATATAAGAACATATATGGAAAAATAAAGCTATCAATGGGTTTTAAAATTTAATGTAGATATCAAAATATTTTTGTGAAACAGATATGATGCATAAATATTGATATAATATTTGACCCTGGAATCCTAAGTTATAATAGCATAATGGGAAGAATAAAATTGTGCCCAGTTTGCTTAGTATTGAAAAACAAATGATACCACTTAACTCTTCACTCCGAAATTAAGGTATAAGTTTAGGGGCTGAATGCTTTTTAACAACTTAAAAAGATATGAGTGGTATAATTTAAAAGCAATTATAGCTTAAAATAATGGGCACATGTCTTAAAATATTAATAACATATAAGGAATCTTTAAAATTTCATGAAAAATGTGTATTATATAAAAACTATGCATGAATTTTAAAATGTTATTTGCACCAAAGTAAATTTATCTTGCAATTCTATTTTAATTTCCAAGAAGTTTTGTGCTCGTACAGCAGGAGAAAACACAGAATTAAAGGATATGTGTGCAATTGTAAAATAAGTTTAAACAAATGTAAGTATTTAAGTTAAACTTTCATATGAAAGAAATTTTCTGCATAATAACCTCTAAATTTATTCAATGCACAGGATACATACTTTAAAATGACACAATACAGTAAATATTCAAAAAAGGGAGATTCTGTATACTGCATTTAAACAATTATTAAATGCACTGTACTTCCAGGAAGAGTAGCCTTCGTGAACTAAGCTTCAAACTTGGAATTCAAGGGAATTAGATTGAGCAAAAAATAGACGGTGATGGTTGCCTTTACCTCTGATTGAATTAGGTAGATTTCAGATGTCTGATTATCTATATCCCCTGGCAGAAACAAATTTAAATCCTCTAAAAGAGGATATCATGAAATCTCAGTTTTTCTGTTTTTAAATTTTGATAATTTTTAGGTTTTTAAGATTTTTATTAAGAAAATTCTTGCTTATATTTACCAGTGTGTCTTCTCTCTGCTTCTCTTCTACTTCATGCATGCATGCATGCATGTATGTATCTGTCAATCAATCATCTATTGATAGAAAATGACCAGTATGTGTTCGCCTTGCTTCTATCCTACTTTGTCCATTTGTCTATCATCTATTAATAGGAGATGATGGTAAAAATCATTAACACTTAGAATTCATTAGCTTTCCATTTACTAAACATTTTAACTAAAATCAATACTTTTATTCACCAACATCGTGCATTATTTGAGCCCTGGTAGAAGGTAGGGCATGAACATGGAACTGGTTGTTAGCAGCATGCAGGAGGTAACAGAAAACAAGAAAATGAGCGTGGTTTTCTGCAGAATGCAAAGTATGAAGAGAGTTGGGATAGCATCTCTCACGATTAAAGAGCATCGCCATTCTTAAGCAGCAAATTGAACTTCTAAGATGACTGGAGGGTGAATCAAACAATCTTTTTCGAAATAACCATCAAAGCCAGTTTGCTAATTTAATTTATTATCTGTGTTGAACGATCTACCCCAATTTTTACTTGCTAGAGAAAGAGGCCAAAACTTAAATAGAATTCTTTAATGGAAAGAATTTGATGTTCAAGGAAATCCCTTGTTAGTTCCTGGTGAGAAGCACATCTATTCTTTTGAATTTTGATATGGCTTGACTGAATATGACTGTCGTGTTCTAATTCTCTACATTTCAAGTAGCTTTCTGTGCACTTTAGAAACCATAAAAAGTTGCTGTATCAGTTCTGTGTCTTACAAGCACATTACTTGTATTTTATGTGTATAAACTGAAAATCTATTAATACTACCTTCCTCCCATGACAGTTCTATTTAATAAAAAAGCCAGTGACACTAAAACAGTTAAATCAGACAAAGGAGAAAAGAGCACAAAATATAATTCAAAATACTCCTATATCACACTATCAGTTTACATGCATAGGTGCAGTACTCTCTAGGGTGTGCTTGTTGAAGCAATTGTGTGCTTTATGTTTGTCTCTTGGTCATTAGAACTTCTGTCTAAGTATCAAGGGATCTGTTGGGAACTGTATTTGTCTTTCTGGTTCCCTGTAACTCTTTTCATGGTCTGTGAGAAAATATTGTAGAAGGGGAAAAGTGATCTAAATTGCCTTTGGGGACCATTCACAAAGATTTCTTCTTTGAGCAAAGGAAGCCATTACCAATGTCATCCACTCCAGGGATTTGTGCCCTAAAGAATGAAATACCAAAACTGGATCTAAGAGGCAGGATGGAAACATGGTGAACTCTGGTTGTATCTGACCGGTAGAAATCACAACATACTTTCAAGTATTTTTTTTTCTTTTCATTTAATTTCTTATTATTTAAAATAGAAAAATCCAGACTTTTGGGTACTTAGTTTCCAGAAGCATCAGTTAAAAGTAAATGATTTTTTTCTTTGGATACTATATTTTCAGTTATATCCTATTTAATATTATTTAATTTCAAGTAATCAAAGCTGATAAATCCCATTATAGCATCCACTATAATACTAACTGCTTGCTTATTAGATATTTATAACTATTAATATAATATCAAGGGGAAGATTTTAGACATAACCTTATTAAAAGCAAAGGAGAAAATAGTTTTATGATATTTAACTGACTCAAGTAGTATATCAGTTTATTTAAAATAATTTGGTAATCACCAAATTTATTGTATGTCTAAAAGCTTTGTTTCAATGCTGCCAATGTCCACTTTATCTTCACTCTGTTACCTAATTTGATGACATTCCTGAAGATTTCTTTAACATTTCTTTTAAAAACAGTACCTTTACAAAAGATGTATATATGACATATTTAAAACTAGGTTTAAAACAATCAACATGACTAATGTGGTGGTCGATTCAGTAAAGGTAAAAGGTAGAAATGGCAGACTGGTGGAGGAGCAGTGAATCATTGCAGACTGTTAACATTTGGGGATTTCCCTCTGGGTACTTGGTTATATCTCTGTCCAGACAGCAATGTTTGTGAGTGTTCTGGGCCAGATGGTACAACAAGGAATTTCAAGGAGAAAAAATCAAAGTCACAAGCTTTTCATTCTCTTCTTATTTGTTAATTTAATTGAAGAACTACAAACTCCAGATTATTGAGTATTGATTGAGTTTACCTGATTTACCTGAATTGTAGAAATTGTAGCTTAGGAAAAATGAAAGATTCATGATTTTTCCTTAAAATTGAATTGTTATTTATAGGCCTACAAATTAGGTTGACATTTTCCTAAAATGGTTTTTAAGTAAGTTTCAGGAATGTCATATCACCACTTTATTTTGATGTTTTCAACTAATAAAATTTAGATGTAAATTATGGCTTAGTCAACTGTTATAGTTCTTTTGAAATTTCCCTTGCTTCTTCATCTAGAAAAAGAGTACTATGCTCCAGATCAGATAACCACAATTTTACCTCCAATTCTGTCATCTAATCAGTCACCCCTCTATTAAATGTATGACAAAAATCAGCAGCAACATTGAATGTCTCTAAACTGTTGCAAAAGCAGTATACTGTGCTACAAAAATTAAAAAGATTTACTTAATATTTTAATTTTGATATTTATTATTAGATTATAGTATGGGTGACTTGTATAAATAAAACCAGTGTGGTTTGTCTGTGACATTTACTTTTGAAAGTAAAATTGAAAGCCTATTACTGTTAAAGTGATATTTGAGCAATATAATTTTAATGTTTCTTCATTACCACCAATTAGAGATAAACTTATTTTAAGCAGATTGCTTTGATGAATATCACTGTGATTTCATCTAATACTTTTATGTTTTAAGGAAAGATAAGTACAATGTCAAAAGGTAAATTTTACTAAAACTTTAAGGTTATGAGATGAAGTCATATATAAATAGAAGCTAATACTACTGGCATAAATTTGCAGTGCTAATTAAGTTGTGGTCTGCTGGTTCCCATATGGTTTGCTTGGCTGCCATGATCACTCTTCTGTTATCTCCAGGGCTTTGAGGAGGCATGAAAATAAGTGGAGGCTCATGTGCCCATGTGTCCATGACCTAATTAGAATTGGGCAGTTAGCCTAAGCAAAGTATAAGTACTTTACTTCTTTCTTTTTCCTTTATGCCAGATTATTTAAAGTGTGTTTTGAGTAGAAGAACATCAAATGTTTCCTCTTCAAACAAATATCATTACTTACTGCAAAAATCAAACTCAAAAAAATGTTAATAAGGAGCTACTACGTATAGATGTATACTGTGCTGGGTAGTGGGTGAACACTAGTGTGGTCCCTGTTGTCTGCAAAGTTCTAATAAAGTAGGAAGTTAGAGGTATGAGAATAAGTATAATATATGCTAAACCACAGTTGTTTTCAATGTGGGTATAATTATGTTTGCCTACATGAGTCAAGTAATGAATGGAATCACTTCAATGAATATTTAATTCCACATTCATCCATTGTCTCTTGAGTGATTGTTAGTCATTGTTAATATGCTGTCAATATTTTGCAGATGTGAAAACACCTCGGAGATTGTTGGAGAACAAATAAAAATGAGTAGCTCTTTGTTATTACTGGAGTAATAATCAAGAATGTTGTATTAATACTATTATCCTGTAACCACCAAATCAAAAATAATTGTCTTATAAATGCATCTTATGGAGAGTATCACATGATACTCTGACAAAAGTGATAGTTAAATTACATGACATAAAATTGGTGAAATAATTTCTTTTTTTGAATATATACTATATTCTTATGGAATATGAATATATATACAGTCTTCTTTTAGAATAATTCTATTCATTTTTGTGAGTATTGTTCTGACACCGTTAGAGAAGAGGTACTCTATTTTCTTTATTAATTGCTTTTTATTTCTTCTGTGTTAATAATAGTTTTGTCTACTTTGAAAATGAATGACAGACAAATCAAGATCTTACATTACATTTTCTTTATCCAGTCATCAGATGATGGACATCTGGGTGGATTCCAAATCTTAGCTATTGTGAATTGAGCTGAAATAAACATGGGGGTAATAAACAATTCTTTCATGTGCTGATTTCATTTTGTTTGGTAAATTCCCAGGTGTGGAATAGTTAGGTAATACAGTAAATCTATTTTCAGATTTCTGAGAAATCTCCAAACTGTTCCATAATAGTTTACATTCCCACCAACAGTGTATTAGGGCACCTTTCCCCCCACATCTTTGCCAGCATGTTATTTTTTGAATGTTGCATGATAGCCAATCTAACTGGGGTGAGGTGAATAATAATTGTGATTTGTATTTACATTACCTAATAGCTAATGATCATGGAGTTTTTTTCAAGTGTCTGTTGGCCATTTGTATTTCATTCTTTGAAATAAGCCTGTTCATGTCCTTTGCCCATTTCTTAACTAGATTGTTTGTTTTGTTATTGTTGAGTTTCCTGAGCTCTTTACAGATCCTGAATATTAATTTTTTTGACAGTCAGAGTTAGATAGTGAGAGAGAGAGAGAGAGACAGAGAGAAAGATCTTCCTTTTTCCATTGGTTCACCCCCCAAATGGCCCCTACAGCCGGCGCACTATGGCTAGCACTGTCCGATCCAAAGCCAGGAGCTAGGTGCTTCTCCTGGTCTCCCATGCGGGTGCAGGGCGCAAGCACTTGGGCCATCCTCCACTGCCTTCCCAGGCCACAGCAGAGAACTGGACTGGAAGAGGAGCAGCCAGGACAGAATCCAGCACCCCAACCAGGACTAGAACCCAGAGTACTGGCACCACAGGGGGAGGATTAGCCAAGTGAGCTGCGGCAATGGCTGATTCTTTATCAGTTGCATAGTTGGAAACATTTTTTTCCATTCTCTCAGTTGCCATTTCACTTTGATGAGTGATTCCTTTGCAATGCAGAAAGCTTCTTAGGCTGATGTAGTCTCATTTGACTTTTTTTTGCTTTAATTGTCTGTGCTTCTGGAATCTTTTCTAAGCAGTCTGATTGAATCTGTGTCTTGGTTATTGGCCTATTTGGATTTTCTATGTCTTCATGACTCAGTTTTGGTAGACAGTGTGTTTCCATGAATCTATCCATTTATTTAATTGATGGTGTATAAGTGTTTGTCATAATTCCTGATGGTTCTTTGTATTTCTGTGGTATCTGTTGTTAGTCTTTTAATCATCTCAGATTTTATTGATTTGGGTGTTGTCCATCTTTCTTTTGGTTAGCTGAAAAATGGTGTATTGGTTTTGTTTATTTTCTCAAAAAACCAGCTCTTCATTTTGGTGATCTTTTCTACCTTTTTGATTTCAATTTTGTTTATTTCTTCTTTAATTTTAAATATATCTTTCTTCCTACTAATTTGGGTTTGCAATATTCTTGTTTTTCTAGGTCCTTGAAATGCATTTTGAGCTCATTTATTTGATGCCTTTCCAATTTCTTGGCATAGGCACTAATTGCTGTAAACTTTACATTTAATACTGCTTTTGCTGTATCCTTTAAGTTTTGAAATGTAATGTTGTCATCTTTATTCATTTCTAGTATTTTTTTATTTTTCTTTTGATTTCTTCTTTGACCCACTGTTCATTCAGGAGCATGTTGTTCAGTCTCTCTTTGCATATTTTGTACAGATTCTTAAGTTGTTAATTTTCAGCTTCATTTCACTGTCATCAGAAAATATACATGGCATGATTTCAGTTGTTTTGAACTTGCTTTAACACCTAGGATATGGTCTGTCCTGGAGAAAGCCACATGTACTGATGAAAAGAATGTGTATTCTGCAACTGTAAGATGTAATATTCTGTAGATATCAATTAGGTCTGTTTGGTCCATAGTGTACATTACCTCTGTTGTTTCTTTATTGATTTTTTTGTATTGTTGTTCTGTCCACTGATGAAAGTAGGGTGTTGAAGTCCCCTTTGTTATTTTTTTTTTCTTTTTGGAGTCTATGTCCCCCTTCAGAATCCATACATGTGTTTTAAATAACCAGGTACCATAAGATTAGGAGCATATATATTTACTGTAGTCACATCTTCCTGTTGAATACATTTCTTAATCATTCCAAAATGCCCTTGTTTTTCTCTTTAAACAGTTTTTGTGTTAAAGTCTTTTTTGTCTAATATTAGGATGGCTGAAACTTCTCTTACTTGCTTTCAGTTAACATGGAATGTTGTTATCCTTTCACTTTCAGTCTTTTGTATCTTTGTTGGTGAGGTGTTTTACTTGTAGGCAGCAAATAGATGGGTCTTGTTTTTTATTCATTCAGCAAGTATCTTTTAATTAGAGAATTTAGATCATTTACATTGAAGCTTATTACTAATAAATAATAACTTGGTTCTGGCATTTTTCCATACATATTAATATTATTTGTTAGGTATTTCCTTTGTATTTTTACTTGGAGATTTTCTACCTTTAAATTCTTTCTTGATGCTGACTTTCTCTGTTCTTGTGTCTAACATATCTTTATGTGTCATTTGTAAGGCTTGGTGAGTGGTGGCAAATTTTTCAATTTCTTCGTTTTGGAAGGTCTTGGTTTCTCCTTCATTTATAAATGAGAGAATAGTTAGATATACTGTTCTGGGTTGACAAGTTTTTCTCTTCTAGTACTTAGACTATGTCTCTCTATTCTCTCTTAGCCAATAAGGTTTCTGATGAGAAATCAGCTGTCAGTCTAATTGGAGTTTTTTTGAAATCATTTTGGTGTTTCTCTTGTGCACATTTTATGATCTTTATGTTTTACTTTTAAAATTTGACTATACTTTGTCTTGATCTTTTCTTATCATATCTATTATGTGTTCAGTGTGTTTCCTGTACTTGAATGTCCCTTTCTACAAATTATGGAAGTTTTTTGTATTATTTCACTGAATAGGCCTTCTATTAGATTTTTCCCTTTGTACACCTTCAGGAACTCTTGTGACATGTATATTGAGTCATTTTATAATATCCTATTATCTCAAACTGTATAGCTCAGATTATTCTTGATTCTGCCTCACCAAATCCATTGTTAAGGCTTTTCAGTGTATTTTTAAATTTACATATTATATTTTTCATTTTGAATAGTTCAGTTTGATTTATCTTCAATATCTCTATCTCCTGGTGGAATTTTTCATTCATGTCATTTATGGATTTCTTTAACTCATGTAGTTGCTTCTCTGTGTTTTTGAGTAATCTTCCTCCTTTGAGTTCCTCTCCAGGGATTTCAATCTCTTTGTCCTCAGGGTCATCTTTACTTTTGACTGTTGGAGTGTTGTCATGTTCCTTTTGGGAAGTCATTTTGTCTTCTGTGTTTATGTTTCTCGTATTTCTATGTTTATTTGGGGACATTTGTGGAATTACTTGTTGGCTTTCTCCTCTCATGGCTTTCATTTTTGAAATATGCTTCTGTGGTTTAGTGGAGTGTTTGCTCCTTCCAGTGGATATCCAGAAGCATTTGCTGAGTGGGGTCAGGGAGCTATAGCAAGTGCTGAAGGGTGGGGCAAAAGTGCAGGTGACACCAAGTTGGGCATGGTTGATTCACTCTCTGATCAGCAGAAGCGGGGCTTTGATCATGTTAGCTTGTATGATCATGTCTGCCCCTCTCTCCCAGGGTAAACCAGGCTCCCATGGTGAGGCTTCAGCACCGAGGCATCTCACCCATGCAGGCTCATGAACTGCACAAAGGATCTCTGAACACTTCAGTATGCATGTGGAACCCTGAGCCTCTGAAGCCAGACCTTGATTGTCCAAAGATGCCGACACACCTCATCGCTCACCCTATTGCACAGTCACAGAATTCCCACAGCCACAGTACTCAGGTCTCCCACAGTTACAGGGAGCGGAGGATCCACTCTCAGCCCCACAAACCTTCCTTGCCCATAGAACTAGCCACAGCATTCCCAGAACCAACTGCCTAATGGATAAAGGTTGGTTGGTATGCAAACTTGGCAAATCAAGTCTGGGTGCCTTCATTGAGGGGAGAGGAGTACTTCACAGGCTTAAGTGGGTACCCTGCCCCCCATCAACCCTCCAGGCCAGACTCAAAGTCATTGGGGGTCACAGATTTAGCCCTCCAATAAAATTCCCCAGTTGCACACTGGCTGTGGCACCTCTACTTGCCTTATTGAGATACTGTTTCCTCTCTGGTTGCTGGGTGCCTTACTCCAAACAGATGGCATCCCCTATAGCCATGGGCTGCAGGAGTCACCAGCAGGGTCCTACTAGCTGCTGGGAGATTGTATTCTCCTGTTATATTTTGATGTTATTATCTAAGGTAGATTTGCTTGGAATAGGCAAAGAAATTTCTTTCCCTGGAAGTCATTCAGATATTTGCAGATGGTTGTCACACTTGAATTCTCTCATAGTCTTTACTCATGGTATTTAGTTCTCTAATAGTCTCAGATAGTATACCTGTGTCAGTTTCTTTAAGATTACTCATGTATTAATCCTTTATTCATTCTGAAGAATAAAATGAACAACTATTTTGGACTTATGGCTCCCAATAAGGAAAACAATGAGTAGTGGAGTTTTTACCTAATCGTCTCTATGGATGATTGTGTACTTAATGTAAATCAGTGTACATTCTCATCTCAAACACAGAATCCCAGGAACATGAACTCCATTCCAGATCAGGAGCCTTTCTCCTTTTGGAGTGTGTATGTTTTTTCTTTTCAGGTTAAACAAAGATATTATCAATATTACCTCCTTCTACCTAATGCATGCACACTTGATTGTTGATGACAAGCTTAATTCTTATGATTCTCACATGGTGTTAAATGATTAAAACTATGTTGTAGGATTCTGTGCAATATCGTGCATATGTTGCTGATATTGCAGAAATGTGAACACACGTTTGTGCAGACCTTTTCTCAGTGCAATTTAGGGGTAAAATTAGTTGTTTGAGAAGCTTTCTTTAAACTTTAGGACATTTAATATTATATTTAACTTTAGAACAGAGATTTATATTGTGGTCCAAGGTGGAGGGGCTATATCTGATGATGGCCTTTTTAAAAACATTAATTTTTAACTGACACATAAAAATAATTTTATGTAATGTTTTGGTACATGTAGATGTTGTGTAATATCCAATAGAGTAAGCATACCTATCTCTTCAAATATTTATCATTTCTTCACAGTGAAAGCATTAAAAAATCATTCCTTCCATTTAGTTTGTTTTTTTAAGAAAAATAACAGGTATTTTACAAATAAAATAGAGTATGTAACATTCTTGTATCTTTCCCTTAGCTTCAGGAAATATGAAGAGAAATTCAGTACCTAGTTTTCACCTTCTCTTTGTTGTATGTATCTTATAGCCTTTTTATTGACTTAAATGGCCTATGATTTAAGTTATACATGTATTAGTCCTTTGGCTTTGTTTTAAACTTCTGTACTTCCTTAAATTGAAAATACAATGAACATATACAAAGAATATAGGATACATATAACTATATGTATGTATAAAACAGCCCAGTTTTTCTATAAGTATTCTCAATATATTCTCAAAGTTATTATAATGAGGTGTTTGTTTATATTTGTTATTGTAAGTGATCAAAAACTATTGACATATTTAAATTTAATTCGTTCTCACAAATGAAGCTACACATGTGCTATTAATAGAAACTGGATTAGTCCTTGTGTAAAGTAGGGAATAGGTTAAAACGCTACTATCAATGAAGCCCTGAGTAGTGTAGCTTACATAGACAGATTATTATTTGACTTAGTCTTGAGTAGACGATTTCTGCTCCAATGAGCTATCCAGAGCCCTAAGTTGGAGTGTTGCCTCTGCCTTTCTCAGTGCACACAGGACTTCCTGTGTGGAGAAGGTGACTGCTCCACATTCAGGCTGCGTGCTAATGAAAGAGGTGTGCGAGCCCTGTGCCCAAGGATTGCAGTTTTATAGACACGTTGATGATCCGGACTTCACAGCAAACACCCCCTCCCCCAATCCTCATCAACCACCAGCCTCTTCATCTGCCACTGCTTCACTCAAGTCACATTCTGCCTACAAGGAGCAAACAAATTATTCCCAAATGTGCCATGTCATAATGATTTTCAGATACTGCTTGTCATGATATTTCATAATCTTTAATTCCTTTTCCTTTCTTCCCTTATTAACTCCCTTTCAGTCTTCAGTATGCAAATTTACATGCCTTTGTTCCCAACATATTATATAAGCACACTTTAAAAAGTTCATGAAAAAGGGTCATTAAAAGGTTTTGTTGTTGTGACCATCATTGTGGTACAGACACCTTTGATGTTAGCATCCCATGTTAGGACATTGGTTCGAGTCCAGGTTCCTGTTTGCTGGTAGCCATATGGTGAGTAAACCAGCAGGTGGAAGATGCATTCATTCTCTCTCTCTCTCTCTCTCTCTCTCTCTCTCTTTATTTGAAAGGCAGAGAGAGAGAGAATGAGAATCATTCACACACTGGATCACTTCTTAAATATCCAGGCCAAAGTCATCAATCAGGCGCTCCCTGCTGGTGTGCCACGTGAGTGGCCAGGGTCCAGGTACTTCGGCCATCTTCCGCTGCTTCCCAGGTGCAGCAGCAGGAAGGTGGATCTGAATCAGAGGTGCAGGGACTTGAATTAGCACTCTGATAAGTGATGCCAGTGTCAAAAGTGGCAGCTTAGCCTGCTTCAAAACACCTCATATATATGAATTTAAATGTTTTTACACAAAAATAAACTTTTTTTAATTCAACTTTTCAAGAACTTTTTGAAATATCCACATATGTCCCAGTTATACTGTAAGCTTCTCACAGGCAGCTGAGATAAATTGCAATCCCAGCTAAGCCTTTTCTGAGCTGTTAGCTACTTAAACTTCTCATGCTGCCTCAGTTTTCCCATATAAAATGGAGGGATCTAATTTGTGCTTTTCTTGTTGGACTTAGAAATTGAATGAGATAATCTATGCCTAGCTGTTAGAATACGTTTGGAAATAGTATAAGCATTTAAGAAATGTCAGCTGTTATTCATTTTTTTCTCTTATACCTCCCAAATATCTAGATCCATTATATGATTGAAGACCATTTTATTATAGTAGGGAATCAGTAATCTACATAGGACTATTTAATAAATTCACAAAAGACACATCGTTTGTTTTGTGTCTAAGGCCATCTGAAGAGGATTAGGAAGCAATGTGCTTTTGGTGAGCTGGAAAGAGGGCATGAAACCAGATCTGAACAATAAAGCAGAGCCATTTTCATACATCAAGAGTAGGTTCCCCTCAGGACTCCTGAAGCAACTGACATTTGTAAAATAAAGAAAGAGAGAGAGAGACAAAGGGAGGGAAGGGAGGTGGTGAAGGAGAAAGGAAGGGAGGGAGGGGGAAAGGGAGGGATTGGTTTATAGGATCATCCACGGATTTCCAGTTGACTATAAGGATTCCAGAATACTGTCTGTTTATCCATCCTTTAGCTGCCTATTAGCTACTGGATTAACCTTGTTCTTAAGTGGCCTCTTTTCAGCTCCAAACTTACATGATCCTTATAATTAGCAATGGCATTGAGAAGCAAATTTTGTTTGGTGCTGTGTTTAGCCTGAAACTTAAGACATCAACTCATTTCTGAATCAGTCACTGAACCCTATTGGAAGGATATTTAATTCAACCAGACTCAATGAATTAGCAATTTTATTATATAACTGAAATAATCTATAACATAATTTTTAAAATGAGTATTAGATCATATTGATGTATCATATTTTTACCAATGATACTATATTACTCTTTTATGTTGTTTCAAATTTTTCTCAATTATGTTGTGATTAACAAAATTATATAGATAACATTTAAAAGTAATTTATAATTTAAGATTATATCACCTAAATGTTAAAGAAGTTAGAGTGATAATAAAAGAAGATACATATTTTTAAGGCTCTTGACTATTTTTGGTGAGTTATTCTTTTGTTCACTTATTACCAATAAGGATTTTCTCATTTGTAATTTTTTAAATTAAAAGACAATTTGTTAAACTATATTCTGTAATATGTGCTACACATAATTTTTCTTATTTAGTCATTTGCCTTCAGCATTGTCTGTGGTTGTTTTCACATAAGAAATTTAAAGAATCTGATACAGTCAAATCTACTCATTTTCTCCTTAGTTCTTCCTTCTGTATTACTCTTAGAAAGGCCATTTTTTCCTACATAGTGGTTGATGTTTTGTTCTAATATGCTTTTGGCTTGCTGTATTTTAGTGTTTTTTCTATTTTTATATTAAAATACTTCAAGTAATACAGAAAATTACAAAGAAGAGTTCAGTGAAAACAAGTAGATTTGACTAGGCAATATTTTGCTATATTTTCTTTAGATAACATTATATATATATATATATATATATATACACACACACTATCCTTTTTAGGGCAGAGGTAGATGTATCAATATCACATGACATGGCATTCATGACAAACATAAGAATAAGGGAAAGGGGTATATTGTTATGTAGGGGGTAAATAGTTCAGTGAGAACAATATTTATAAATATCTATGTACCACATAATATGGCACCCACTATACATACATCTGTGTATGTGTAAACTGAGGCATATAAAAATGTGATATTTGTACGTAGCACACTGATCTCCTATTCCACCTTATTGCTTCTTGGAATGTTTAACTCTCAATATGTATAGGATTATAGCTAGAGAAAAGGACAGCTCCAGAATCCAAGTTTCATCTCCTCATTTTCATTTGGATTCAGTTTCTCCCCCTCCCCATTTTTTCTTTTAATTCCAATTTCCATGATCTTTTTGAAGTACTCTCATACTTATAATACCATTTCAACATTCCTGACATTCTTGGAATGGGAAGAAAACGAGTAGACACCTATATAACATGAGTAGACTATGTTAGCTTCTAATGTCACTTAGTAAGTTTTCATGTGCACAGAAAATGCCAAGTGCAGATTCCCATAGCTTGGAAAGGGGCACTGGGCTGAGCAAGACAAGGGAAACTGGTAAACAGGATGTCAACACTGGAACTGGGGACTTTGATTTGATTGGGCCATTTATTCTACATTGTATTCTATTTTATATGAGCTATTAAAAGAGGAAATGGTTGAATAGAAATAAAACCCAGTTTAAATCCTCGTATGCCTCAAATCTGAAAATTCTCTAATACTTTTCTGTTTCTTCCATTGTTGTGATAGCTATCAGAATGTTCTGTTACCCCCTACCCCCAGATCCTCCTTCCTTTGTTTTCCAATGTTTCAAATGTCCTGCTCAAGGTGCACCTGCTAAATAAGGTAAACCTGCCTGCCATCTGGATCCTAGATATGGATCCTCCATCAAGTGACTGTCATGCAATTATGCTACTGCTTGAACAAATCGGTGTGTAGAAAGGGATTGGGGAATCGCCTCTGAAAATGACACTTCCCTTTAATTTTTCTCTTTGCCCACTTCTGAGGTTCCCTAGTTGGAAATGTTGGATTTTACAGAGAAGTAGCCTGACACAGATTCTACTCTCATTATACATATGTTTTTGTTTTGTTTTGTGAAGAGACATTGGAAATAATGGAACTGAGCCTCCTATTTATAGAAAATCAAGGTTTTTAAAATATCATTTAATTTTAACTCTTTTTATAAAAACTCAGAATATTAGATGCTTGTAAATAACAAGAACAGATTGGCTCTCTAGGCAGTTTTGGTTTGATAATTAAAAAAAGCCTGTCTCTGTCACTTTGTGGAAGACACTAAACCCTATAGTGCATGCTAGCATGTATTTTGTTGGCCCTGGATACCCGGAAGAATCATTATATTCAGTAACTGAAGTCACACACACCCTGCTCCCGTTTACCCCACCGTGTACCACAGATGGAGTAAATGGGCCTGCAATTCCTTAGGGTTTTAAAAAATTCACTGTTGTAGTTTAGAAATTGTGGCTGCACCATTGACTTCTCCCATAACAGCCTGTTTCAGTGTGGCATCCTAGATGTGAAGCCTGCCTAGATTAAATCCGTAGCTTTGCTTAAAATCTCTTTATGGACTGTTAATCACCAAAGCAGAGAATATAATGGATTGCAAATATTTACTAGACTTGTGCTTCTATATACAGCTGCGCCCAGATAATTTAATCAAGGTTTGCAAGGCACTTTAGCCCAGAGAGTTTTTTTAATTTTGAATTTAAGCAAGGAAAACTATTTTTAAGTGGAATGATATTCTGTATCACAGTGGTTTTGATTGTTGGCCATTAAATTAAAAGGTTTTCGTTCATGTGATTCTATGTGAAAACTGTAATAAACAGACTTTATATTATCATTAACCACATAAATTGCTTGCTTAGGTATAAAGAAAAAGTGTATCTCTACATAAATGTTCATTGAAATTTTTCCCATGGGAAACCAGGAAATTGACAATTCCATTCAAAGGGCAGAAAAGCAGAATAAAGTGAATACAAATTTTAGTGTATGGAATGTCACACTTCCATTGATGATTTTTTACTTGACTGAAGAACAAAATATTCATTAAAGTGCACATTCCACGTGCCATACTAAATGAATTAAAAAAAAAAAATCCTGTCTCACTGATAAGCTGCTTCTTCCAGCTGTGCATTTCCTGATTTCATATTTTTAATTGCCTGGTGAGAACCTTTGCAGGGAACTTTGTAGACAGCTGATATCACCCCGTTTATATGTTGTTTTATCTGCTTTGCTTCTTTCTACAGCCAGTATCTGTTTTGCAGTTGCACAGCCTCAAACACAAACCAACTGAGAAAAAGTGAATCCTTTAGGAAAACCCTGATCAAGGAACAAAAGGGTTCAACAATAAGTCCCATGTAAAAACATTTACTGGTGATGAGGATTAAAATTAGTTCTGCAGAAAGAAGATTATTTTCATTGAAACTCATTAAGATAAAATCAGTGTTGGGAAACAGTTGCTAGAATAAATGCCAAGTCCCTCACAAAGGGAAAGAAACTTTGTACTCAAAAAGATAAAAAGCTGTGTGACTTTTATGACAAAAACTGCTGTGTTGGGGAACTAGCAGAGTCAGTGTGGGTTCAAATATTAAGGGAAAATAAATTTAAAGGCATACAAACTTGTGAGACACAGGCTAAATATTTAATGATCTTGTTTCTTTAGCCATGGAAGGATCCAAATTCCAAGTTTAAGGTCCATATAATGGGCCAATCTTGAGTAAAAAGTAAAATGCGATTTATCACAACTCTGTAGCTCACACAGCAATACATGTGCTCATTCGATAAGAAAAAGGTTAATTTGAGCAAATAATCTGTTTTTATACACTAGCCATTTATTTAAAGTAAACTGCAGAGAAAGAGGTATAATGGCTATTTTACACAGGTTCATGCTGAAAGAAAAAAGAGACTATGTAATTATGGCCCAGGGACTGACTGTTCCGGCTGGGCGTGAGGGAGGAGATAATCATGGGAGCAGCCAGTCTTTTATGTCACTTCCAAAGGCACCAGCATGTGGTTTAGTCAACCCCTGGGATCACTGGTGTTGCCTACAAAATGAACTCCCCAGGACATTCTGAGGAATTGCGAGAAAGTGCATGGGAACCGCTGGGTGCTTCTTTACTATTCCTGCACATCCATGAGCCCAGCTAGGATTTATCACCTGTAAACTCACTTGCTCTGCCTCTAGGTAGCTATGCACCTTGTTTAGGAAGGGCACGGTTTTTGGAAACAACATTAACTCAAGGCACACTTAAAACTAGAATTTAAGATTGGGTCTGTGAAGTAAATGAGGAAAGTCTTGAAATGGAAACAAACGAAAACTCAGGGAAGCACTGACTTTCAAATGCACTATCCTGTGACTAAAACAGGATTTGCATTGTCTAAATTTATTGCTATGATCTTCAGAAGCAACTTGTATTTTAAGTGGTGGCGTGGTCCTTCACAGTCACAATTGTACAGATTCTATTGAATTTGTTTGCAATTTTGTTGGAGTGTTCAGGTCAGGTATCCAATTATTTGATACTATGTGTTAGTTATGTATAAACATACTGTGTAACTTAATTTTGTCTTTATTTTCTCTTTCTTCATTGCTTTAATGCCAAAGCTTTAATGCCAGCCTAATTTATCTATTTATATTTAAATAGGTTAGAAACCAAGATAAGTAATCAGAAAGTTGGGAATTGTTTTGGGTTACAATTGTAATTAATCTGCATTTGGTGCTAGCTTTGATAAAATGATGTTAAACTTTTTTTTTTTTTCTGAAAGGAGTAAGTGGAACAAATTACATCCCAACACTAAAAAAATTAAAAATTTTGTTAAATCTTTCACTCCTCTATTTAAGCTCCATGAAAATTTTGCACATTTCATGTAGTCTATTTATTGCCTTTGAATTAAATCCTGGTTTAGGTCCAATCTCTTTAAATTCTCAGGAAATTATCAAGGGGTGAAAATAAAATAACCTTGATAGTCTTGAATATATATATTCTTGAACAGAGAGAGAGAGAGAGAAAGAGAGAGAGAGAGAGTCAGGAACAGAAGCAAAGGTGTCCAACAATACAGCATCTGTATTATCAAGGAAAAGGCAGCATCTTAAGCAGCAGTAGATATCAGGTCCAAAGGGGAATACCCCAAAAGTGTAGGCGTGATTGTTATAGAGGCTAAATAGACATGAGCTTTGGCTGGACCCAGGCTCAAAAACAGAAAGAAATAAAAATTCACTAAAGTTTCTCTTTGTTTTTGGTCCAACTGATGAAGTTTGAGTATGGACTGATAATTAGATCATATCAGTGAATGATTGTTAATTCTTTGGAATGTGAAATGGTATGCACAGGAGAATGTCATTAGTTATAGGAGATCGATTTTCAGGTGTTCAGGTATAAAGTGCCTGCAACTTACCTTAAAAGAGTTCAACAACAACAAAAAAAAGGACAGATATGTAGTGGGGATAATAAGCAGATATAGTTAAGTGCTAAAAAGTTATTTTAGACAATTGCATTGAAGATAGAGATGGTTATTATAATTTATCCAACTTTTCTGTATGTTCTAAGTTTCTATAACAAAATATTAGAAAAAATCTGTAGACTTTAGAAAAGAGCACAGAAGACAAGTGACAGAGGTCTCAATGTCAAAAGGAACAGTAGACAAAAGGAACAACAAAATAAATAAGGCAGTACTGTATTTAAAAGTACAAAATAATTCAAAGTAAAAAAAAACATATTTTTATCCACACTGATATATATATATATATATATATATATTTGAATAAGTTAGTAAATGGGAACAGGGGAGAGATGAATATCCTATGTGAAAGAATTCCAAGTAACTTATGTAGATAGTCTGCCCTCGAGGAGAGGAACCTTAACTCCCCACTCCTTAGGTGTAGGCTGCACATAGTGGCTTTCTTCTGCAAGGTACAGTGTGTAAAAGGGGAAAAGTAATGACAGACTACACATGACAGACACTGTCTCAACCAGGTGGTCAAGATTGACAGCAACAGTCTTAAGTCCTGTTGATGATCAGAGGTACCCTTAATAAGGTGTGGTGAAATGGGCTTGACCCAGTACTTATAACTCCACTGTTACCTTGAGAAAAACATCAGAATTCCAACAGTAGGACAGTCTACAGAATACCTGACCTATATGCCTTAAAAATGTCCAAACATCAAAAACAAAGAATGTTTGAGAAAGTGCTCCTGTCAGGAAAAGCATAAGGAGATATGACCACTGAAGTAATCATAGTATTATAATGCAGACACAAAAGCCACACTAGAATAGCAAGAATACCTTAGGGAAAACTAAGGAAATCTGAATAAATTATAGACTTTAGTTAATAACAATGTGTCAGTACTGTGCATTGATTATAACACATGTACCATACTAATGTAAAATGTTAATGATAGGAGAAACTGGTTATAAAGTACATGAGAATGCTCTGTACAAGTGTTATCTACCCAATTTTAACAATCTAAGAACTGTTCTAAAACTTAAGATCTCTAAACCATTATTGACTTTAAATCAGTGCTTTGTATTTAAAAATTTACCTTAAAATTATTTGAGGGTCTGCCATGGTGACATAGTGAGTTAAGCTGTTAGCTGTGAATGCTGGCTTCCCTTATGAGCACCTGTTTAAATCTTGGCTGTTCTGCTTCCTAGCCAACTCCCTGCTAATGCACCTGGGAAGGATGTACCAAGTGCTTGGGCCACTGTTACCCAAATGTAGACATATAAGGCTTTGTCCTAGACCAGCCCTGGCCATTGCAGCCATTTGGGGAATGGACCAGTGCATGGAAGAGCTTTCCCCTGTCTTTCTCTCTGTTGCTTGGTCTTTAAAATGGATAAATACGTCCATTTAAAATATGTGAATAGTGAAGAAATCTTCAGAAAATTTAAGAAAAATGTATATTATCAAAAATCTATGCATGAATTTAAAATTTTTGCACAAAAAACATTGTAATTGTATTTTCCACCAACTTTTGGAAGTTGCTTCATATGTAGAAATCTTGATTTTAAAAGTGACAACTTGAAAATAATCAAATATCAGTTAGTGGTTTAATACATTATGGTAAATACTTTATACATTTAAATCATGGCATAGGAGAATGTTAAAATGAACAGTGGAAAAGCTTTGGAACAGGGGAAGTAGACTACCGGTATTTGGATACATCGATTCATTCTTTTTAAATGAATAGCTTGAAAGATGACATAATCTGTTTTCTTCTGTTTCATGCTTTTCCATTAAATTTATCTTGGAGTGTCCATTTTTGTCCTATTGGCATTATATTTATTTATTTATTTGGGATTTTAGAAAACAAGATTTGTTAGAGTCAAAGACCTCAAGCCAGAGTGGCATGGAAAGGGGCTCCCAAGAGAGGAAAAGACCCAAAGAACCCCATGTACTGGGTTTTTAAGTACAATTTTGAAGGAAAAAAAAAAACTTGACAATCAGATTGGCATTCAATTGCTAGTTGGGGACAAAACCCATCAAAAGACCAGAGTTACAATCCTTTATCCTATCTGAATTGCTCATGATGAAAGACCAACCAGACGGGTGGGACAGGTAGCTTGTTTCCATAAAGTATGAGCTCCAGAAGATGCAATCACTACTCCCTGCTATTCTCATGGTAAATTAGGACATTCCTATGGTAGGGGGGCAGACACTTTTGATCTCCCTAAAGATAACCTTTTGTTGAGGGGGAGCAAGCACTATGTGCCCCAAATTCCACTGGGACCACCCTGACTGCCTATTAACCCATCTGACTCCTCACATTCCCCTCTCAAGAAGTATGGACCCTAACATCTGTGAGGGGGACTGGGCGATGATCGCTCTGACTGCTTCATGATGAAAAGGGGCATCTTTGGGAAGAGGAGTCAAGACAGGGTTGCAGCAGGAGGTAGCTTCTGGAGGGGGACACAGTACCAGCTTGTAGAAAGTGCTTCCATTCAAGGTTTCATGTGCATGGTCATCTAGACTTCCACTGTTTCAAGGCTAAAGAAAATGAATCTAACAAGCAGTTTAAACTCATGGGATCTAAAACAAAGGACAGAAAAGACCTAAGAAAGGTACTATCTAAACCACAAGCAAATTTTCATTAACAGCTCTATTTTAATTGGCTTTTTGATAAAATATTGCTCATAAATTTAAACTGTCAAGTTAATCAAAAATACCTTTTTGGTTCATGTGACCCAAGTCTCTGTACCAGATGTTTTAAATTTTTTGACATGTTTGTACTTGAATTTGCTCATCAAACAAGTTACTCTTGTGTTACATATTTAAGCAGTGTTTCCGAAGACATGCACTTTTGCCTTGAAATTTATAGAAGGCATTGGATCTTCTGGTAAATGTTTTTTTAAGTTGCTATTTAACGGTTAAAGTTGTTTGCTAAGTTTTCCTTTGATATTATTTTATCAGTAAGCAATATGGGAAGGCTGAATTTTCCCCTCACTTCTCTATTCTCTTCAAGATGGAAAACTGATCCTATTCTGAAGGACTCCCCAGGATGTACAGTTTGATCTTTAGACCCTATAAAAGGGATGGCTAACACTTTTCTGTAATAATAGCATAGCCAAGATGAGAGCTTAAATTATGACCTCATGGTGAGATTTACTTTGCCATGGATTCAATAAACAGGAAAACCTCCCTTTTTAAACCAAATGAAGAGAGAGTTTTACTAATGACTTAAGATTTTAAAGTGGTCATCATTTTTATGTTAAAGTCAGAACACAGCTGTCCTCATGGACATTGTGTACTTCATAGAAAAACCACTATCAGAACACGCCTGTGACTATAGACTTCTAGGTTAGGCCACCAAAGATTAGAGATGGGGCTGAGCACACACTTGACTTGCATCCTCTTAAAGGTTTCCTCTGGTCTGTTTTAACAAAAACCAGGAGGAAGAGAAGCCAGGCCACAGAAGCAATGTAAAGATAGGTGGCAGGGCAATTAATGGCTGCCTTATAAAGTGATCTGCTGTCAAAGAGACACAACAGGTCAGTCCACTGCAATAATTTTTGATATGGAAAGCCATGGCTTCAGCAGAAATCAGCTTATGAAGAGCCCTGGCAGCTTTACCAGCCAAGAGTTTGGTCACTGGAAACGGATCTGCCCTTGAGTCAAAGAACTTCAGTTCAGAGCCGTAGTCCTTGTTGGCTCTAAGCTGAAAAGCCCTTCACTCGCCTGTCTTCCAAAGTAACCACTGCTGTCAAGCGGATGGCCAAGTAGGGTCAGCAACATTGCAAGAAGAACTGTAAATTTCCTGTTAGAGATGCTACCTTGGGGCCTGTGCTGTAGCTCAGCGGGTTAACGCCCTGGCCTGCAGCACTGGCATCCCATATGGGCGCTCGTTTGAGTCCCGGCTGCTCAACTTCCAATCCAGCTCTCTGCTATGGCCTGGGAAAGCAGTAGAAAATGGGCCAAGTCCTTGGGCCCCTGCACCCACATGGGAGACCTGGAAGAAGCTCCTGGCTCCTGGCTTCGGATCCCTACAGCTCCAGCCGTTGCAACCATCTAAAGACTGATCCATTGGATGGATGACCTCTCTCTCTCTCTCTCTCTCTCTCCCTCTGCCTGTTCTCTGTGTGTAACTCTGACTCAAATAAATAAATCTTTTTTTTTTTTTTTTAAAGAGATGTGACTTGCCTTTACCTGGCCAGCTCTTCTTCCAGGCCAGCTAGGAAATGGAAGTCAACAGGGTACTATCCCTAAGGAGGTTCTCACCTCCCTTATGATGTTTCTTCCAGCACCCCATGGGAAAAGATAGGTCTGGAACTCATATCTGGCCAATCCTTAGCCCACCTGATTATTATCAGGCCCCTTCTGTCAGTTTCTATTTGCTTCTCAATGGCATTATATTCATTTTACTTTATGTGGATAGCTGGTAAGAATGTTAAAGACCTTTCTGAGTATCATATTTTGCAAAATTTTAGTGTGTGCTGCTGATGTGAGCACAGTATTTTTGCAAAATTAAAAAAATTTGAATTTTTAAGTATTTGTGATTCATTATGATTTGTATTACAAATAATATTGTTTGAAATAATTGTGCTTCGGGGGCTGGTGTTATGGTGCAGGGGTTAAGCCACCATTTGCACCTGGGCCATCTCATATCAGTCTGGTTTTAGAGCCACAACATTTCTGCTTCTGATCTAATTTCCTGTGAATGTACATGAGAAGTCAGCAGGAGATAGCCCAAGTACTTGGACCCTTGCCACCCATATGGCTCATACTGAGGCTGTTCAGAGAGAGAACCGGCACATGGAAGATACGTGTCTGTATCTCCTTTTCTCTTTCACTCTGCCTTTTAAGTAAATAAATGAATAATTTCTAAAAATTGGCCCTTTTGCCCCCTTTTCTTTTGATTACTAACTGATATACTTTAGAGTGTTGTAAAAAATCAAAAATCCCAGCTTCAGTCATTAGCATATATAGAATCCTTGAGTCTGTTTTGCTAATGATCTCCAAATTGCTGCCAAATGGTCACTTTATTTGAAGCCTCACTCATCATTAAAGACCAAGATAAATAAAATGCTGCCAATTAAAATCTAAATTAATACTAATTTTTATAGTTCAAGATAGGTTAATTCTAATATTCCATTTGAGTTGGACATTTGAGTCCATTTATTCAGATTATCTGAATCTAGAATTAGATCTTAGTAGGTAATAAATGTATAGATAAATTTTTCTCCCTTAGTATATTTTACCTAAAAGTGTAAACTCTTTCATATATATTAAATACACAGAGAAAATTTGGCAGTCACTGCATACCTTCATGTTCAGGACAGCAGGTCAAATTTTATAATAGTTTCTTAAAACTTTTAAAAAGAAATAAACCCTGGGGCCAGCACTGTGGCGCAGTGGGTTAAAACCCTGGCCTGCAGTGCCAGCATCCCATATGGGTGCCGGTTGGAGTCTTAGCTGCTCCTCTTCCCATCTAGCTCTCTACTATGGCCTGGGAAAGCAGTAGAACATGGCCCAAGTCCTTGAGCCCCTGCACCTGCGTGGAAGACCAGGAAGAGGCTCCTGGCCTCAGCTCAGCTCAGCCCAGCTCAGCTCTGGCCATTATGCTCTTTTGGGGAGTGAATGAGCGAATGGAAGACCTCTCTCTCTTTCCCCCTCTCTCTCTGTGGCTCTACTTCTCTCTGCAACTCTTTCAATTAATTAAAAATAAATCTTTTTTTTTAAAAGAAATAAACCCCATGGCATGATTAAGAGTTTCCTTCTTAGCCTCTATTTTCACAAAGATAATTAATACTTTGAAGATGATTCATATCATTCTTATACAATTTTTAAAACAATTTTAGTATGTATGTCACTATATATACCTTTTTAAAAGATTTATTTGAAAATCAAAGTTACAGAGAGGTAGAGAGCAGGTCTTCCATCTGTTGGTTCACTATTCAAATGACCACAAAGACCAGAGGTGGGCTGATCTGAAGCCAGGAGCCTGGAACCTCCTCCATGTCTCCTATATGGGTGCAGGGGCCCAAGGACCTAGGCCATCTTCCACTGCTTTCCCAGGCCACAGCAGAGAGCTGGATTGGAAGTGCTGCTATGCCACATGGGATGCGGCTTCACCTACTATGACACAGCACTTGCCGCACTATATATACTTTTAATATTGAAATTAATTTTATGAATTTTAAAAATTTCAATAAATTGAATATTCCTATATGGAATCCATTTGTACTTTATGCAATATTTTTAGTTTGAATGTATCCATGTGTTTAAATAGTTTTAATTAATGTTTATCAGATTATAAATATAATATTTCCATCACTTTCCTATAGATGGACATAA
Organism: Oryctolagus cuniculus; assembly: GCF_051225735.1. Lineage (NCBI taxonomy): Eukaryota > Metazoa > Chordata > Mammalia > Lagomorpha > Leporidae > Oryctolagus > Oryctolagus cuniculus. The sequence goes on from NC_142882.1 coordinate 70,658,590, forward strand.
GATGAATACTCTCATTAATTTGCAAATGCATGATAAATTCTATTGTTTCCTAATATAGCACTTGTACTATGCCAGGGATAATAAAAGTGATGGTTAGAACATTTAAGTAATTGATCAACTATCTAGCTAGCCAGTATTGAAGCTGAGGTACTACCCACGGAGTGACCCCAAACATCATGCACTTAACACCTAATTGCAATGACTTCCTTGCTGAATGTTTACCAAATGAGGTTTGAGGATCTTGAAAAAAATGTATAGTGCTAGTTTATGGAGTGCAGAAAAGTAAAAAGAGAAAACTGAAGAATATAACAGAAGTATAAGGAAAACAAGTAGGAGGCAATTAGAAATAAATTATAAATGCAGTAACTAGATTCTTTGTATTCGCAAGGCTTATTTTCTGACTCTTGACTGATGAGTTGAACTCTGTGAAAATCCAGATTCAACTCATTGCAATGAATACGCTGAGGGTTTATTACTGTCAAGCTTTCCTGGGACTGGCATACACAGTGAAAAAATTAGGAGCCCTAACTCCAAGGATGCACAGTCTAGCTGTGCATAACCCACCTACAGAGTGCTATGGGCCATAGTGGTCAGTCTAAGGATTAGAAAAGGACTCCTTAAGGAGAAAACTTCATATGAACTTTGTAGTATAAAGTCAAAGAGAGTGGTAAGTTTGTGCCCAACAGTAGAATGTATCATTAACAAAGACAAAGAAGTCTGAGATTGGACATTATATTTGGGAAACCAGTGTCTTTTTATTTTATTTATATGTTTGAGAGGTACAGTTACAGGGAGAGGGAGAGACAGAGAGAAAGGTTTTCCATCCACTGGTTTACTCCCCAATTGGGTGCAATGGCCAGAGCTGCGCCCATCTGAAGCCAGGAGCCAGGAGCTTCTTCTGGGTCTCCCATGCTGGTGCAGGGGCCCAAACTCTTGGGCCTCCTTCCGCTGCTTTCCCAGGCCATAGCAGGGAGCTAGATTGGAAGTGGAGCAACTGGGACTCGAATCAGCACCCATATGGGATGCAAGTGCCCTACGCAGAGGCTTAGCTTACTATACCACAGTGCCAGCCCTGGGACCACAGTGTCTTCAGTATAAAATCATTAGACGTAAGTAGGAAAGGTGGGAAATGGTGCTGTAAGAATGGATGCAAAGAACACTATGAAGGTTTTAGACACCTTATTAAAATTTTGAAATATTTTCTTGAAGACAAAAGAAAACCATTAAAACGTTTTTTCTGGGGGAAAGAATCATTTTTTATGGTAACAATACGGTTTTGATAAAATGCATTGTTACTATATTGCAAAGGGGAGATCTGTCGACAAAAAGATCATTTCAGTTAATGAGTCCAAAACCAGGTTAGTGAAATTTAGCTTTGAGAGGAGAGGACAACTTTAAATATACATTTGTCACTGAATAGTTTTTTACTGTGTATGGGGAAAATGAGCATTAATTTCTTGGAAATGTGATTTTTTTAAAAAAAATAATTGCAGTTTTAGAGTCTGTAATGAAGGCTAGAGCTAGATATCCATATGCTAGCTTAAGTTACTCTCCCACGTTGGTACATATGATACATGACCAAGATGAAGCTAAGAGCCTCTCTCCAAACTCTAATTCTCTTTTGTTCCCATCTTGAATAGCATAGAGGGTAGGTGAGATTCAACAGGGAAGCGATACTACATTTAGGATAGATGCTCAGTGGTATCTTATCTACTGAATGAAATGTGGTTTTACCTAAGTTGTTTCCATATGGACATGCTATTGACAGAAATATTAGAAGTGGAGATAGAAACACTAAAGTGGGAGCAGATATATAGTTAATTTCTTCTGCTTACGGGTTGGTATCTATAAATACTACAAATAATCAATGTAGACATTTGCTAACTTGTCTTAATAATGAGATTTCTTTGTAAACAAGACTGATAAATACATATTAACCCATTATTTCTTTCTAAATGATTTTTCAAAGCTCATTAGCTAGACTGATAAAAGACTAGGATATAGTATCTTTTGAGAAGCTATATCATTAACTGAAAATTTTACTTCTCATTTCAAAGTTTAATTTTTCATCAGACTCATCAATATAAATATAGTTGCCATAGATTAATATAGTTTTTTCTTTTCTCTAAAGACTCTTTCAGTCTGCTCCCCATAAAATATATGTTACCATTTAATTACCACTTAAGATTTTTTCCCCTTTGGTGGGGAGGATGGTTTCCATAATATATTTGTCTTTTATTAATAAACCTATTTAAAATATGAAAGTACAGTTTAAACCTGAAAGAGAACAATGGATAGGATAAAATGTGGTGAGGGTTAAAGTAGACCGTGGAGGGATGTTTTTATTAGATTAGAAACATTATATCTTACAGCTGAAAATGCAAATTACACTGTGCCATAATGTTCCTTTCAAGCTCACAAGATAAAATTTGCATATCTAAATTGGATCAGACCAAATAGGTTTCCCTGGTCTCTCTCCCTTGAGCAGCAATCAGCCTGGAAAAGTCTGCTGGTGATCCCCAGAGTAAGTTTTTAAAGTTCGTACTCTTCACGTATGTGAGTCTCTATGTGTGTACACATAGTGGCATGTTTGTGTATAAATATATATGGATAAATACATGGTATCCAACTAACTTCATTTTAGCTTCTTAGAGTCTATAAAACTCTTCACTTCTTTTGGTAATATTTGCATCACATGTTTTTCCTTTTCATATATTTTCCCAAATCATTCTACCTAATGTTATCAGTATTATTTTATCTTTTACTAAAGTAGCTGTGCTGGTTGATTTTTCAGAGTGTGATAAATATTTGAAATGTTGATGAAATTATCTCTATGTGTTAATAGCTATGTTTTCTCTTCCATTCACCTTTAAGGAAATATCTGAAATATTTAATAAAGATAAACTATATAATACCCAGCTATTTGCCATACAAAAATATTCTACTTATGTTTTAAGTTCAAATTATTCATTTTGTACTTTTTTAATAGGTGTATGAATATATTAGAGTTTGCAAAGTTAACTTAAAAATTCACAAAGTTGACTCAATAATAAAATGTGCTTAAACTTTCATTTTTATGTATCCATTTGACTGACTCATTATAATTTTTCAATGGAATACAATTACAGTGAATTTCAAGAACTTCGAATATTGTTGGTTTCGATCAGCTTTACATAAATTTGTATGTTTAGATAAACATGATAGGACTTCAATAAGTTTATGGAAAAATTATTTAAAACTTGATAGCATAGCAGAGATAGAAAATGATAGAGAAAGAAATATGGCACCCAGTGGTTCACTCCCCAAGTGCCAACAACAGTCAGTCTGCAGTCAAAAGCCTGGAACTCCATCTGAGTCTCCTGGGGAGGGGGCTGGCAGGGATTCTAGAACCTGAGCCATTGAATGCTGCCTCCCTGGATGCGGTACCGACAGGTGGGTCCGAGGCAGAAATGCCAGGACTCAAACTGGCACTTCCGTATGGGATGTAGACTCCCAAATGGCTGCTTACTCTGTTATGCCACAAATATATTTTATTTCAAATAGCCTTGTTTTAATGTATAGGGGTTAAGTGAATAAAAAGCATTCCAAATCTATTTGTGTTTCGTATTCTAGTAAAGCAATAATTTCTTAATTAAAAAAAACTCCAGAAAATAAAAAAAAAAATGAAAAGCACAAATACAATGCTGGTATTTCTGTTGTTATTATTTAGACTAGAGTTGAAATTGGACAAAGTTACATATTTTGTTTTTCAAGTTCATTTACCAAAGTTTTTATACCATATCCTCTGTAATTCTTGGCTTTCATTACCATCAATATATCTTCATGACCCTCAATTTTATTTCCTTTCCATCCATGCTTGTCTTATAGTTAATGACTTACTAGGAAATTTTATATAAAGAAAATAGTCAATATTTGAAGACATTAGGCTTTAGAAGGAAAAGCTTTTTAGAAAGTGGAAGTTTAATGTATTTTGAATTTGAAATTCCACTAACGGGCAATAATAGTCTTGACCACAGCATATTTGTTATATATTATTTGTAACAAGAGTCTATAATTTATTTAAATAGATTGACTTGAAGGGAGATATACATACACTCATATGTTGCCTAATTGTGTTACATATAATTTTAGTTACATTTATATCTATGTAGTTTAATATACTAACATCTGTTAATTGTTTCAGATTACTAACTTAATGTGAATATTGACTTTCTATTGGGTTCTAATTTTTTGGGCACATGGAATTTTTAATTTTCTCTTGTTCAGCTCAACTATAAATCCTAAACAAATGACCAATATTGATAATTCTTTGAAAAATATGTAGAAAAAATTAAATTCATAGAAGTCTTAAAGCAACTCTTGCTAGTATAAAACTGTGTTAAATATTTTGTAAAATAACTTGGTTATATCTGATAAAGTGAAGATATGCATGCTTTTGACTAAGCGATAGTACTACAAAGGGATATAGGAAAAGCTAATTTTGCATATGTGCACCAGGAAACAGATGCAAAGGTGTTCAAGGCAGCCTTGTTTTTACTAACAAAATAGTTAAGTCTATCCAAATGACCCCAAAAAGAAAAAGCATAGATAATGTGTGGTATTTTCAGCATATTTTTAACTGAATAATTGTAATCGAGGCTAACATTGAGATCTCAAAATAATGTTGAATGAAAAGCAAACTTTAAATTTATAATCTAACACAATTCACATAAAATTGGAAACTCCAAAATGCTTCATATTTTGAATTATGTGTGTATGTAAAGTTATAATCTGTGGCAGGAACGTGTAGTAGTTTATGCTGTGCAGGAGCTTAGCCTGGGACAGAGCTCTAAGTGCACATAGTTTATCTAGGAGGGGATCATAAAGAGCACCGGTAGTGGAGTGGAGAAACTGAACAGGAAAAAAAGTCAGTTGATGAATTCCATGCTGTCAACTGAACCACAGTGTGAGCTACTGGATGTGGGTACAATCTCAGTGAAGAACCCCCTGTTGTTGTTGTAGTTGTTTTTTTTTTTTAATCTATTTGAGAGGCAAAGTTACAGAGAGAGGAGAGACAGAGAGGTATCTTCCATCCACTGGCCCACTCCTTAAATTGCCACAACTGCCAGGACTGGGCCAAGCCAATGCCAGGAGCCAGGAACTTCTGGGACCCCTGGGAAGAACTTCTGGGTGCAGGTGCCCAAACACTTGGGCCGCCTCCTGCTGCTTTCCCAGGCCATAGCAGAGAGCTGGATTGGAAGTGGAGCAGCCGGGACTTGAACTGGGTATTGGTATTGCAGGTGGCTTCACCCGCTAGGCCACAGCACAAGACCCTGTGTGTAACACAGACTGTGTGGAACCACGCCGGTTCCCTCAGTCACTAGTTAAGGGCTACTGGGGATGAGGGGAGATGCCTGACTTCTTGAGGCTCTGGGCTGCTGGGTGAGGAGCTGGTGCTCAAAGATACCTGGGCAGAGATGCCGGTGGCGACAGGTTGGAGTCAGGTCAGTGCTAAGAGTGTGGGGGATACACAGAGCCCAGTGCCGACTGAACTGATGACTGTGCTTATGCTGGAAGTAGTGGGGGGCGGTGGGGGGACAGGGAATGGAATTGGGTTTGCAAAGCACGTTTGATGTGAATTATTTTGTTTTATTCAATACAAATATTTTAAAAAATTATTTGAAAGGCAGAGAGAGAGATGAGAAAGAGACATCTTCTATCCACCGTGCAAAGCTGAAGCAAGGAGTCTGAAATTCCACCTGGGTCACCCACATGGGTAGCAGGGTTCCATGTACTTGAATCATCTTCAGCTGTTTTTCCAGAGACATTAGCAGGGAGCGGGGTCAGAAGCCTAGCAGCCAGGGTTCGAATGGTGCTCATATGGGAAACCAATGTCACAGACAGAGGCTTAACCCACAATGCCTGCCCCAATAAAAATATTTTATGTATATGTGACAACATGTTAATAATTTTCACTTCTGGTGGTGGATACACAGATATTTGTGATGTCATTAAAATATTTTCATGAACCAAAGAAGTTAAAATAAAGTAGAGGGCTGGCACTGCCGTGTAGCAGGTAAAACCACTGCCTGCCCTGCCCGCCTTCCATAGTGGTGACAGTTTGAGTCCCGGCTGCTCCACTTCCAATCCAGGTCTCTGCTGTGGTCTAGGAAAGCAGGAGAAAATGGCCCAGGTCGTTGGGCCCCTGCACCCACGTGGGAGATCCCGAAGAAACTCCTGGCTCCTGTCTTTGGATTGGTGCAGCTGATGGTTGCGACCATCTGGGGAATGAACCAGCAGATGGAAGACCTCTCTCTTTCTCTCTTGTTCTGCTTCTGCCTCTCTGTAACTCTGCCTTTCAAATAAATAAGTAAGTCCTTTAAAAATATAAAAATACAGTAGAATCAAGAAGGCAGCCTGTCTTCTATTTAGCGTACACTAAAGGCCAAGAGCAGAGGTGTGAGTGTGAAGACCTTGAGAGCAGGTATGCAGCAACTGTGTTTACCAGGAAGTTGACAGAGAATCTTGGAGGAAGTTTAGAAAATGAATGAGTAAATTAATTATAAATTCTAGGTGACAAAGCCATTTCTCTATAGACGGTGTAGGCCAACTGTGAGTCAGGCTTTTTGGCTTTGTCTGTCTTCAGCGTACTTGTTTGTAATTTCACTAATGTGCTTCGGAATGGACTGGGTGAGACATTTAACGTTCATCCTTAATTGACCTTCCTATACAACACCAGCATCCAGAACGGTGGGATAATGGATGATTGCAGACAGCTTCCTCCTTGGTCACTGAGGACGCTTGACAGGTGTTTAGGTAGACGATGGGAAGTTTTTGAGGATGAATTTCCCTTTTGTTTATTAATTTGAGGACATGATCTGAGAGGCAATTGTGAAGACACTATAATCTCACCCCTTCTGCACAATAGCCAAAGAGCAACACGTGTATTTCCTCTGAATGTTAAGAAACATTGGAGGATTAGTGAATTGGGACAACTCCATTCCAAAAAATAACCTGGAAATACCTTAATAACTCATGAAACCTCTTTCAAGCAACCCTTAGGCAAAATCCTACTTCATATAAAGCACGCATTGTTTTGTCTAAGCATCAGGAACTTAGTTTTATCAGCCTTTCAAATAACTCATCTTCCATTTGCCAAAAACTAAAAACAATGTTTGATGATTATAAGGCATGAGACAGTTTTATTTTTGGTCTTTTGAGAATAAGAGCTTATCAAGTGTAAAAGCAGGAAATAAAAGTATTTAAAATTCATAAATATGATTTATAGAAAATGTTAACGAAAACCAAAAAAAAATTAAGGAACAACTGTATTCTCTTATGTAATTGTAACATAAAAATAACACAGCTTTTCCTCTTTTAGAAAGAAGACTTTTCTGTGATACCAGAACCAGGATTATTTTTAGAATAGTAAAATGTGTGCATCTCTGTTCAAAAATAAAGCATGGCAAGGCAAAATAAAGTTTGTCAAAAGTCCACAAGGAACGAAACTTTTATATTTGCAGGTCTAACTTCACTTGTCAATTTGCTTAGATCCAAAACAACAGAACAGTGTTGTAGAAACAGCCACCCTGGGCTTACTGATTTAGTTTTCGCCTTAGGCAGTATGGGAGAAGCCTGTTTCAGAATCTGATACTCCAGCCTCCACTTTCTCCCACTGCCTCTTGTGTGAACTTCACCCAATTAGTGACTGCCAGGAACTCTGAAACAGAACTGCCCTGTTTGTTTATCCTGTGGTCCTTTGCCCTGGAGTCTTTGGAGTGGAAACCAAAATTGGGATAAAGTCTGTTTGTTGACTGCTAACTGCTTAGTCTCTGCTAGTTTTGCAGAGTTTGCAGCCATAAATGAAAGCTGTCAACGCATTAGAAAGTGCGAATAGAAAATCTCTAAGAAGTAGATGCTCAGACTTTGTTTTGTGTGTGTGTGTGTGTGTGTGTATTTACGTGGAGTGTAAATGGAAGTACCTGTTATATAGTGTGGAGTTTATTTTGCACAACACCATAGAGCCTAATAACACAAATTCCTTAAGGAAATGTGAAGACAGTTTGTTTCAGTGACTAAACAACAATGGACCCAGATAGTCACAGAATCTTGTCAAACAGAATACTAAGTTTTCTTGAAGAGTTTATTGAGAAATTTTATGATTTCTCTGTAAAATTGTCTATGAAAAATAGAGTTCCAGCGTGGATGTCATGGTACGGTGGATGTCATGCTGCAGTGGGTTACGCTGCTGCTTGGGACATCCCCATCCCATATGGCAGATCCAGCTTCCTTCTAACCATCCTGGAAGACAGCAGATGATGAACAAGTACTTGGTCTCCTGGCACTCACGTGGGAGATCTTGTGCCAGCCTGAGCCACTGCGGCTATTTGAGGAGTGAACCAGCCTGCTGAAAATCAATCAATCAATAAATCTCTCTCTCCCTCTCTCTCTCTCTCTCTCTGTCTTTCAAAATAAATAAAACTTAGAGTTCAATTTTCAAACAATTATTTTCTATTAAGGAGAAAAAATCTTGTTCTTTTTCATCCGGTCCCTTGTCTTTTTGTTCATATATGTGTTAATGCTCGTGTCTTTGATTTTAAATGCTTTGCCATGAATTACATTCATGTTGACATTCAACAATGTGCTACTAAAAATCAAATTAGACGTTCTAGGGGAATGGATAAGTGTTCTTCATGGAAAACATCAGTATCAGTCTTTCTTTTCTTTGAGGCTGGCAGAATTCCTCAGAGGGGAGTCATCAAGTCTCCTCAGTGGGCACACATCTTGCTTCCAGCAATCTGGGTGCTTAAGGAAGGCATGGAGTTGAAGGTTTTCCAATTCTGTATGCAAGGATCTGTTTACCCTTCCATTTCAGCCGACTTCCGACTTCCATACTTCCCCAGTCAGATTTGCCTGGTGATTCTGAAATTTCCACTTTCCTGAAGAATGGCACAATAGTAGTTGTACTTACTTTTCAGGTTCTCTGCAGTAGCAATATATTTCCAAAAATTCAAACGTTTTCTGTGTTGGAAATGGCAGTTCAATACATGTGAGAAGAGCCAACATTTTAATCTACATTATCATGTATACAAGTTCTTTTTCTTTAATTCAGTGGTCAAAGTCCTTTGTCAATCTGTTAAAGATTTTGAGTCAAAATTAAAGAAAGCGCAGTCATTACAGCTTTTTTTGTTCTGTAATTTTAGTTTTAGTGAATTATTTGTTCTATTGAATGATTAGTTGTAACAAAGCCATGTGGCTGCTTCATGGCTTCTGAGTTTTTTGAGCCTTCTAGAAGGCTATATTCACCCCAGATTTGTAGAAGTATTCTTATTTATTACTGTAGTACTTACATAATTTCATATTTATTCCCAATTATGTCCTTATCTGCAATTTATTTTAAAGTGTAAGGGAGAGGTTAGTTGTTCCTGTCCGGCAGATATCTCGCCGTTTTCCCAGACATTTCCTGTTTTACTTATTGTCTCTTCACTGATTTAACATGCCCCATTATCATATTCTAAACTATCACATAAACTGATTTGTTTCAGAACTTCTTGGGGTAATCTGTTAGCAGGCTTGCATTTCAATAGCTCCAGTTATGCCATTACTAAGATAAAGTGCCTCTTTCATGGATGCTTTCAGAACCATCTGAATGTTTGTGGAAAAGTAGAATTAAAAAATTATTTTGGTGTAGGAAATTTTGAAATCACTGCATAATTTTTTCATAATACATATTTTCATCAACTTTTCGAAGACTCATCCTATGCACCAAGATAAATATTTTTAATTTTATTTCAATGAATTTTTAAAAGTATCCTTGTATTTATTTCCATATAAATACTGTCACTTAAACAGAGTAAATTGTATGTATATAAAGTGGGGTAATAGACATATGAAATCATTTAGAGGATGTGGTCTATTAACATTTAAATGGGTATTTCTTTATTTGGGAATCTCCATGGAGAGAATTTAAATTTTGTTTTTAGATGAGTCTGGTACATTCTTCATTCATTACCGAGTGTAGCTTATCATAATTATTATTATAAATGGGAGTCTCTTTAAGAAATATTTAAACTGATTATTCTTAGTTTTTGGAAAATGAAATGATTTATGTTTTAAATACTTAGTTTTCTGAATTCCTTTATTCACTTTATAGATTTTTCTCCTGATATCTTTGTGTTTCCCAGACATATATTACAATTTTCAATTACTGATGATTTTCACTCCTCTTTCCAATTTTTCCATCTTTCTTTCTTTCTATTATCTAATTATGTTTGTTTGTATCATTGGGATAATTTAAAACTTCAGTGTCTCATGCAGTAGTTTCATAATATAGCTGAATGAAGAGGAAGAATAGACTTGTGGCAAGAGTCATGCATATTTTTTCACTTATGAATATATTGCTCTAATCTCATTTTAATAGTTCTCATAAGAAATGTGATCAAATTGCACATATCCTAATAATCATAAAATTTTCCTTTCTGTGAATATAAATCCTCATGTTCAACCATCCTTGCATTATGGGCATGATTATAAATAATATAATTATATTACTGTATCAAGTAAATTAATTCTTGTTTTATTAAAAAAAGTGTTCCATTGTTTGTTAAATTAGTTTTAAGTTGTATTACATGTTAATTACTTTTGTATCTTAGTATTGTGCTTACTTTCATGAAAAAGGAAAAATAAACCCTACTCCAAATAGTGTGTTAATAACTCTATATTTTAATTCTATTAAATTGTAAATAAATGTAGGAAAGATAAAAAAATATAGATTCTCTCAAAACCTTGCACAAGATTACACCATCCTCTAAAATTAAATAACAATGTGCTTGTAAAGCCAAATCTTCCTCTTTAGAAATGAGGACATATTGGGACAGGACAGGTCATAGGAAATGCAGGCACCATTAGTTCAGAGACGCTGTGTGATATCAGGAATGGGAAGGCTAAAGGCAAAATCACTGTGGCAATAAATAGCATAGCTCTTTGCTACCCTTCTCCTTTCCCAGCTAGCTTCACATCGTGCTGTGTTTCTTGTTAGGGTGATTTGTTTTGCTTTTGAAAACAAAATTTATTTCTATGAGTCAAGTGGGATGTATGAAGACAGAGGATTCATACAGGCATATATTGATTTACTTAATTTCAAATGGTAGGAAGGTTGAATATCTCAACTAATACATAAAATATAAAGTACCTTGGTGGTATTTATTTTATATGTAATTAATTAATACTTATGTATTATCCCTTCATTGATATATGACTAGATCAGTATTCTCTTGACACATATGAAAACTTGCAGCCCCCTTTTTTTATTGCCACTTAACTATTTCTGCATAGTAACTATCATCACTTTATATGAAGCCTCAATAATTTGCGCTGGTATCACCAATTCCAAACTAACATTAAGCTATTCCAACATCATGATATTCTTAGTAAATCACCATGGTTTTCCAATTATATTCTCTTAAAAGGGTTTGATTGCCTTTGAACTTTTGAAATGAAAGGGTTGCTAAGGCAACTAACCTTGATTTGCAACAAAAATTAGCCCTTACTGTAATAGGACAGCATTTCAATGAACCTTCCTATTTTTTAAAGCTCCTTTGAATTCACATTTGTTAAATGAAATAAATATACCTTTGAACTTGATCTAACCAACACAGGCAGTAATGGAATTTAGTAAAACAGGAAAAAATATTAAATTCAAATGCATGTCAAAGAAAAAGGAAATGAACTTTACTTGAAAGCTATTAGTAGGAGAAAATGAGTTTTGCAGTTCTGCGTCTCTAAATGGCTATGAAATATGAATTAATATTTTAAATATTCCAAGATAGAACATACTGAATCTAATTGATGTCATTTACCTCAGTGAATTAATTTGGGCACTTCTATGAATGCTTGGAGGTATAAATAACACATACCGTTAGATCAACAGTCCATTTACAAGTTGAGTGAAAATAAAGCTATGTTTGTTGGCAAACTCTTTCATACTCTTTGAAATCAATATTTGTTGAATTTTATTTTTCACTCTTGTTTCAATAATCTTCAGGCAATTGCTATTGCTTTCATTGTGTTTGGTAGCTGGGCTGCTGTCTCAATTAACAAAGTACAGATGTGAAAAGCCATCTGTCCAGCATGGTCATTTGCATTTCAAAATTGTGCTTAGAGTTCATGAATCCAAAACTCACTTTCTGAAAATGTAGTAACTTCTTGATGATTTAATGATCTCAAGGTGAGAAAAGGAGGATGCCTTCTTTACATCTGTAAAGCTTTCCTGAAATCTCAAAAAATAAACTTGTCAACATCCAGAATTGAAGTCACAGAAATTTAATTTGTTTATGATTCCGTTTTTATGTGAAAGTGATACCATTATTATAAATAAAGACTTTACCTTTTAAAGCTACATTTACCTGATTATTCCAGAGACATTTTAGTGGATTAATTTAGCTATAACATTGAGGTCATAGCAGTTAAAGGAGTCTTGCATGGAATGAGATTTATCAAATGAACAGTGTCTGGAATTGTAGGATGGTAGATGAGTCTGTATAACAGCAACCATGGCAATCTAAGTTTCCTGCAGCCATGTGGGGGCTAGGAAAGGAAGAATTTAATTTCTGAGTAGTGCACACTTGCGACCTTTTTGTTCCACAATGAACTCTGATTAATGCTTTCACACGAGATGTTGTAATAACCATTAACTCAACAAGAATCTTAGCTTAACTATAGGCAATTGAATGAAATTTTTAGTGCAGATTTTACTGGTTTTGAAGATTAGCCCATTAATTATAAGAAATTATAATCATGTCTCTATTGTTGCTGTTACTTAATGACTTCTCTTCAATATAAATCAATTTGTGAGATTTAATTACTGAGTTTATATTATCTCAGTAGAAATAAGTACAGAAAAATCTATTAATTTGGCTTCTTATAAATGTCCCCCTACTAGATTAATAATATATCTACAAAATTTCAAGGTGAGTTGGGCAGGAAAGAAAACTCATTACCATTTTAGTAGCTATAGTCAAAGACTACATTATTTAATCTAAATTCTGTTTAGAAATTAATAGTTCATGAAATATCCATGTAAAATAAATATTTTGATGGAAATTGACAAATCAAATGAACCAAATAGAAAATCAAAGTCTCTCTACCTCCAGATTTCAGAAACAACATTCTTCATGATAATCTCTGTGTAACTATAGTCATTAGGGAATTACGATTATAAAAATTTTAATTAAATGCAAAGTAACCACTATACCAGAAGACCTAAAATAACTTGGGTATTGTGCTATTATCTTTGTTGAAACACAGACTTGATGTTTAGCAAAGAAATCATTTGTTCTGCCTTAGTGATGCTAATTATTCTCAGCATGCAATCACTGTTTCAAATTGCAAAATCACATCAGCCTTTGCTGTATGTTGTAAGAATTAAAACCAAAGCAAATGAGATAATGAAGTACATACCAAGAATATGATCTCATTTTTACAATGCAATAAAATGAGTCATTTAAAGAAATGTTGCAAAAATCATAATTTACAGAGTAAAAACATGTTGAAAAACCAATGTCATCATGTCTTCTAATGACTAGAGGTAAGCATTAGTTTTATTTATTTATTATTAGTTTTATTTATTATGTGATTAAGATTCCTTTCTTTAATGACTGAAATATGGTGGCTAATAGTCCAATATGAAGCACATAATGTAGGTTTTTTTTTTTTAAAAATTATGGAAAACTAGCAGTCATATTATGTCAGTGACTGGAATTTCATGAGAATGTATTATAAAAATAATCATCATAAATGGACTAGCTTTTGTATTCATCTGTAATTATTTGAAACAACAAAATACATCAATGTTATTATTCATTAAAAATACCACCTGAATTAATGCGTGCCACAACATTTAAAAATCTTTTATTCTGGCCGGTGCCTTGGCTCACTTGGCTAATCCTCCACCTGTGGCGCCAGCACCCTGGTTCTAGTCCCAGTTGGGGTGCCAGATTCTGTTCCAGTTGCTCCTCTTCCAGTCCAGCTCTCTGCTGTGGCCCGGGAAGGCAGTGGAGGATGGCCCAAGTCATTGGGCCCTGCACCCGCATGGGAGACCAGGAGGAAGCACCTGGCTCCTGGCTTTGGATCGGCGCAGCGCGCCGGCCACAGTGCACCGGCTGTAGCGGCCATTTCGGGGGTGAACCAATAAAAAAAGGAACACCTTTCTCTTTGTCTCTCTCTCTCTCTCTTTAACTCTGCCTGTCAAAAAAAATCTTTTATTCTTTTTATGTAAAATGTATTTTTTCTTGGGAGATATAATTCATTTGTACCTCCATGATTGCATAATGAGCTAATGAAATATGATTGGGCCTGGATCTACATTTCATTTTACCAAAGCAAAATCTCTTCTAAGATAAACCAATTGAGTTAATACTTTAAAAAATTTTTTTTTGGTTTATTTTCTTCCACACTAGCCCTTCTAAATGATACTTCCTGTCATTCCAACTCTCAAGTTATATTAGATAAAATTAAGATGGATTATAGGTTCTGTTCTTTTCTTTTATGGGAGAAATGAGAGCAAGTTTCCTTTTCAACTGCCAGGAATGTGTTGTCATCTCAGCAGCCCAGAAAGTGAAAACAGCAGGATTCAAACATCAGCAATGACAACACAGAGAACGTGGAGTTCCTGCTCATTACACACTGAGGGGACTGCCTGTCTGGATCAGTTTACTCTGTCTGTGAATTATCGATTGGTGGTAATGGCCACCACTAGTTATTTACATGTGGATGCAGTACCCTGAGTATTGATATATTAGTGAATTTTTTCTTGGCTTTTTCTTCTTTCTTCATATTACATTTCATCTTTGTTTATGGGATGTTAGTCATATATAGTATGTGGTTCTAGCATCAAGGAACATGGCCTTGTGCCTAGCATGTACAGTTCTAAGCTTAGTTCCATGCACATAAGGAGGAATGAAAAAGTTCAAGGAAATTTGCCTTATCTTTTAATTCCATTTTTCCATGAACTTATTGGAGTACCCTTGTATATGAGAGTTCGTGAGTGTTGTAGAAGTCACGGTGTCTTCATAGTCCAACACAGTGCCTGGCACACCGCAGCCCTTTCATAGATCATTTCAATGATTGAGTGGATTTTCATTGAAAGTTTGATTTAGGAAACAAAATGGAGATCATTAAAAATGGTAAAAGAAGTATACATTTTATAAACATTTCCAAAACCACGGGGTCATGACTCAACAGTGCTTAGAAGAACCCAGATCCAGATGACGGTCATGTATAATTTTGATGGTCAGTGTTTGCATCCCATTTTTAATTTGAACCAAATATTTAATAATTTTAGAATATTCCAAGAGATGCAAGGTGCTTTTTATCATTATTCTTTGGAGACATATGTTTATAAGCACACTTTGTTCACAGCCTCAACTCTCTTATGTTGACTACTCACAACAATTTGGTAAGTGAAATATGTTATAGATTGAGTAGTCCTGACTGCTAATAAAGTTTTTGAGCAACTATTTTTATTAATTACCAGTTTACTTGTTCATCTCTTTTGAGTCAAAGAAAATGGGATGGTGATCTACTGTTCAGTCAACTTAGTTGCTCTAATCTAAGAAAAGAATAATTGAAAAAGTCTTTTATCTTTCCTTCTTATCATCTGGAACCTACTACAATGTTTTCTGTACCACTGAGTAATAACTGAAAGAAAAATTTTTATGAATTGCAAAATGACGCAAAGTCATATGCAGGATGGGTTAGCATCTGTATCTCAAGGGAAAAACTTTTGGAAGTAGCAGATCTGTCAGTAGCAATTAATTCAAAAGCTTTTTATACTGTTTTCAGTTACAGACAGTTTGAGAAAATTAGTAGTGATGTCTGCTGTCATCACAGGGTAGTACAATGGATGGAACTAATTGACTGACATTTGCTTTTTTACTCAAATTGATATATCTTTATCATGTACTGAGCTTGATTCTCATGGCCAAATGGTAAATATAGATTTCTAGTGCATTCTAGTGCATGGTGTGTGAGATGTAAGCACGTCTTAGTCCACAAGGATGAATACATTTGACACTTGGGAATGACAAAGCATGTTGAACAGCTGCTATCTTTTCACCACTACTATGCAGAAATATAAAGGAAGGCTACTGTCTTGAAAGGCAAAGAAAGATGTGATCAACTTAAAATAATAGCAAGACTGACAAAGTTGTTTGGAAATTTTTCTAAATTAAACATTACTGTTATATAATACAATAAGTTTTGTCTCAAAGACAAGTGTCATTATTTTAGTTCATTTAGGGGAAATGTGTATGCCAAGATTTCTTCCTTTTTTGGGAAAATATTGTCCTTGAACTCATTATACAAACCAGGTACTGGAATAGTTGGGCACAGTTATTTCCGTTCCCTCTTGATTAATCAAAAAAATGTATAATGTTAGGCTTGTGAATTATTTATTAAAATTATTTATCTTCATTAGTATTTTGTCTTGAACCTATTACCAACCTTGTACTATCCTAAATATAATCAAATTGTATAAATAGTTATATTTATTCCAATTTTATTTCAATAAAGACATTCTTTACAGATTTTTAAAAATATATGCCCAATTTGGGCAATACTACACATGTAGAAATTATTATATCCTACTTCCAAACTCGTCAGTAACTATTTTGGGAAGTTATTAAACCTCTGTGTTTTAATTTTTTTCATTTGCCACATGGCAATGTCTATACCATTTTTTCCATCTGATTATGATTGATTTAACAAACAATTTATGTGTGAAACTAATGAATATGAAGAATTCAATATTGATAGTTTTGCTTTTATACTCGATTAGAAAAATAGAAAATTATGAAATAAAACATTGCTGCCCAATTGAATATGATAGAGTGAACCTAAGAGTTTCCTCTGCTTCATTAAATAAAATCCCACCAAAATATCAATAACAGAATTCAAAATGCATCAATTCTTTTTTTTTTTTTTTTTTGGCAGGCAGAGTTGACAGTGAGAGAGAGAGACAGAGAGAAAGGTCTTCCTTTGCCGTTGGTTCACCCTCCAATGGCCGTTGTGGCCAGCACGCTACGGCTGGCACACCACGCTGATCCAAAGGCGGGAGCCAGGTGCTACTCCTGGTTTCCCATGGGGTGGAGGGCCCAAGCACTTGGGTCATCCTCACTGCACTCCCTGGCCACAGCAGAGAGCTGGCCTGGAAGAGGGGCAACAGGGACAGAATCTGGTGCCCCGAACAGGACTAGAACTTGGTGTGCCGGCATCACAGGCGGAGGATTAGCCTATTGAGCTGCAGCGCTGGCCTCAAAATGCATAAATTCTTAAAGCCACAGAAAACAGGAGACACTGTAAATGTCAGTGGTGTCCAAAATATTTAAAAATACAAATACAATTAGGAGAAAACTACCTTAAATAACTCATCAGAATAGAGAAGACTTACACCCTAAATTGATCAAAGAGTAAAGAAAGTTCAGAAATCAGTGGCATCTCACACTCTGAAGGTGATACAAAGTAAGACTACCATGTTTTGCAGCACAAGGAGAGTCATTACATGAGAATGATTATGGGACTTGGAAGTGAAGCCTGATGTTTTCTATAAAAACTTGAGTTTGAATATAGCATGTAAAAATGGTGATGAAATATAAGAAACTACTATCTATTCACCTCTTCTGTTGAAGATAATGTCACCTCCCCACACATAGTATATGACTTTTAGCCTGCTTCCATTGGGAGTTTGCTTTCTTATTTGATCAAAGTTGAACCTTCATAGACCTCTAACATTTTGAACTCTATCCCTGCCATCTCTCTAGAGAATTAACTCCAGGTTTAACATTTTAATAATTTTTTAAAGATTTTATTTATTTGAGAGGTAGAATTACAGACAGAGAGGAAGAAACAGAAAGATCTTTCATCCACTGATTCATTCCCCAAATGGCTGCAATTGTCAGATTGGGCTGATCTGAAGCCAGGAGGCAGGGGCTTCTTCCAGATCTCCCACAAGGGTGCAGGAGCCCAGGCACCTCGGCCATATTCCACTGCTTTCCCAAACCATAAGCTGAGAGCTGGATCAGAAGAGGAGCAGCTGGACACACACCAGTGCGCATATCTGATGCCTGCTCAGCAGGCAGAGGCTTAGCCTACTATGCCACAGCACAGGCCCCATATTTAATGATTATTAATCCACCTGCCTACCTGCAGACCTAACAATCTGACCTGAAAACATGCAGAGGTTGTGATATTCATCAAGCGGATAAAAATGATAACCCTTTTAAGTGACACAATTAACCTTAATAATATGAATCTATGGCAGAGCTAATGCTGTTTTTATCAAATCCACTCTATTTTCTTCATCTTAGGTGAACTAGGAGACAAATCTCCAAACTTTCCTTGTAACTAATTGTATTGTTGTTATGTAACAATGCTTTACCCAAAGGTGTGTAGAGAGGGATAATGTAAACATCTCATAGAGTGCTCTAGCTCTTTTTCTTTCCTTTCTCTGATAATCATGGATGAGAAATATTGAGAATCAAGCCTTAGGATTGCTTTATTCATGAAAAGTATAGCAGATATATCAGTAAACTTGAACATATATATCAGTAAAACTGATCCAATCATATGAATGGATATGGAAAAAAAGATAAAATGAACACAGCCTCAAAAACCTGCGAACCAACATCAAACATTCAGCAAATAGATCATGGAAGTCCACAACAAAGAATAAAGTTGAGAAGAGAAAAAATATATTTGAAGACCTAGTGCTCAGAATTTTTCCAAATTTGATGAGCAGCATGAAACATACAATAACCTCAAAAAGTCCCTACTACAATAAGGTTTCTTCATCAAATATAAGACCAAAATATTAAATGACCAATCATAAGGGAATCACACTGATATTAACAGCTAACTTATGATCAGGAACAATGCCTACCAGTAGACAGTGGAATGTCATATTAAAAGTGCTTAATGAAGCCGGCGCTGCGGCTCACTAGGCTAAACCTCCCCCTTGCGGCGCCAGCACACCGGGTTCTAGTCCTGGTCGGGGCGCCGGATTCTGTCCCGGTTGCCCCTCTTCCAGGCCAGCTCTCTGCTGTGGCCAGGGAGTGCAGTGGAGGATGGCCCAAGTGCTTGGGCCCTGTACCCCATGGGAGACCAGGATAAGTACCTGGCTCCTGCCATTGGATCAGCGCGGTGCGCCGGCTGCAGCGTGCCGGCCCATGGCAGCCATTGGAGGGTGAACCAACGGCAAAGGAAGACCTTTCTCTCTCTCTCTCTCACTGTCCACTCTGCCTGTAAAAAAAAAAAAAAAAAAAAAAGTGCTGAACGAGAAAACTGTGGATAAAGAAATCTTTATTCAAGAAAGGCCATCCTTCAGAAATGCAGACATAAAAGGCATTATCTGGGAATACAGATTAAATATGAAAGTCTTCATCACTAGTAGTCTAATGTGACTTACAGGAAATATTAATGGAATTTATAGGTTTTAAAAAAGTGAAACCAAAAAGTACATATAAAAGATGCTGTAAATATATTTTATCTTAACCTCTTTCAAAGATATGATTTTATGTAGAAATATTTGTTGGTGTCATAATATCCAGATCACATAGGAGAGGGAAAGAAAAAAGATCTAGTGGGAAAAAGCTTTCATATTAATATTCTATAGTAGACTGTGAAACATTCTCAGATAGTTACTCTAGTTCCTAGAGTAACCAGTAAGAAAATAATTTTTAAATTTAGTTAAAAATAGGAGTAAAATAGTATTATTTAAAAACACAGAAGAAGGAATAAAGGGGAACAGAGGGATTAATAATATGAGATATGCATAAATGCCTTAGAATCATTACTCATAAATCTCAAAAAGTGAAAACAATGCAATATTCATCAACTGATTGATGGATCAAGAAATACAATATATTCATACAATAAAATATTTAGCCAAAACAGAAATGATATACTGATTCATGATGTAGTATAAATGAACATTGGAAACTTACACTGAGTAAAGACATCATTCACAGAATGCCAAATATTGTATGATTCAATTTGTATAAAATGTCTAGGTAAATCCATAGAGATAGGAAATAGGTTGGATATTGCCAGCAACAGTGAGATAGTTTCAGAGGAATGGAGGATAGCAAAGACTTGTTACTGTTTTGATTTGAAAGGCAGTGTTGCAGAAAGGGTGAGGCAGAGATAGAGAGGTTTTCTATCTGCTGGTTCACTCCCCAGATGGCAGCAACAAATGGTGCTGTGCTGATCCAAAGCCAGGAGCGTGGAGCTTCCTCTGGGTCTCCCATGTAGGGGGAGGGGTCCAAGAACTTGGGCCACCCTCCATTGCTTTTCCAGGCACATCAGCAGAGTGCTGGATCGAAAGCAGAGCAGGTAGGATGGGAACTGATGGTTATATAGGATACTGGCACTTAGGTGGCAGCTTTACCTGCTACACCAGAGTGATGGCCCTAGCAATGACTTTTAATAGGTACTTTTAAGATTGATGAATTACAGCTCAATAAGAATCACATTAAGAAAAGATATAGAGAATAAATAGCAAAATCACAGATGTAGATGAAACCTATAAATGCTTACATTAAATGTGAATTAACTAAAAATCACAATTCAAAGGTATAGAATGTTGGACTAGATAAAACAGTTATATGCTATTTATGATGATCTTCAAAAAGTTCATGAAAATGTATATTATGAAGAAACTCCATGGATTTAAAATTTTTTTGTAGCAGTATTAAATTTTTCTTTGAAGTGAATTTGTCCACAAGACTTTTGAAGTACCCTCATACAAGAGATATAACTTAGATTCAAATACACAGGTAGGTTGAAACCTAAAGTATAGAAAAATATATGCTACACAAACAGTCACTATAAGGGAATGAGAGCTTTTATGTTATCAGAAATGATAGATTTCATGAGAATAGAAATTGATAGAGACAATGAGGAACATTTCCTGATTATAAAGGGAATGATCTGTCAGGAAGATATAATAATCTCTGTGTACATACCCTACAACAGAGCTCCAAAATATATAACATGAAGGCTGACTGAAAAAAATGGAAAAGTAGGTAATTCAATAGTAATATTGAAGATTTTAATTAGCTACTCTTTCTTTAAAAATTGTTTATTAATTTGAAAGTTAGAGTTACAGGGGGGGAGAGAGAGAGAAAGATGAGAGGAAAGGAGAGGAGAGAGGAGAGGAGAGGGGAGGGAAGGGTAGCGGAGGGGAGGGGAGGAGTCAAGCCTTCCATCTGCTGATTCACCCCTCCCCCCAAATGGCTTCAACAGCCAGGGCTGAACTAAGCCAAGAATCAGGAGCTTCATCCACATCTTCCAAGTGTGTAGCAAGGGCCCAAACACTCAGGCCATCTTTCACTGCTTTCTCAGGCCATTAGCAGGGAGCTGGGTTGGAAGTGTGGCAACTAGACTCTAACTACACCAGCTCACATGGGATGCTGGTGTAGCAAGGGATGGCTTAACCCACTGTGCTACAACACTGGCCCCCAATAAGAAACTTAATAATTGATAATTAGACATAAAATCATCTAGGACATTTGAACAACCCTGTCAATCTTGACCCTTATAGAACAATCCACAAATGACTGAACAAAATATTTTAAGTGCACACGAAATATTGTACAGTATAGTCCATAGGCTGGAGCATAAAACTAAGCTTAGTAAATGTGAAAAATCTTGAAATCATAAAAGGCATATCATCTTACCACAAATATATAAGTAAGACTTATATACCAGGTCTGAAAACCTGAAAATGTTTAGAAGTTCACTAACAGATTTCAAAATAACCCATGGATCAGATTTCGAAAAATATTATTTTAACTGAATTTAAAAGGATAAAACCAACAGATCAAATTATATTTAATGCATATATGTACCCCTTAAGGGAAATACAATGGCTTTAAAGTCTATAACAAAAAAACTAAATGATCTCAAACCAGTAACCAAAACTTCCATCTTAGAAACTAGAAAAAATGAAGCAAACTAATCCCAAAACAAGCAGAAGAAAGGGAATAATAAGAGTGTAAATAATTGAACTTAAAAACCAATATAAAAAAAGTTTTTCCTGTGGAAAGGTTAAAAAAAAAAACTTAGCTAGATTAACCAAAAACTAATATTCCATGGAATAAACATGGATTTTTTAGGATCACAAATGAAAGAAGAGATAATAAGGAACCTAATTACACTTCAAGGAACTAGAAAAAGAACAAATTAAATCAATGTGTCAGGTGGAAAAAGGTAATAAAGGTAAGAGCAGAAATCAGAAATAAACACAGAATCAACAAAACTAAAGGGTAGCTTTTTGGAAAGATAAAATTGGCAAACCTTTAGCTAGACTAAAGAAAAAAAGAGAAGCTACTCAAATAAAATTGAAATGAATGAGGAGGCATTGCAAAAAGATTCCTCAACAAAAGGAGAAAAAAATGTATATGAACAAATAGAAGAAATGAATAAATTCCTAGACACGTTTCCGACCAACACTGAATCAGGAAGAGATAGAAAGCCAAAGCTGACCAATAGCAAACAAGGAAATCAAGTCAATAGTCAAAACCTCTTTGGGACAAGATGGCTTCATGAGTGAATTAAAACAAACATTTAAATGAAAAAAAAAATCCTTATTAGCTCTTTTGAAAAGTAGAATAGGAAACACTTCTAAACTCATATTATGAAGCCAGTAGCACCCTGACATCAAAGCCAAGGACATTACAAGATAAAACAACAACAACAACAACAACAACAACAAAAACCCTTACAGTTCAATATCTGTGAGGAACATAGCTGCAAACGAATTCAACACTTCAAAAAGATTATGCACCATAAGCAAATGGGATTTATCCCTGGATGCAAAGTCGGTTGAACATTTTGACCATGAACCATGTTTATACACACACATGCACGCACATACCCACAACACACATTGTGAAATGGCTACATCTAGCTAATTGACATATACATTGTCACTTTACCTCAGGACCATAATATTTGAATCACACACTTGGCTGATCACTCAATCATCTCTGCTGTTAACTCTTTAAAGTTTTCATATTTTTCTGCTTCACCAATATGAAAGACAGTGTCCTTCTTTTCCCAGCTACCAAGGAGAACTCTGGTGTTAATCTTTCATTTTTATTGCTTGCTAAAGGTCCCTGCCTTTTATTTTCCCTTGTAGGAAGTCAACACAGTTGTGACTGCAGGCGAGGTCTGGTGTCCTTGGATACACTGTTCCCCTGCACTTTTCAAATACTGAAGCCATTGCATAGGCAAGGGTTTCTCTGGGAACATTCTCCCAGGTCACCACTGGTGAAATTTTTAAACAAACTTGTTGCTACCTTGTGCTAGGGATCTTTGGTGCCTCCCTTGCCACTGAAATGGGATCTTCCCTCATTGTAAGGCCTGCAGGAACAGGCCTATCCCCCAAACTCTGGAAAGCTCTGGGCCAAAATATGGCATATTTCACCTGATGTGTAAATCAAGGAGTCCAACTACTTTCAACAAATCCTGTCAGATTGCAAACAGGGTTAGCTGTGAATAGAATGGGAAACATACGATTAATTTTCTATACAATGACTTGAAATTTTGAATCTGTAGTTCCCTCAGCACACAAATTTACAAACTAGCAAACCAACCAACCAACCAACCAACCAACAAAAAATATTTATAAAGAAAAAGAAAATGGAAGGAAAGAGAGGATGAGTGTTAGAGTCAGAAGTAGAAAAGAAAGTAAAATATGTGGCTACTTACTACAAAGATAAAAAAATGAGATAGTTACTCTTTCATTAATACGGTGGGTGTGGCAGGGAAGGGGGTCTACAAAGAAGCCTAAAATAAATTTTGTTTAACCCAAAGCTTGGTCAAGTATGACACCTACAGGCTGCTCAAATAGAATTCCTTTGGGTTATGTCGTTTTTGAGAATGCAAGATAAATTTACTTGAAGTTTTTAGTTCAAAATGCACATCCTTGGATACTTCCCCTTGGAGCTATCAATGAATAATTTTGTTTATATTCCTTTATTATTTCATAAAAACTGATAATATTAAAAATAAACTAGCTGAGGTTTTTTATCATTACTTGTATATGCTGGCACTGATCACTGAAAGTCATTGTCCACATGTCTTATTGGTTATCAGGTATGCATGTATGCTTGTGTTCTTATAAAAGAGAAAACACACGTGCATGTAGATGTACATGCCCTCACTCTCTGGAGTTCAGGGACTATAAAAAACATAATAAAGGTAGAATAGAAACCCATACGAGAGGTGATATCTTCAGAAATGCCTTACTTTTAACTATTAAAAATTATCCTTTGAATTTGTCACCCATTGGTTGGGAAAACTTTTATTACTTTGGCTAATTAATGAATGAACAGTTCTTCATGAAAAATGATGAACGATTTTCTTCATAGCAGGCTGTACAGATGGTCAATTTAATCTGCATCCTTGAGACTTCTCATGACTACATTTTGACATCGTGTCATTAAACATTTGTGTATTTAATATTCTAGAAAACAAAGATTGCCATGTCCTGCTATCAGTTTTATTGATAGGATTTCCCCAACTGTACATTATATTTTCACAAAGGAACATGTATATCTGGTCTCCTTAGAGACTCATAGGTTTTGTCCTCAAGTGCAGTAATGATGTTGTGTGAACAGATGTGTGGAGTGGTGGAGATATGTCTTATTTTCTGTAACCTGTCCAAAGATGTCTTCACTAGTGTGTGTGTGTGTGTGTGTGTGTAACCCCTAAACCTTGTATAAATTGAAAATAGAAGGAGCGAATCATTTGTTGGTTATTTCCCAACACTACTATAGGACATTAACCCTGAGTTGTTTATTTTAAATGACAGCAGACTTTGACTTATATGTGTATAATGCTGGCAGTTGTAGCCATAATGTTTAACGTCTTGGCTAGTTCAGTAATTGCTATGAACATGGATAACTACATAGGTCAGAGTCTTACATTTTCTTTTGACATTAAACTTATAAGCATAGCATCCGATGGCTTTTCCAAGGTCTAGGTAACTGCCCTGTATATTTAATTGTACTATATTGACTCCTCAGATTCTCTGTCTTCTGTTATATCATGAATTTCTGCGTGGTGAATTGATTTGGGTCCTCCCAAGAATGCTTATTCCGGACTGCTATTAGCAGAGTACTTCCACTTTGAAGTGCCAGAGTGAGAGATTTCAGGGTTTAGAGCACTAACAAAGGCTTAGAAACATAAACAGACAGGCTAGGAACGCGCCTCCTTGTGGGGTGGTCTTGCTGAGTTCTCCCTGAGAGGGAGAACCAGGGAGGCAGGCGCAGTCCCCTTTTTCTTCCGTGCTGTAGCTGTTGAAAGAGCTCCTTCAGGGAGTCCCACATTAGTTCGGATCAAGCTTCCTTTGTATCCCCTATCAGCCTATAATCTTTTGATTGTTGCCTGTTTTTCACCAGTGAAGAAATAGTAATCCACACTAGTTTATCTCTCCTAATCACAGACTCACAGAGCTGGGTTCTCTGGGCGATTAATTCCCTCTTAGACGCCTAACAGAGTGGATAGTAAACAAAGAGCAAATTTGCAACCTTCAACATAGCTAATTTCCTCTGATGTCAGAATACTTAAACAGGCAGGACCTGCGAATTATTTGATCAAACCTGCTTTTAATCTAAGGCAGGCAGAAGGGCTGTGTCTGGAAGGCTCAGCAGATGACAAGCACCCCCAGGGAGCCTTAGAGAGGGTTTCCTCTTTCAGAAACAGTAGCTTCCTCATTTCCAACTCCAAGGCTGCTCTGTGTTGTTGGAGTAAATTCATAATGGGTAGTTTTCCTGCTTTTTAGAGTTTTATTTTGTTTGGCTGAAAAACTGCTGACCGGATGGAAATAGTTTTCTTTGGCTGTTGGCTGGTTTTCTAATTGGCATATTGCCTTGATATTATTTTAAGTTTGCTAGGAAATGAATTATTAATAAATTATTATTGGAGGAAAGGGAGAAAAAGAGAAAGGATAAAGCGTGATCTGACATCACACACACATACTACTTCTACTGGGATAAGAAAGTGAAAACACAAAGAACAAAAGACATAAATCCATGTGGGTCTTTAGACTACGAAGGGTATTTTTCCACAGTGCTGGTTGGGAGGACAGAGTACTGTCCGGGATGTGTTAAGCAAAGAATTTACTAAATCAGAGACAGCCCTTTGACTTGGTTTCCCTTTAATTTTACTCACAACAGCCTGGCTACTCGCAAGTGGCATGTTGTCAGGAGAGAGAAGGAGATGAGGGGTGGAACTTTCACGTCCCTGCTTGAAATATCATTTTATGACTAGTTTTTGTAGCATTTCACCCGATTAGTGAGATGCCATTGGGAATTCTAATTGAACGGAAATTCGATTTTAAAGGCTAAGAAAGGACACTCTAAAGTGTCATACAAGATCAACCTTGCTCAGGTATCTTTTGGTGGGAATAGATTAAGTTAACAAACAAACATAGAAAAAGTGTGTTGAGTGCATTTTGCCTGTGAGTAAACATCCCTACTGTCTCCTGTTTTCCGCATCTGATCATAAATACTGCTCTCCACCTAAAGTGATTCAGAAGCCGCAGCTTAGAAATAAATTACCCACGCCGCCGCTTTGTGTAAATATGCAGCAAGAATCACGGGCTGCTCCATCTAGTATTTGCCTCCTTGGGTGACGATGAACGTCAAGGCCTGTTATTTGTCATTCTGAAGGCTGCCGGGTGATGATTCTTTTTATTGGTGTCTGCGGGCAAACATATTTCAACGCCCCACGTGCACGGGAGTTCTCGGGGCCGGCTGCCGCCTCTGCCCCCCACCTGCGCCTGCAGCCCCCCGGAGCTCGGCTCCACGCACGCCGCCCTCCTCCCTCTGCAGCTGGCGGCGGGCGCGCTGCCTCCAGCCCTGGACCTGCTCAGTCAGCTGGGGCCCCCTGCGGACGGGACCTGCCACTGTGCGCGCCATGGCAGCGGCAGCAGCATCCCCGCCAGCAGCGGCGGCGGCGGCGGAGGTGGCAGCGACTCGGACCACCGCGCACGCTATTGTTCCTTGGTGTTAGCAGCTCTTTTCCCTTCTTTTCATCTGCAGCGAACAATAGCAAGGGAGAGCTTGGCTGTCCGTCCTGCTCGGGAAGACGTTCGGAGAGCGCACAGGACAATCCCCTGCGGAGAGCGCTGGGATCCGGACCCTGGAGCGGCTGCGGGCGGCATGGGGCTGCGAGCGAGGCGCGCGGCGGCCGGGGGCCGGGCCGTCCTGCAGCTGCTGCCGCCGCCGCTGCTCCTGCTGCTGCTGCTGCTGCGCCCCGGCGCCTGCGGGGCTGCGGCGCAGGGCGAGGCGGAGGCGCCCACCCTTTACCTCTGGAAGACTGGTAAGTGGGACGCACTCCCCGGTCTTCCAGTCTGGCTCCACCTGAAGGGGCTTCTGGACTTCGGATGGGGCCCCCGAGCTTCCTGGGGGCCCGCTGATGCGGGGGTTCTAAGGCAAAAAGTGTGATCCCTAGGCAGCAAATTGGGTCATGTCCGATGTTACTCGGCAAGAAAAACATAACAACGGAGAGGCAACAGTGAGTCATTGCAATGTTATTTCTCCCGCAGCTCCGTAGGGCAAGGCTGCACTTTCAGCATGAAGTGCTGTGTTTGTAACCTCTGCCTTCTCATTCTGCTAACAAATTTAACTAAAATATGTTTCCAGCATAGAAGAAGCAAACAAACAGCTCTGGTCTTGACTCTGTCTTCCGGCAAGCGAGGCGCTCAGCGCCTTGACATAAGTGGATGGAGAGTTGAATTTGTTAAGTTTAGCTTTGTGATAAGTGGGACACGTGAAACAGCCTAGTTAGGGCGGGTCCAGAATCCAAGGTGAAAGGGGCTGGAGCCAGGCTGCTGGGACGACTGTGGAAAGCTTAATTCTTCGGGAGTGGACGGCAGGACCTTAAGCGTGTCTAATTGTTAGGCAGGTCTCTGGCTTTTAAACTTTGCCTTCTTTAGGAATTCGTTCTGCTTTATTTATTCAACTGACCAACAAAAGCAGCAACCAGCTGCCTCCGGGAGCTCCCAGCCAAGTGCCTGACAGTTCAGTGGGCAGTGAGGGGCTGGACAACAATGCGGAGAGAGGAATTCCCTCCCCCTCTGCTCCTGGCTAGCTCGCTCTGTCCACTAAAGGACACGGAGGAGTCTCCAGGAGACCTGGAATTTAACATGGCCCTAGGACACAGTGGGAAAGATGATTCCTGTTGCCTACAGCAAGCAATAATTAAAGAGTTCCTTGGAATGCCTCAATACTAAGAGGACATCACAGGGAAAGAAAGTCTGTATTCATTGTGGGATTGCAGACTTAGCAGAGTTGATCTCATTCCTGGCTTCAGCCCTTCTCTGCCCCCCTGCCGAACAGACAGATCAATCCACCCTACAAATGCACGGATTTCCTGAATTTTTAAAGAAGTTGCATCTCGCCGGTTATCTACTGAGGATAATAAATAGAAATGTATTTAAAGCCAAAGCACATACTTCGCCTGGAAAGGTTGCACGAAACACACAGACCACATTTGAGATTGCTAGATCAATCGGGCTAACACTTTAAATGTAAAGATCATTGATTAATGGATGCAGATGAAATCAAATTATATTCAATTTAAAAGAAGAGCTGAAGATCTTCTGTCATTTAGCTAAAGCCAAGATTTTACTTTTTAAAAGCTCTTTCATAATGACAAACTCCAATAAAATTCTAGTTTATCATTAAATAGTCTTAGTTGGATGGGTGGTAAGAGAATGTGAGGTAAGCAGGTGTTGGGCATATTAGTACTCCACTACCTGAAATTTGTATTAACAAAGTAACAAGAACCAAGCAGTAATTCAAAATGAAAAGAACCTAGACAATATTCACTGTGCAGCATCCGAGGTGCCAATATATGTCAACATAAATGTCGTGGTGGGAACACAAGCCAATAAACAGCTTAAAATAGTGGAGCGCTCTCAGGAGCAAGGATGGGGGGACCTTGAATCAAGTGCCAGTTCTGGCTCTTGCTGGCCGTGTGGACGCAGGCAGTTCACTTAACTTCTGACCCCTGGCTTTCTCAGCTGCATATAAATGGGATGAGACCATCTGACTATCCACAGTGCTGAGTGTTGTGAAAATCAAATCAGTGAGTTATGAGAAAGTAACTTGTCATCTTGGAAGTTATGGGGAAATTTAAGTTAACATGTTGGGGATGTACCTCTTTCTATGGTGATCCTTGGTTTGATGTGGGGAGGAAGGCAAATTAAAGTGGAGAACAAAATAATATCTTGATGTTTTTCCCAGGGAGAAAGCAGAGTTTATTATATCTATATAGGATTTGAGAGTAGTTTTTAGAGAAATTAGAAATATTTAAAGGAAAGTCATGTACTCTAAATGAAAACCTAGAAGTGACAGATTCCTAAGTGTCTATCACTTGATGAAAACAAAGAGACAGAAAGGGAATTGGGAGAGGAAGGAGGTGGGACAGTCTTTGCTGTTTGTTCCAGTGAGATGAATTAATCTTAGTACAGAAGGTTATAGGGAATCACATTAATGGTGAGGTCATTGCATTAAAGTAGTGTAGCAAAAGTTAAAGCAAACATCTGGGATAGGTACTCTGTATGTTACTCACCTGCTACTCAATTTTTATAGCTATTTAATGACTTTGGTTCTTGGTTTCCTATTTTGTGATGTTTAGTGATTATGAAAGATACCTGTATGAGCCTTTTCAGAGCTAAAATGTGTCATGTGCAAATAAATACATCAGAAATACACATATAAATGTATATACACTCATATATATGGTGTAGACCTATGTGTAGCCTACAATGTATGTGCATGTAATATACACATGTGTAATACATATGAATTATACATGATATGTAATCTGCTATGCACAGTATTTGAAAGTTTTATTAAGTCTATTCACAACCAAGAGTTATTGAAGACCTACAATATGCAGTCACTGTGGTGCAGACTAAATGGAATTTTGTCATCCATGCCTCTGAGAAATTCACAATTGAACAATATTGTAAATATACAACAGTTACTACATGACATACCATACCCATGAACAAGGCACTATGAGACCTTTGAGGTTCTGTCCCTGATGGCTAATATATGGAGTGTTTCGAACAGAGATTACTTTTTCTACTGGATCTTGAGGAATGTGTTAGCTTTTTACTGAGGGAGGTGTGAAAGGCTGTTCCAAGCAGAGGGAAGAGATAAAATGAAAGTATATGACAGCACTCCTAGATCTTGATTGTAGAAGTAGTGTGCTGCAACTCAAGGCCTGGATGTTTGGTAAGAATGGGAATATTCAATGCCAGAAGAGGTGCTTGGGAACCAGATTAGGAGAAAACTTTCAAGCTGTGATAGAGAGGTTGGGGTTTAACCTATAAGCAGGTAGTACCCATTGGGAGTTTTGAGCAGAAGATTGATTTATTGTTTTTCTAGATGTGGAGATATGAATCTACAGGCTGGGTGGCCAGTAAGGTTAAGTGATAGAGAGGCAAAGGGGGACATAACTGGACCCATGGAAGTGGCAGTGAGGTATGAGCAGAGGCGGGGTTGTGGTCCCATTGGGGAAGTGCTAGCTCAGGTTTGGGGTACAGGAGATGCAGTGTTTCCCAAGGAAAGTAGGAACAAATGTCCTCAAGTCTCCATGAAGCATGACTCCAGTAATATGAAAGGAGGAAAGGGAGATATATCCTCAGGATGGGAAGGAGAATATTCATTTAATTCAGACAGCTGAACTTGAAGTAGCAAGAGCCTATTTTGATTAATGGATCTAATGGGAAGATGAGAGAATGGGTGGTTTCTTTGAGAAGTTTGGACTGAAAGTATGATTTTGGAATTTAAGATATGATATTTCAAGGTATGAGAGTGGGACAAATCATTAAAGAAAATATTGAAAAGAGGAGCTGGGATACTTTACAGAGAATACTGAGATTGAGGTTCTTGAGAGCTACATGTGAGAGTGAAGGGCCTGGGAAGGTATGGTCAGGAAAGGTGCAATGGTTTTAGATGCTAAATGAAATCATTTTATGAAGGGGATAGTGACAGGATGTATACACAAGTGAGAAAGACCTGGAAAAGGATTATGAAGTGTTTTAGAGAATTTCAAATAAGATCAGTAATTCATAAGACAACGGTTTTTGAAAAGGGTATTTTAGGTAATTGCGATTGAATAATAAAGAAGATGGTGAAGAGAAGGTTGAATAGCTGGGTGTTTTTCAAGATTCTCTTCTGTACTGTTGTTGGTTTGTAAAAGGAAAAAAAAAAAGCCAGCATTTAAGACATCAAAATATATTCATTAAAATATAAAAGTTAGGTTTTTCAACAGCTTGTATCACAGTCATCTGAAAGGTAATTTTATGCAAATAATTGGAAAACATATTTCATATATTCAGGCGAATGGCACATGTATTATTGGGAGGTGAATAGCTACAGTTTGAGTAAGTTTTGGACCAGTTTTATACTTTTTTATTCTAGCATTTAAGGTTGTTTTCATGATAATTATGGTTAATTATATTCACCTGGCAATTCAAAATTAAGAGTGTTAATGGATTGAGCAAAATGTGGTCGACTTAGCATGAGTCAGAAACTATTGAATAATCTAACTTACGTTGACTTCTGTCTTAGAGATATATTTTCCAAAAAGTCTTTTTGGGAAGAGTTGGCTTTTATTTTTTCATTTAATGTTTCATTTAATGTTTCATTTAATGTTAGGTTATTTGAAAGGTGGAGACATAGAAAGAGACAGAGAATTCCCATTTGCTGGTTTACACTGCAAATACCCACAATAGCCAGGCCTGAGCCATACCAAACCTGGGAGCCAAGAACTCCATGAGGGTTTCCCATATGGGTGACAGGGGCACATATACCTGCTGCCTCTCAGGGTAGGCATGAGCAGGAACCTGGAATCAGAAGCAGAGCCAGGACTCAAAATCTAAGCACTCCCAAATGGAATGCACATGTCCAAAGTGGCATCTTTTAACCACTCTGCCAAATGCCCACCCCTCACAAAGGTTTTAATGAAGTCATTGAATTAAATTTACAACAAAATTACATTGAAATCCAAGAAACATGTACATACTAGCCATTATTCAAAGTTCAGGCAATAGGACATTTGCAGGTATTAATTTTCTCTCAAGAATACCTCTCACTTGAAACATTTTAGACCCAAGATCATGCAATACAAGACAGTACCATAATTGACAGTCACTGTGTCCTTTAGCTAGTAATTGCACTAAAATATTCAAACTAAAATATTCACAGTACCTTTGTTCTACAAGTTAAAATGTTACTTTGCTATATGTACTTGTGCTACCAGCTCTTAGAACCAAATATAAAATATTCTGCAATGTAAAAGGAAAAAAATGTTCATATTGTTCATTAAGTTATTAGAGAAAGAGAGAAGGTGAAAGGGAGAGAGAGATTAATCAATCATTCCAGATGGCTATAACCAGGGGTGCCATTATCTAACTCAATTGTTCTGAATTTCAGTTGTGCTTAAGGCTTATCTTTCCTTGGAATGTGTTACTGTTTGCTTGTGAAAGGGAGGACAGGATTGGGTAGAGTAGACAGAGTGTGGGCATCCGTGTCAATCAATCCTGGGCTACATAGATTGGAAACATTCATCCATCTAAACCATAAAATTATTTTATCTCCTTGAATATTTTTCTGTCATCTCCAATATGAAATAATAATTTGTATTCTATAGGAGTTTTCTGAAAGTTAAATTTGGAAACACACCAAATACACTATTAGTGTTTGCCACATATTAGATCAGTAAACGATAGCTTTTATTATTGCTGTTACATAATACAATGGGAGCTTAATTTTGTGACCTGAATGAAGGTTGGTAATGAACATTAGCTTTCTTGAAGCCCCCATGCCCTTTCTTTCGTTAAAGGCACTGGAAATTACAAATTAATATGGTTAATAAGAGTGGTTGATAGTCCAACAAACTATAAAAAATACAGTGTTGTAGAAGAAAGAATATGGACTTTGGACAAACTACTGACAAATCACTGTTTAAATCTTACCTCTTCCTGACTCATCAAGTTACTTAGACTCTCTGACTTCTCTGAGAATGATGATAGATGTTCTGGTGGGGGCGGGGTAGGAGTGGGAAAGGGCATTTGTGAAGTTTTAACAGGAAGCAAATAAAATGATCAAGCATGGCATCCTAAAAACGGTAGATAATCAAAAATGTTAGTTCCCTTCCCATTCGTTATCCTTCATTTTCCTAAAAATGTTGTAACTTGCAGGAATTCCACTGTTAACATATTTCCCTGTCTTCTCCAGCTAAAAGACATGATGAAAAGCAAACCAAGTCTAGAAAGAGAAGTTGTTTGAATACAGGTTTGTCTTTTTCTATTAGTTTGACACTCATATGTGGAATACCTCTACCAAAGACTGTAAAACTATCTTAATAATCATATTCTGGGTTAATTTTGTAAAAAGAATATTTTACCCATCAGTTGGTATTGTGTCTCAGGGGATTTCTCAATCTAAGATTTCACTTTTATGAAATTAACACTGTCAGTTATCACTTTCACATTAAATGCTTTCACAGTAGAACTGTTTGTGTTTAAGCAGTTTTATTTTTAAATAAATTTTAAATTAAATAAATTTAATAGCCCTGCAGTTTATGTTTGCCTTTCTTCCCTTCTTTCTTAGTGTGCAGAGCATGGGTAATGGTTACAGGTCATTCAAAGTTCATTGATGACTTGGAACAAAAAGTGAAATGTTTGGTGGTATTTTTAAGCCTTAATATTTGGCTGAACTGTGGTGACTGAGCTCTCTCCCTATGCAGATTGTTGGAAGCTACCTGGGTTATAAAGTATCAGAAGTCCTGATCAGAAATGAGGTTATGAATGATAGAGGGTTGCACACAACCCAGAATTACTCCCATCCATTATTGTTATGCAGAGAACTGGACTTATGGTGGGGATGGGGTGGGGGAGGATAGTGCCCCACATTCTCGTTCGTGTATTGCTGCAGTGTGATTGTGGGTGAGTCTTAGGAGTAAATGGAGGCGGTCAGTCTGTAATGTGAGTTAGAATGGTGAAACAGGATACAAGGGTCCCCTTGTTAAGGCAATGCTGGAAACCTTTCAGTTTAATGAATATATAGAAAAGGTTTCTTTGAAATTAATAAAAGATCACAGTATGCTAATAAAAGGTGACCTTTAATTAAAGAAACACTGGGAAAGTGTCATTTGAGAAAATACAGCTCTCCTGTCACAGGAACAGTGTGGTGTGAATTGCAGGTGACAGTGAATCATAAGTAGAGATCCTTTTAAATTTTTCCCATCAGAAATTAACATTGACAGTTTAGATTGCATTAAGATGATTAAATACTTTAAAAATATGTTTAGTTTCCAAATAACTAAGCAGTAGGAAAGCTCCTGTTTAGAAGAAGTGATATAACAATTAAAAACATATTGGGAGGGGCTGGCACTGTGGCGTAGCAGGTAGAGCCACCACCTGCCGTACCAGTATCCCATGTGGGCACTGGTTCAAGCCTTGGCTCCTTCACTACCAATCTGACTCTCTGCTATGAAAGCAGTAGCAGATGGCCCAAGTCCTTGGGTCCCTACACCCCCGTGGGAGACCTGGAAAAAGCTCCTGGCTCCTGGCTTTGGATCAGTTCCAGCTCCGGCCATTGTGGCCATCTGGGGAATGAACCAGCGGATGGAAGACCTCTCTCTCTCTTTCTACCTCTGCCTCTGTCTCTCTGTAACTCTGCCTTTCAAATAATAAATAAATAAATCTTTAAAAAAACATATTGGGAAAGGATAGAGAAAACATGGTAATACTTACGACAGTGATAGCATATATGACCTATCTATTGCTTTTGATGCACAACTGGACTTACCAAAAAGATACCATTACATCTTTCAGAGGAAATATTAAACTAATTGATATTTTTGCATAATTTATATATGAAATCATCATTTTGGGTTATCATTTTTACTGGTTCAGTTGTATCAAGGTGAAAGTATTGGGAGAGTAATGAAACAAGAGCAGATAGGACAAAGTACAAATGAGCTGCTTTATATAGACTCTGGTTTTTAAATGACATATGCAGTAGGATAGTGTTGAGGGAGGTGATTTTGAGTCACATTAGAGTACCTACACTAAAGGTGTTGAGGGGCCAGCGCTGTGGCATAGTGGGTAAAGCTGCCACCTGCAGTGCCAGGTTTCCTTATGGGTGCTGGTTCGAGACCTGGCTGCTCTACTTCTGATCCAGCTCTCTGCTATGGCCTGGGAAAGCAGTAGCAGATGGCCCAAGTCTTTGGGCCCCTGCACCCATGTGGGAGACTGGGAAGAGGCACCTGGCTCCTGGCTTCAGATCGGCGCTGCTTCGGCCGTTGTGGCCAACTGGGGAGTAAGCCAGTGGATAGAAGACCTCTTTATCTCTGTCTCTCCTTCTCTCTCTGTGTCACTCTGACTTTCAAATAAATAAGTAAATCTTTATAAAAATTAAAGGTGCTACATTAGTACATTTAGGAGAAGCTGAGCATGACTACTAAAACTTAGGGAGAAAGTGAGACATTGTAAAAAAAAAAACAAAACAGAAGAGAGATGATAGGGAAATGGTCTTCATTTAAAATTTTACTTTTAATGAGTAGAAATTACAGAGTTCTCATATATGCTCTATCTCCTCATCTTTCAACTTTATTAAAATCTTGCATTAGTGTGGTACATTTGTTATAACTGATGAGTCAGTATTGATACTGTTAAGTTTGTGATTTAGGTTAAGGTTCATTCTTTGTTTTATACATCCTATGAGTTTGACAAGTATATGATAGCATGTATTCACCATTACAGTACTGTACGGAGTAGTTCCACTATCCGAAAACCTCTTGTGCTCCACCTGCCCTCCCTCCCTTCTAGAAGCCACTGATTCTTTTTTTTTCCCTATTTTTTTTTTACTGTCTTCATGTTTGTGCTTTTTTGAGAATGTTGTATAGTTGGAATCATACAGTATGTGACTTTTTCAAATGGGCTTCTTCACTTAGAAATAAGAATTTAATTCTCCTCCATATGGTGTTGTGGCTTGATATCTTGTTTCTTTTTAGTGTTGATTAATATTTCACTGTATGGATATATCACACTTTGATCATTTACAATTGAAGGAATCTTAGTAACTTTGAAGTTTTTGCATTTATGAATGTGAAGATTTTTGTCTGGATATAAGATTTCAACTTTTTGTTTTAAGTACTAAGGATCAAGTTATCTAATCTTATGTTAATTAGAGTAGAGCTAACGTAGGTGGGGGTCCATAAGTTTGCCATACAATTTGAGTGTTATAGCAGCAGCAATAACAGGACACTCTAGTACTGTACATAGATGAGGTTGCAAGTAAATTTTATCATGTGCCTGTTAAAGAGTGGCAACAGACCACATTAGTGCCTATTTGTGTTGCTTTATTTAAAGGTTATTTTTATTTTCTGTACCAAAATCAGAGAGTGCAATTGTGTATGTCACAGAGGTCCTTGTATTTGGGGAAAGAGATTAGTTGCAAAAATTGAATCCATAGCTCAGAATGAAAAAAGAACTAATTGGTCAGTACTTAATTAAATGCATATGAGGGTACTTCAAAAAGTTCACATAAATAAAACTAAAAGATAAGTTTGTTTTGGTGCAAAATTTCTTGAAATTTTTGCATTTAATGAGGATTCAAAAATTCATGAGAAATGAATATTATGAAAAATGCATGCATCTCTGTGTGTGTGTGTGTGTGTGTGTGTGTGTGTATTAAATAAAATGAAATGTCCAGGAACAGACTTTGAATGAGATTCTTGACCCAGTTTTGTCATTTATTAATATGCCTTCTAATCTCTGTCTCTTATTCCTCAGCCACACCACAGATATGAAATAGTTCCTACCTGCCCATATTATTTTTAGATAATTTGAGATAAACCTGTCAATGATGCTGATGGTGACTGGTGCAAATCAGTAGTCAGTAAATGTTATCTCTGACTTGGGAGAGATCCTGTTGTGAACTGCTGATGCCTCCTCCTTGGTACAGAGTCTGTCTCTTGGATCTACCTACATCATTTCCTTCTTCATTCCCACTCTTGCTTGGCTCTCCATATGCATCTCAACCTTCCCTACATGGAACACTGCTGTTTTCTACCTGCTGTCACAGCCAGCAGCAGAATTGCGATACCCTCAGCCTTGCTGTCTGCATGATTGTTCAAAATATAGCTTTCAGATACGGTGACATTCTGTCCCAGTGTTTTATTTTTACTTGTGATTGTGCATATCATTTCCATGCAGGAAATGTTAGAGGTATGACTATTTAGTGAAACTGTGCTTCCCATAATTCTTTGTGTGACTACACCTGAGGATATTCTTGGCAAGACTTTCCTGCTCTGTGATGCTGTGTGTAGGAAGTGAGAAGTAAATTCTAAGGCTTCTCCTAATGTGCAGTATAGATAGATAGATAGATAGATAGATGGATATATCTTTACTTGTATATCCCACCTATATACTTCAAAACATATGATTCAAAATCTACTGTAGGGTACTAAAATAGTGTTTTCTGACTTGGTGGAGAGATAACTGTTTCACACCCATTCCAACCCATATATTTGTACATTTGTAAATATAGATAATTATAATAATTTAACATACCATTATGGGCCCACTCATATATATAAATATGAGTATGTAAATTTATATATATGAATATGTGTATATTTTTATATGAACACATATGTACAGATGGATAAGTAAATATGTATATATAGATAAATGACAATTATTTATGTTTAAATTACTATATAGGACTTCATAGTTTATCTGGTATTATGGAAATTATATCTCCTAAAATGTATTTTATGTGTGGTACCCATAGTTGTGGCTTCTAAAAATATGTGTAATTATGAATAATTTTTATTGACATACAAAAATTATGATGAAATTATAGTTTGAAAGTTTTGTGCCAACCTTTATGTTCATCAAAAATCAGCTCTTAAAAAAGCTATTATTATACAAGCCCTTGCATTACCTCCCACTACCTTATGGCTTTTATTTTAAGATCTTTTTATGTCTAACTGTCTTCCTGTATTTGCTACTCTGGTGTCTGAACCAAGTCTACAAACTGCAGTGCCTGCACAAATTTCCAAGAAATATTTTCTTCTAATAGCATCTGCCTACCAGCATATTTGTGAACAGTATTTATATAAATATCACTTGTAAATAGTCTATGTTGCTTATGACATCTGGCACTACTGGTAACAGACCCAGGTGGAATAATAGAGATTATTATATATACATTTCTTTTCTCTAAGAGATAGTCCATTCAGAGCCAACACATTGCACAACTACAGGGATTCGCATTCAGACTTAGGTGTCCATTTTCTTCACCTGTGTACATGGATCAGGGTCAAATAAGAAAGCTTGCAGTTGCTTGGTGTCTATTTGATGCAGACTCTGAGCCAGGTACAAGGGAGCAACATGAACAGCACATGAAACCATCCCTCCTGGAGTTCCCTATCACATGTAAATAGTGAATCTACGCTAGTGAATTTGCTGCAAAAGTAGAAGCATGCTAGATGTAGAACAGATAGGGATACGATTCTGTTGCAAAAGGAGAGAGGGAAATAAAGTTCTCATAACACACAAGTTTGAAAAATAAACAATTTACAAGATGCCCATTTACAAAATGGGCAAAGTTTATAGAAAGATGGAATTCCAGGCTGAGAGAAGCACTTGTGAAGAAATCAGATGACATGTGTCCAGGCACAGCAGGAAATTCTGCAGCATAAAAAGTAAGGAGTGAGCTGGGGCGGGAGGAAGATTGGATGAATTAGGGAGAAGGGAATGGGTTGACCAAACAGAGCTTGACACAGGCATGAGGAGCTTGGTCTCTCTTTGCTATTGTTGATTTATGCAATCTGGAGGCCTATGTCTATTTGAATGTATAAAAATGCCAGGAGAGGAAGAATATTAAATATTAAATCACAAGTGAATTTTTGAATTTTATGATTGTCCATATCCATGAACTATTATGTTTCCTTCCAAAGTTTCCCATAGAAATGCTGTATCTCAGGTAATGCTAATTTTCCAATAATTTGGTATTCTTTTAATTTTATTAAGATTGAATCAATATTTTATATACTGGTTCTTCAGTTTTGATTACAAAAAATAAATAAGCTTTAAATCTATACACAGTTTCATTGATGGGATTTGTGGCATAGAACATTAATAAGGGAAGTGGACCAGGCAGGGCATAGAGCCTGGCTGTTTGCAGCTCTCCTTTGCTGGGTAGTTCATTCTCGAGAAACAACAGCACCCATCCTGCTGAAGGTCTGTTGTTTGACATTGGTTAGAGGTTGGGTTCAAGGGACAGCCCTGTGGCTACATACTTTGTCCAGTGGGCCGAAACTGGATAACAGGCAATTATTTTTAGGCTTTTGCCTTTGACAGTCATATCAAGTCTTCAAAAAACATGACTCTTAGAGTGGGCATTTCATGCAGTGGGTGAGACACCACATGGAACATCTGTGTCCCATATCCGAGTGCCTGATTTGAGTCCTGACTCCACATCCGATTCCAGTTTCCTGCTTCTGGAACCCTGGAAAGAAGCAGATGATGGCTCATGTACCTGCCACTCTTATGGGAGACCTGGATGGAGTTCTCAGCTACAAGCATTGGGCCTACTTAACTTTTGTTGTGTGGGCATTTGAGAAATGAATCGCAAGATAGAAATTTGCTCTCCCTCTCTCACTCATCCTTTCAAATAAAGTGAAAATAATAAAAAAAAAATTGAAAAATGTGAAACTTACAAAAAAGTGTAGAGAGGATATTGAAAGGACACCCTTTTTGAGTTTTACAGAATGATTACATCAGAGTATATGGAGCACCAGCTCGAAATTAGTGTCTGAACAGCCATGTTTGCAGCCGGCATCCCCCCTGCTCTACAGGCTGTGCCCCATTAGTTCTCATTTGCTGACGGGCCCTGTGGAGTGAGAGGAGCCTTGAGGATCAAGGCATCTGCTGCCCCTGAGCTGGCGTGGAGAATCACAGGGACGCAGCAGAATCACAGGGTCAGGAGCTCTATAAAACAGTTGCTTCTGACAGTTTGCAATGGTGACTGCCTATCTGATGAGATAGCCATCAGAATGGATTTGGATTTATGGAATCCAGTAATTCATAAGGAAAGCTTTGACTACTGCTAAGATACATTTTTCTTCCTGTCCCTTACTGCAAGATTTAATGTAAGTTCTTCAGTTTCTGCGGCTTGTTTTATAAGAGAACTGGCTTTGAACTACTTCATGAGTGAGAGTTCCACAAGAACAGAATAAATATTACAGAGACCACAAGATGGTCTCAACCTTGGCTGACCAAGCACTGCAGAGCTATGCATATCCCGATTTCCCCAATCATCACGCGAGCTTTCACAGCTTTTAAGACCATTCTTCTTGAAGTAATTTTCTACCTTGGTAATTATTATATGACAAATATGAAAATCAGGAAAAATGACTCATGCCATGTTAGTATACATAGATGAATCTTCCTTCTTGGCTGTGTGCTAACTACTGGGATTGCTACTACACAGACATTCTTTATACAGCTTTGTTGGATAGATTTCATTCTAGGCCGTTTAATGTATACAATTCAATGACTTTAGTATTTTTACAATTGTCAATCCATCACCATAATCACGTCTATAGCATTTTCATTTACTTCCACCCCTCAAAATCCTAAATCCATCAGCTTTTCCCCCATGGCTTAAAAAAATATTAACCTGCTTCCTGTCTCTAAACTTGCCTCTTCTGGACACATCATATAAATAGAATCATGCATGGTCATTTGTGACTGGTTTCTTTTACTTAGCATGGTGTTTTCAAAGTCACTTTATTTTCATTTCATTGTGTTTATTCACCAATGGATGGACATTTAGGGGTCTGTCTACCTTCTGATCATTAAAAAACAGTACAATGAACATCTGTATGCAAGTTTCTGTGTGGATGTATATTTTCATTTCTTTTGGATACATATAAGGAAACTTTTAAAAGATCAAGGAAAAAAAAGAAATAAAGTGTATTTCCCATGAACTCTTTGAAGACTGCTTATGCTTTGATACTTTAGATAGAATTGCTGGACCTTATGGTAAATCTATGTTTAATTGTTTGAAAAACTGTCAGTCTGTACCATATATTTTTAAACTCAGCACAGCAGAATACCGATTAAATTTCTAGGAACTTCAGTTATGATAAAATTTTCATTAGAAATTATGTAATTAGAAGGTAAGTAGTTAAAATATAGGAAAGTACTTTAGGAGACCTAGTTCATAAAAAGAAAAATATGTTTTGGAGGAGAATTTGCTGAAATAACCATGATCATACTTGATAGGATACCTAGAAGAATCTCCTATGGTTTTTATCTGATCATATTGATTATACTGGCATACAAGATGCCAGTGCATTTTTTTAAAAAGTGTGTGTGATGGGAGAGCTGTGTTTTAATAAGATGTTGGGAAATCTAGGGGCCAGCATTGTGGCATAGTGGATAAAGCTACTTTCTGAAACACCAGCATCCCATATGGGTACCGGTTCAAGTCTTGGCTGCTCCACTTCTGATGCTCATGGCCTTGGAAAGCAGTGAAAGATGGCTTAATTATTTGGGCCCCTGCCACCATGTGGGAGACCTGGATGCAGCTCTTGCTTCTGGTTTTAGCCTGCTCCATCCCTGGCCATTGTGGAGTCTGGGAGTTGAATCAGCATATGGAAAATCTCTCTTTCCCATCTCCTCCTCCCCCCAGCCCCC
Source organism: Oryctolagus cuniculus (assembly GCF_051225735.1). Classification (NCBI taxonomy): domain Eukaryota; kingdom Metazoa; phylum Chordata; class Mammalia; order Lagomorpha; family Leporidae; genus Oryctolagus; species Oryctolagus cuniculus. The sequence goes on from NC_142882.1 coordinate 70,700,372, forward strand.
TACCTCTGTAATCCTGATGTTCAGGTAAATAAATAAATCTGTTTAAAAAAAGAAATCTAGGTGATATTGATGAGAACATTAAATGTTTTGGCAATTTAGAAGTTGCCAGTTTGGTTTCTATGAACTAACAATACCTCCTTGCATTCTCATGATACTGAAAATTTTCTAAGCATTCATGCTTGCATTTTCTCTTACTAAATTCTCACAATTTTTTCCATAAGTATACTGCAAGAAGGAACATCCTTCCTCTTTAATGAAAGAGTAGACTCAGGTACCTGAGATGAATTAGTACAAACCAGTTAGATGTGTTCTTTGTTTTATTTTCAAATATTTGGTTTACTTTTTCTTTAATTTTTTGAATTTATATAAAGGGAACAATTTCATGTATTTCATATGTACAGTTTTAAGGCATAATGATAACTTCCTACCCTATCTCCCCTCCCCTCACTCCCACCCTCCTCCTCCTCCTCTTATTTTTCTTTTAATTTTCACAATGACATACCTCCAATTAACTTCATAACCACAAGCCTAACCCTCCACCAAAGAATACAACAAGCAGCAAGTAGAAAAGCCACTCTTCCTTAAGAGTATAGACAAGAGCTATAAACAATAATCAAACCTCAAAATGTCATTTTCACTCATATACATTACTTTTATTGGTCTCTGCGTATTTAAAACCACAGATCTAAAAAAAAAAACATATGAAATTTGTCTTTTTGGGACTGGCTTGCTTTCCTAAGCATAGTGGTCTCTAGTTGTATCCATTTTGTTGTGAAAGGCAATAGTTCATTCTTTTTTCTTGTTTTTTTTTTTTTTTTTCCAGCTGAGTAGTACTGCATAGTGCATCTGTACCATAATTTATCTATCCAGTCATCAGTTGATGCGCATCTTGGGTCATGACATATCTTAGCTATGCTGAGTTGGGCTGCTAGAAACATGGGGGTACAGAACTTTTTTATGCTGATTTCATTTCCTTTGTATAAATTCCATGGAGTGGAATGACTGGATCATATGGTAGCTCTATTTTCAGATTTCAGAGAAATCTCTATATTGTCTTCCATAAAGATTGTACTGGCTTATACTACCATCAATAATGTATCAGGGTACCTTTTTCTGCACATCCTCAAAAGCATTGCATTTTTTATTTTTTTGCATGATACCCATTCTAACTGGGGTGAGATGAAACCTCACTGTGATCCTGAGCATTTTTTCCTGTTGGCTCTTTGAATTTCATCCTTTGATAAATGCCTGTTAACAACCTTATCCTGTTTCTTAACTGATTTTCTTGTTTTGTTGTTGTTGAGTTTCTTGAGTTCTTTACAGATCCTGGATATTAATCCTTTATCAGATGTATAATTTGCAAATGTTTTGTCACATTCTGTACATTGCCTGTTTACTTTGCTGAGCGTTTCCTTTGCTGTGCAGAAGCTTCTTAGCTTGATGTAATCCCATTTGTCTATTTTTGTCTTTATTGCCTGTGTTTCTGGGGTCATATCAAGAAGTCTTTGCCTGTGTCAGTGTCTTGCAGGGTTTCCTCTATGTTTTTCTCTAGTAAGTTGATGGTTTCAGGATTTAGATTTAGATACCTGAGTTGATTTTTTAAAAAAATTATTTATTTATTCAAAAGGCAGAGCTACAGAGAGGCAGAGGCAGAGAGAGAGAAATGTCTCCCATCCTCTGATTCACTCCCCAGATGGCCACAATGGCTAGAGCTCAGCCAATCCAAAGCCAGGAGCCTGGAGCCTCTTCTGGGTCTCCCATGAGGGTGCAGGAGCCCAAGGATGTGGGCCATCCTCCCCCGCTTTCTCAGGTCACAGCAGAGCTGGATCAGAAATGGAGCAAGTGGGACTCAAACTGGCGCCAATATAGGATGCTGGCGCTGCAGATGGCAGCTTACCACTATCTCACTGCATTGGCCCATGGGTTGATTTTTGTAAAGGATGTAAGATAGGGGTATTATTTCATCCTTCTTTATGCAAAGATCCAATTTTCTCAGTACCATTTGTCAAAGAGACTTCCTTTCTCCAGGGAGTGATTTTTGCCTGTTTATCAAAAATTGGTTGGTTGTAGCAGTGGATAAATTCTTGGGGTCTCCAGTCTTTCCATTGGTTGAAATGGCTATTCTTGTGCCAGTACAAGGATTTTTTTTTATTATAACTGTCCTGAAATATGCCTTGAATTCTGGGATTGTGATGCCTCTAACTTTATTTTTATTGTTTAGGATAGCTTTAGCTTTTCAGAGTATTTTGTGGTTCCATATGAATTTTAGGTTCAATTTTACGAGCTGAGAAGAATGTCTTTGGTATTTTGATAGGGATCACAATGAATCTGTAGATTGCTTTGGATAATATGGACATTATGTTGATATTATTTATTGCAATTCATAAACTTGGAAAATTTTTCATTTTTTGTATCTTTCTCAGTTTCTTATTGCTTTAGGAATTTAATTGTATAGATCTTTCACATCCTTGGTTAAGTTTATCCCAAGGATAAATTTAAAATTTAATAATTTTTATAGCCATTGTGAATGATACTGATCTTTCAAGTTTTTTCTTAGCCATAATATTATTTGTATATACAAATGTGATTGATTTTTGTGTATTGATTTCATATCTTGCAAGTGTGCCTGCCAAAGTCTCTTAAAGAGTTCCAACCATCTCTTAGTAGTGTCTTTTGGTTCTCCTATGTATAGGATCATATCATTTGCAGAGATAATTTGACTCCCTCCTATCTCATTTATATCCCTTTGACTTCTTTTGCTTGTCGAATGGCTCTGGCTTAAACTTCCAGAACTATCTTGAATAATAATGGTGAGAGTGGACAACCTTGGCTGGTTTTGGATCTTAGTGGAAATACTCCCAACCTTTATCCATTCAGTATGATGCTGACTGTGGGTTTGTCGTATATTGCCTTGATTGTGTTGAGGAATGTTCCTTCCATACCCGATTTACTTAAGTTTTTTTTTTTTTTTTTATGAAAGGATATTGTATTATATCAAATGCTTTCTCTGCATCTATTGAGATAATCTTATGATTTCTATTCTTCAATTTGTTAATGTGTAGTACAGCATTTATTGATTTATGTATGTTGAAACAACACTGCATACCAGGGATAAATCTCACTTGGCCTTGGTGTCTGATCTTTCTTAATGTGTTGTTTGATTTTATTAGCTAATATTCTGCTGAGGGTTTTTTCATCTGTATTCATCTGAGATATTGGTCTATCATTTTTTCTTTCTTGTATCTTTTTCTGGTATTGGGATGAATGTGAATTTGATGCTGACCTCAAAGAAGGAGTTTGAATAGTTGAGGATAGTTGGAATTAGTTCTTCTTTAAAAGTTTAGTAGAATTCAATAGTAAAGCCATCTGCTCCTGGACTTTTTGGTTGGGAGAGTATTATTATCTATTCAATCTCTGTGTTGATTTTTAGTCTATTTAGGTTTTCTGTGTCTTCCTGTTTCAATTTTGGTAGGTTGTATGTATCTGTAAATCATAGAAATTAACCATTTCTTCTAGATTTTCCAGTTTGCAAGCATTCCAGATGTTTCTTTTTATTTCTATGGTTCCTATTGTAACATCCCCTTTTTCATTTTATTAAGTTGGATCTTTTCTTATTCCTCTTTTTTTTTTGGTTAGTTGAAGCAGTGATGAATTAGTTTTTGTTTATTTTTTTAAAAAATTAACTGTTCATTTCACTGATCTTTTGTATTTTTCTGTTTCAGTTTTTTTATTTCTTCACTTATTTTCTTATTTCTTTCCTCCTACGAATTTAGAGTTTGTTTTGTTCTTGTTTTTCTAGTCCTTTAGATACATTATGAGATCATTTATCCTTTACAATTTCTTGATGTAGGCATTAATCACTATAAACTTTCCATTGAACACTTTTTTTGTTGTATCCCGTAAGTTTTGATATGTTTTGTTCTTGTCTTCATTTCTTTCTAGGAATTTTTTAGAAGATTTTAGTTATTTGAGAGGTAGAGTTAGAGACAGAAAGAGAGGGAGGGAGGGGGACGGGGGAAGGGTCTTCCATCTGCTGGTTCACTCCCCATATGGCCACAACGGCCTGAGCTGGGCCTATCCAAAGCCAGGAGCCAGGAAGTTCTTCCAGGTCTTACATATGGATAGAGGGGCCCAAGAACTTGGGCCATCTTCTACTGCTTTTCCAGGCCATTAACAGGGAACTGGATTGTAAGACAAAAAGCTGGGACGGTAACCAGTGTCCATATTGGATGCTGACATCGCAGTTGGAGGCTTAGCCTACCCCACCACATCCCCAGCCCCTCTAAGAATTTTTTGATTTCCTTTTTGATTTTTACCATGATCCATTGTTTATTCAGGAGCATGTTGTTCGGTTTCCATGTATTTGTATATTTTCTGCAGATTCTTTTTTTTTTTTTTTGACAGGGAGAGTGGACAGTGAGAGAGGGAGAGACAGAGAGAAAGGTCTTCCTTTACCGTTGGTTCACCCTCCAATGGCTGCTGTGGCTGGCACACTGCAGCCGGCGCACCGTGCTGATCCGAAGCCAGGAGCCAGGTACTTATCCTGGTCTCCCCTGTGGGTTCAGGGCCCAAGGACTTGGGCCATCCTCCACTACACTCCTGGGCCACAGCAGAGAGCTGGACTGGAAGAAGGGCAACCAAGACAGAATCCAGCACCCCAACCGGGACTAGAACCTGGTGTGCCAGCGCCGCAGGTAGAGGATTAGTCTATTAAGCCATGGCACTGGCCCTGCAGATTCTTAAGATGAATATATATAGATTCATTTCATTGTTGTCAGAAAAGATACATATTATGATTTCAATTGTTTTGAATTTGTTGAGACTTGCTTTATGGCCTAGCATATGGTCTATCCTAGAGAAACTTACATGCACTGACGATAAGAATATATATTTTACAGCTGTATGGTGTAATGGTTTGTTGATATAAATTAGGTCCATAGTATAGCTTAATTCTATTGTTTCTTTTTGGATTTGTTGTCTTATTGATCTGTCCATTGATGAAAGTGAGTATTGAAGTCCTCCATTACTACTTTGTTAGAGTCTATGTCTTGCTTTAGATCTATTAATATTTGTTTTAAATAGCCAGGTGTCCTAGCATTTGGTGCATATAGATTTACTATTCACATCTTCCTGTTGAATCCACCCCTTAATCATTACATAATGCCCCTCTTTGTCTCATTTAACAGTTTTTGTCTTAATGTCTATTCTGTCTGCTGTTAGAATGGCTAAACCTTCTTGTATTTGCTTTCTGTTAGCATGGAATATTTTTCTATCCTTTCACTTTCAGTCTGTGTGTATCTGTTGGTAAGGTAAATCTCTTGTAGGCAGCAAATAGATGGGTTTTGTTTTTTTATCCATTCAGCCAATCTGTGTCTTTTAATTGGAGAAGTTAGGCCATTTACATTCAAGGTTATTGATAAGTAACAACTGTTCCTGCAGTTTTTCCATACATATTCCTATTACTTGTTTTGAATTCCCTTTGTTGTTTTACTCGGAAATATTCTGCATTTACATTCTGCCAGGAGGCTGACTTTGTTCTTGTGTGTATCACATCCTTAAATATCATTTGTAAGGCTGGATGAGTGGTGACAAACTTTTTCAGTTTCTATGTGTTTTGGAAGGTCCTGATTTAACCTTCATTTATAAATGACAACTTTTGCTGAGTAAAGAATTCTTGGTTGACGTTATTTATTTTCTTTTAGTATTTGACCATGTCTTTCCTTTCTCTGCTATTGTACAGGGTTTCTGATGAGAAATCAGCTGTCATTCTAATTGGAGATCCTTTGAAGTTAGTCCAGAGCTTCTCTCATGCACATTTTAGAATCTTTGTGTTTTACTTAGGAGTTCTGTGTGTTTCCTATACTTGGATGTCCCTATCTTTCTACAGATCAGAGAAATTTTTGCTACTTTATTGAATAGATCTTCTAATACATTCTCTTTTCCACACCTTCAGGAACTCCTATGATTTGTATGATTGGTCATTTCATAGTATCCAATATATCTTGAACTGTTTTTATTTTTTCTAATTTTTTCTTATTTTTTGAGATACTTTAAAGGTTTGTCTTCTAGCTCAGATATTCTTTTTGCCACAGCAAGTCTATTGTTAAGGTTTTCCACTTTATTTTTTACTTTACATATTGTATTCTTTGTTTCTAATATTTCAATTTTATTTCTCTTCAGTATGTCTATCAGCAGAATTTCTCATCATGTCATGGGTTTTCCTTAACTCATGTATTTACTTCTGTATGATTTTGAGTAATCTTATAATCATTGTTTTGCATTCATTTCAGGCATTTCATCAATCTCTTCATCTTCACATTCTAGTACTAACGTGTTTTTGTGTTCCTTTTGGGGAGTTATGATATCTGTGTTATTCATGTTTCTTGTATTCCTATGTTTATTTTAGGCATTTGTGGAAACACTTGTTGGTTTTCTCCTCTCAGGGCTTTTTTCTTTGAAATATGCCTTTATTCCTTGGTGTTTGCTGCTTCAGAAGATATGCAGAGACAGGTGCTGGGTGAGGTCATAGAGCTTTTACCAGAGCTTGAGGGTGGGTCAGGAGTTCAAAGTGACACCCAACTTGGAGTTTGTAGGTCTCCTCTATTGTCAGCACAGGGTAGGGTATTTGGGGATAGGCTGTCGTGTTCACAGCCTCAGTTCCTCTCTGCCAAGTTGAACAAGTTGCTCATGTTGAGCACACAGTGCCTACACGCCCCACCCACACAGGTGTATGAACCACACAAATGATCTGTGTGCTCCTTAGTGTGAGCATGGAATCATCTGTGATTACCCACCCCAAGTGCTCAGGGAACTATGAGCTTCTGAAGCCAGTCACAGGATTGCCCAGACACGTCCACACCCCACATTCTGTGGCACAATCACAGAACTCCCACAGTCACAGCACACAGGGCTCCCAGATTCACAGAGGGCATGGGATCCACTCAGCCCCATGAACCTCCCTTGTCCATGGCAAGAGCCATGTCACTCCCAGAACCAGCTGCCTGACTTACAGAAGTTGGTCGGTGCTCTGCCTTGGCAAGTGGAGTCAGGATCCTCGATAGAGTGGGGGGAGGGGAGAGCCTCACAATCCCAAGTGGGCAGCCCACCCCCTGCTGACTCTGCAGGCCAGACTGAAAGTTAGCAGGGACTGTGGATTTATCCCTCTGATGAAATCCCCCAGTCACATGCTGGCCACAGCACCCTCTCCTAGCTTTATTTCTCCCTCTTCCTCTTCTTCTTCCTTTTCTTCTTCTTATTTCTCCTCCCTCTTCCTCTCTTCCTCTTTCTTCTCTTCTTCTTCCTCCTCCCCTTTTCTTTTTTGAAACTTTATTCATTTATTTGAAAGAGTTACAGAAAGAGGGAGAGACAGAACAGAGAGAGATCTTACATCCACTAGTTCATTTGCTTTCCCAGGAGCATTAGCAGCGAGCTGCATCAGAAGTTAAGCAATTGGGACTGGAACAAGCCACTTGTATTTGTAAGCTGATGTTTTAAATAAGAGTAGTAGCCAGTATATATTGCTTGGCTTCCTTTATTCTATTCTATACACAAAAATAAAATTTTTCTGTACCGCACTTAAAATATAAAGGATTTTTCACTGAAGAACCTAAGATCCAAAAAAATATTCTTTGGTAATATGAAGAGTAAGTCAAACATTGGTAATAGAAATTTATAACTTTCAGAAAAACATAGGGAAATACAGTAAACAATGATAGATTTGTACTTTTATAAATATTTTAATATTTGATATGTGCACCAGGCCCTTGAGAAAATTCTTGAAGTTGTACCACTTGCAGGTTGATTCAATTACATGACAGAATAATGGTAGATTTTTTGTAAATGATCCTTTGCCCTATCATCAAATATAAGAGTATCTTCATATTGTCCAATGACAATCTACCATTTAGAAGTATAAAATGCTGTTTCAAATAATAACTCAATATTCAGTTTTAGTATATTGATAGTATCTTGTTATAAAGAATTTTACTATAGGTTTTCTTTAAAGTAAAAGCACAGGAATTTACACTGAATGCCTACAAGACATCCTAAATCTTTCTGCACCAGCATCCTCTCTAAGTACTCCACAATGTACACTTGCTCTATTCCTCTCCCACGTAATCTCAGGTTTCTCTCACTCTCTCCTTAAATTTCTCTCATTACTACACGGTTCTTCCCTTCCCTCCCACCTCTTGTCTAATCATCCAAATACAGTATTATAGCCTGTCTTTAATTTCAGGGAATCTTTTTCAAGTGTGTAAACTGATATAATCTCTTGAATAACAGAATTATCAACAACAGAAGTGCTGACTGTTGCAGCACAGGGAGCCTTGAATTCCAGATGTCGTGTTCCTTTCCTTTCCTTCCCAAAAAGAGCTCAAGTGAAAACCTGCTGGCATCATTATATTTGTCTGCAGGCAGCTAAACTGATATATTCAGTACAGACTGCTGTATGGGATACAGCTGTGAAATGAGCTAAAATTTATTATTGCAGGTGAAAGAACTAGTGTAAATTTATTCAAATTAAATCCTTTGGAAGTATTGCAGTAAATAAGCTCCAGAAGCATTCACATTCTGTCTCTTGTTATTTAAAAAATGACTTTTCTGGAGATGCTATATATCCTAGGGCATGTGATGGAAGAGACCCAAATTAGGCCAATCAGTATTTAGGAGTTTATATGGGAGGCTACTCTTACCCACAATGCAGTAGGATTTTTAATTTGGATTCCAATCTATGCTTGACTCATCCTAAATATTAGACCAAAGTTCTGAATGACTAGTGGCTCCTAAATGCATCATAACACATAAAGAAATTTACCTCTCAAGTGTAAAAACAATTCTACTGCAGAGAAATATTTGCAATATTTGGGCATCTTGAAGTTCTTTATATAACTCCTGTGCACAGCATGGCTTTAAGCTTTGTGTGTGTGTGTGTGTTTGTGTGTGTGTGTGTGTGTGTGTGTGTGAGAGAGAGAGAGAGAGAGAGAGAAGGAAGGCAGGCTGGGAATTTGGTTGATAAATGTGCACAGGAGATTTGGTTTCTTAATCAGAGTCTGGATAGAAGAGACATCACCCACAAATCACCAAGTTTTAAAATACTGCAAATGAATAACATGTACTTAACACTAACATCATACACAGCTTAATTTAATTTGAAGTTCACTGTGATACATAAGTGTCTTCGTAAATTTGAAGCACATCAGATTCTTCAGTAATGAACAAAAATATATTTCTGTAGTAGAACTGTGAGGTTCTGAGAGAAATCTGCAGTTGGTAGAATACTGAATTAAGCTGTATTTGAAGAATATTTTATTATTTCTAATTGTGTCCTTTTAAGACATGCTTAGAAGTATCAGTATTAATCTAAATAATTTTCTATGTAGAAAAAATTCAAGAGGCCTATACCATCCTACTCCCATCTACACCTTTGCGAGTTGAAATTAAACTAAGGCTGTGCTAATATCTTATTTATTTATTTATTTATTTATTTTTGACAGGCAGAGTGGACAGTGAGAGAGACAGAGAGAAAGGTCTTAATTTGCCGTTGGTTCACCCTCCAATGGCCGCCGCGGCGAGGGCGCTGCGGCCGGTGCACTGCGCTGATCCAATGGCTGGAACCAGGTGCTTCTCCTGGTCTCCTATGGGGTGCAGGGCCCAAGTACTTGGGCCATCCTCCTCTGCACTCCCTGGCCACAGCAGAGAGCTGGCCTGGAAGAGGGGCAACCGGGACAGAATCCGGCGCCCTGACCGGGACTAGAACCCGGTGTGCCGGCGCCGCAAGGCGGAGGATTAGCCTAGTGAGCCGCGGCACCGGCCTGTGCTAATATCTTAAATCATTTTGCCTATATGCACGTGTGTAGTATTCCTTTTATTTCTTGCATCATACTAATGCATCTATCGTGGAAAGATAAATTTTGAAGTGAAGACAAAATATTTCCTGTTTCATCTTTCAAGCAAAGCTTTTCTACCTCCCCTTCCTTCGAATCTGTTACAAACATACAAGTGACATCCACATTACTGATGGTGCCCTCTGAACCCCTTACTCACTGCACCAACGTCTTGCTGCACTCTGCGCTGCATACTGCTGTAGCCATGGGGAAATACACACTTAGATGACTGGGTCTCTTAGTCATTGATGAGCTCATGTCTTTGAAGGAGACGCAGAGACAAAACAGCCATAAATCAGGGTAATTGGGACTATCCGGGGCATGTTGGAAGTGTTCTAAGGACACTGAGGGGAGTGATCAATTATCTGTGCTGGGGACGAGCAAGGACTGAGAAGGACCTGAGGGAGGCACTTAGATTCATGCTGGGCTTGAAACGCTGAGCAAAAATCTGGGAGAGGAGAGTCGAAGGGATATTGCGTGGCAGAAGTGTTAAGAAGTAACCATGTGGTCTATGGCCATACCACCCTGAACGCCCGACCTCATCTGATCTTTGGTTGGGCCTGCTAGTGCTTGGATGGGAGAAGTAACCATGTGAATGGCTTTCACATGCTGGGCAGTGGAAAGCCTCCATCTGCCTCTGGATGCTCTCAAGCACTTCTACCCACAGTGTGCTGAACACTGCAGCTTCTGCCTCCTTCTACTTAGTTCTTCAGTCTCACATAATGCTTCCATGAGATTTCTGTTTGAGTTCCAAAGCCTGACTTGTTTCTCGCATATTTCATTTCCCTGTTCCTCAGTTTCATGCTATTTAACCAGACTGTCAGTTTACTCAACTGCCCGGTCAAGCCCACTGTGCCAGAACCCCCACCTTCAACATCAGCCTGGATAGATCAGGTAGCTCCAACTGAATACTAGGTACATTTTTCAGATGTATTTATCTTGAAGCACATGTTATACCGTTTATGCTTTGGTACATATGAGACTCATTTAGCGATTTTAGTGGGAAAATCAATTATTTATGTATAATAAGTATGTTATTATTATCTCCATTATCCTAGGAATTGTGCAAGTAGTTGAGCTCCAGAATTACTATAAATAGTTCATTTGAGTAGTGAATGCCTTGAGTCTGGCTTAGTCGATGACATAATGGTCTTAGTATAATACTCTGCATGGTGAATTCTTAGGTTCCTTTTCACATAAAGCATCATCTATTGTTTCATAAAGCTGTCGTAAGAATGTGAAAATCTTCCTCTCGTAAGTGAGCTATGGATTTTTACACCCATGAGCAACTACCCAGAAAAGGAAGGCTGGCTCTGAGTAGTCAATGTTATACTGCTTTGGAGTGTCTGGTAGGGAAGCAGCCAGCCTATCTGTATGGAATGAAGATTACAGAATCCAAAAATTGACCTGCTGCTGACTGAGGTCAGTTACTGCTTGTGGCAGCTCATTGACAACAATACTTGATTTCCTCTCCTTTGCACCTCTGAGTATTTAGTATATGCCTCTGAAAGTGCCAGTAAATTTTTTTTGTAATTTTTTTTTCCTATTTCTCTTTTTCTAACAATCACAATGAGAGTGTCTCAAGGCAGGGGCCCTCCTTTGTTCTTTAATGATGTGACAATAGCAGGTTCAATACATGATTTATAAATGAACTCATTATTGAAGCTTCATAAAGTTAGATTTCATGATTTTTGAATCACGTTTCTCATTTCAGAGTACTCATGATGACTTTATTATTCTAGTAGATATCTTTGGAAAATTTGAAACCTCTTCATGGAATCTATGTTCTGTATGTGTATGTGTGGCTCGGTTTTTAATTTTAATGTTGCCCTTTTCTAGGTAGTTTCCCTTTCAGTATGTGCAGTGAATTATGTAATTGTGGGGGTGGATGTTTTGCACTTCTGAGAGTTTTCCTGGTGATGCATTTGTAGGAATACAGATGTTTAAATGGATGAGCATTTTTATGATTCTTGATACAAGTTGTCAAATTATTACAGTTTCTGCTCCTCCCAGTAAGGAATAAGAATACCTGTTTCACATGAATAAAATTGGACAGAAATACTTAAAAGCTTTTGCTAATGTACTAAGTTTTGTATCTCAAGTTTTGATATTGTATTGCTTTTTTAGTTTTGTTTGTCTCTTTCAAAACTGTTCTGGAGCAAACAGTGCCAGAGAATCATGTCACAATGAGAAGGGAGAAGGAAGATTCTGTAGATCTGTGGCCTTGCTGGGCCACACAACAGGCACTTAGCAGACAGGTGTGGGGACGGGCATCAGCGTTGCTGATTTTTTTTGTTAGCTATGATTTACTTTGGCTTTAACTTAGAGTTATTGGCCCTGGTTGGAGTCTGAGGAAATAAGCATAAGAAGCTAATTTTTCAAGGGACTAATTTTTTGGGGTGGGGGCAAAAATGAATTGAGGCTTATGTGTTTTAGCTATAGTGATGTACTCGTTGACTTAAAACTAATAAGAGAGCTCTGATAGTTTTCAGAGTGTACATGACCAAGCTTAAAGTGTGATGAATCTTTTCCTTAAAAATAAAAAAGTATGCTGTGTTAATCTCAGTCATAAATTAATGTTGTGAATAATTCAAGTGACATCTAAACTGGCTTATTCAAAATAAATTTAGTTTTGGGTAGGACTAAACACTGCATTGTTTAATGTTATTCTAATCTGATTTGCATTTATATAAATATTCAAATGAAAAAGTTGTTAAAATGAGTAATTTTATTCACACTTTAATCTTATTCATGTTATATTGTTTCTTTCCATATCATCTGCACATATTAGAAAGTATAGTTTTACTTGACTAATATAATGAATAATTATGGTCTCTCTTAATATCTAAAATTAGTAGTGTATTTGGAAATCAGTCTCTCTCTCTCCAACATTTACCACAGCCTAGTGTCTTGTCCAGTAGCTAAGTGTCAGTCTGAATTTTTTTTTTTTTTTTTTTTTGCAAATAAATCCATACTCTGGTAGTTGGCAAATCCACTGGCTCCCAAGTCTTAGTGTCAGGTTTGCTCTTGTGAGCATAGTGACACCTGCCTATAAGGCTCAGCCACTTGCCACACACCATGGAGAAAGACTAATGAGCAGTTTCTAAATACATTGCTTAGAAAGAATGGGAAAGGCACACCCAGGAAACTTGGCTTTTGTCAAAACACCTCAGAGGAAAAGGCAATTAGTAGTGGGCATTTTGAGGCCATGTCATAATGTCAGTAAAAAATATTAAAAATCTATAAAGAGATAGAGAGGGGTTAGCCTATACAAATGAGAATACTGCATTTCGTGTTTTGTGCAAATGAAGAATTATGCTTGAGATCCGAGGTGAACCTTGGAGGGGAGATCCACTGATACTGGATGGGGGAGGAAAGCCGGGGTTAGAATGGCAGCCAAGAGGGGAGTGCCTGGGGACGGGCACCTGCCTGCTGCTGGCTGCACACCACGGCCCTGTCCTCCATCTCTGGCTCAGCAGCCGTCCCCACGAACCTTTCTCCCTGCTTGGCCTCAGCTTCTCTTGATCTGAACTCACTGGTAATGAGCCCATCATCCAAGCACTGTTGGGGAAAAGCATAGCTGTGTTTTAGAGAAGGACCATTTTTTGTACTAGTACCCTTTGATGCTCCTGCCTTTTTACTTATTAAGCTCTGTGGACTGAAGTTGAAGTCCATAGATCCCTTCTACCACTTCTTTGGGAAGGTATTCTGAATACTTCAGGTTTCAAAGCTCTATATTTTACACATTGAGTGCTTAATTCCTGGCGACTTACTTTTTTAAAAATGTTAAATTTGTATTTAACACATATTTTTAAATCAATTTTTATTTAGACATTTTTATTCTTGCTGAAAATAAAATGCATATGTGAAATTTTACTGCACAAAATGAGGTTAGAGCACAATTTAAAACAAATGTTTAAAAAACTTAAAGTGGAGCTGCAGTTCCTAAGCTGTGTAGTCCTGTGAGGAAGACATATATGAATTATTCAGCTGATCATAAGACATTAAAGAGATTCTGATATGTTTACAAAAATTAAATAGCTTTAGCTATCACAGAGAAAACCTGAAATGATGTAAAAGTGTTGTGGGTCAAAAAAATGTGACAGAACTGCTTTGTTTTTGTGTGAACGTCAAAATAAAAATAAAGATTTAATCACTGAATAATTTGCCATTATTCCCTTGTAAACATCTGAAATCATCCAGTAAGACAAATGTTTCCTTTCACAAAATAATCTATCAATACAATCAAAACAAGTGAATTATTGAGCATATGGCAACTCAGCATATATTTTTAAAAAGACTTACATATTTTACTTACTTACTTACTTACTTACTTATAGGCAGAGAGAGATCTGCCATCCACTGATTCACTCCCCAAATGGCCGTGATGGCCAGGACTGGGCCTGAGTAAAGCCAGGAGCCTGGAACTCCATTTCAGTCCCTTGCAGGGTGTCAGGGACATGAGCACATGGACCATTTTTAGCTGCTTTCCCAGGCACACTAGTAGGGAGCTGAATCAGAAGTGGAGTAGCTAGGACTTGAACCAGTGCTGATATGGGATGCCAGAATTGCAGGTGGGGACTTAACTTGCTGTGCTACAACACATGCCCCAGTTCAGCCATGTTTTTAACACAGTGATAAATAAGTTTGAGTGTAAGCAGTTTGTAACAAACCATTTCTGAGTAAAAATATCGTGGGTTTTGATATTCTAAAACATTTAAAATTCCATATGACTGTAAATTTATCTTAAAGTTATAATCTGTTTTTACTTTATATTAAACATGTTACTTGCTATTGTTTAATTTCTAATTCATATAATGAAACGGGAATGCATCACAGTTATCAACAGATTAGTGACCCCAGGGAGAAGCTGTATTTGTAACATAATATAGGCATTTCTTCCTTTTTTTTTCTTTTAAAAAAATTAACAGCTACTTATAAGGAAGAACATATGATATTTGCCTTTCTGTGTTTGACTTATACCACTCAACATGATGTATTCTGGTTCCAATCATTGATGCAAATGATAGAATTTCATTATTTTTATAGCTGAATAATATTCCATTGTATAAGTAGGTCAAATAGTAGGTGATTTTGATTTTTGAATTAAGGTCATATGAATGAATAAAAGTTACTAACATCTTTTCATCTGTGTATGAGATGAGGAAACTCTGTTGTCCAACAAGGGTAATGTTAAAGAAAAAAAAAAGAATTTCACCAGGGGCCTGTGCCACGGCTCACTAGGCTAACCCTCTGTCTTCGGCACCGGCATCTCATATGGATGCTGGTTCGATTCCCAGTTGCTCCTCTTCCAGTCCAGCTCTCTTCTGTGGCCTGGGAAGGCAGTGGAAGATAGCCCAAGTGATTGGGCCCCTGCACCCACATGGGAGACTAGGAAGAAGCACCTGGCTCCTGGCTTTGGATCGGTGTAGCTCTGGCCGTTGCAGCCAGTTGGAGAGTGAACCAATGGAAGAAAGATTTTTCTCTCTGTCTCTCTCTCTCTCACTGTCTGTAACTCTACCTCTCAAATAAATAAATAAATAAAATCTGAAAAGAAAAGAATTTCACCAGTTAGAAAATTACTCAAAATAGGAAGATCATTAAATGTTTCTGGAGAATTTTCTTTTCATGTATATTTAGTTGCAAATATTACATAACCAAAATATAGACTTTTAGTCCTAAGTCAAAGGCCAAGTACATATACATTCATTGGGTAGCAAAAATAATATATAATCACATATGATGCTTCTTCTGTAGGTACTCGCACAATTGTGAATTTGTTTCCATTTTGCTCACTGTGGGGACAAAGTAATATGTAAAAGAGATGGTCCCTCTTTCCTTGAAATCCCTTTTGGAATGAGTAGAAATATGTTACTAGGGTTAAAACATGAATGGAGACAGATTCTGTAGCAGATGAGAGGAGGACTTGTAGATACAGGAGCCCAAGTTTAAGGGACCAAAGGATGTGAGTAGAGGAGCAAATGTGGGGTCTATACAACGATGTCCCTAGACACAGTGACCACAAAATAGGACCTGACTTAATTGTAGCCCTCAACATGGAGCCAACGCAAGGTTGTAGCTTTTCACAGAACTGGGGGGAAGGCTTGAAGATGACGAATAAGGAAAAAATATCCAATGCCAGGATAAATGCTAATGTTTTATGGAGTCTCCAAATGTGAGATCTTCTGACTGTCCCAGTCCTGGGAGAGGCTCAGCCTGCAGTTCATATTGGAGGACCACAGTTGTAGGGGCTAAACAGTGCCAGGCAGCTCTAACCCAATACTGGAAGTGATGAACATTCAGTCAATATTTAAAGCATTGAAAGTAGTATAAGCCTGGTTTACATTTCCTTTGAGAAAGAGAAGTGCAGTTCCTTAATTGTTAGCTAGGACTTGAAAGCCATGCATTATCATAAAAATAGAATTCATCAGCAATAAACATCATTTTGGTCAGTGTAATCCATGCAGATGTCACTGTTAACACTTTGGGAAGCACATTTACAACTCTCACAAGCATTTTAGCAACCCATGTTTCAGTTGTAGTGGATTCAAAATTTATACTTAGGTTTTTATTTTTTTTAGAATATCAAGAAGTTTTCTTCATGTTGTCTGTAGTTAATGTTGAAATTCATCATAAATTGAGCTGAACGTATATTTCACAGAAAGTAGGATAAACATATAGTGTCTTTCATTTAATACTTAGTATTGAAATCTAAGATGCCAAGAAAAAGAATTCTAATTTTTAATATATTGTGAATAAAAATCTTGCTTGGAAGGAAAGAATAACCAAGCATATATTTTTAAATCATGGTTTTATTGTTTTGAAAAAAAACCTGAGTTGCCAAGAAATTGTGTTATATTTAGTAATAGGATAATCTTTATTGGCAAAGGAAGCAACACAAATTATTCAATCAAAATATTCATTTAAACTTCTGAAATAGAGAATACAAACCAAAATAATTTTAATAGTATCTAGAATACTGGATACTGGATAGAATACTCCTGGATAAGATAATTTTATTATCTCGCAATCATTCTAAATACAAAGTCTCCAAAAGTGAGCTTGTCATCCTTCTGATCTACAAACAGATAAATTAAGATCTTAAGCTAAATGTCGAGGGAGAGAGAGATCCCATCTTTTGATTCCAAGTGATCTGAACAGCTAAGGCTAAGCCAGATGGAAGCCAAGAGCTGGGAACTCAGTCCACATTTCCCAGAGTGGTGGCAGAGACCCAAGTACTTGAGCTACTGCCTCCCAGGTTGTGCATTAGCAGGAAGCCAGAATCAGCAGCAGAACCAGGACTTGAACACAGACAGTCTGATATGGGATCAGGCATCCCAAGTAGACTTAACTGCTAAGGCAAATACCCACCCTGATCCTATATTTTTAGATGGGCAATAGAATACTGTTTTCATCCTGACTACATAGTGGAACTACTGAGAATATTCTATTAAGTACTGATATTGAGATCATACTCCACATGAAAAAAATACTATTCTTTTGGGGTTGTGGGCTTAGCATTGGTATATGTTTTCAAAAACTCAGATGATTCTCAAGTATGATTGCAGTTGAGAAACACAACTTTTAATTAAACATTTTATTAAGGATTTTCATAGTTTATACAAGATGGGTTCTTTTCTATCATAGCCATGAAGGAAATAAAGACTCTTCATAGTTTCAGTTGAGTTTTTATCATAAGTGTATATATCTCTACCCAAAGCAAAATATTGATAATCAAGGAACATATTCCATTTCATCATTTATTTCTCCTTTTTACCACACTCCCACGTAAAGAATTAACTCCTTTCTGATGTCTAACTCTCCTTCTGTTAATTTTGGAAAGACTTTTGGCATCATTTATATTTTGAACACATTTGTGCCCACATGGAGAAAGAAATCATTAACTTTGGCCTGAACTGATGGGCTTTTCACTTTTAGATCTATTACTTTCTGTTTTCATGTGACTTTGCTTAAATACTTAATTTTTCTAAGCCTCGCTTTTCTAAACTATAAAATACTGATGAAGGGGTCTACATTGTGGGGTAGCAGAAAAAGCCACTGTTTATAATGCTGACATCCCATATGGGTGCCAGCTTGGGTCCCGGCTGCTCCACTTCCAATCCAGCTCTCTGCTGGTGTACTTTGGAAGGCAGTGGAAGATGTCTGAATTGCTTGGACTCCTGCACCCAGAAGGGAGACCAGGATGAGGCGCCTGGGTTTGGCCCAGCCCAGCCCTGGCTGTTGCAGCATCTGGTAAGTATACCAGTGGACAGAAGCTCACTTTCTCGCTCTCTCTTTTTCTTTGCCTTTCAAATAAATAAATAATTTTAAAAATTGATGAATATCTCTAATGTAAAGTATAGCAACAATTAGAGGTACAATACCTCACCATATTGGTTATTAAAACAGAAAAGGCACTGTGGCAACCCCAAGGCCCCTGAAAATACTTCTCACTTTGTCTTGCCTGACCCACCCACCTGACTTTTCTTTCGGATTTCTCAGGAAACATTTACTGCTCCCTCTCTATCAATTTACCTTTGTATATACTCTTTAAGATTCATATCTTTCTCTTTCTCTATATATCACAAATGTTACTTAATATGCATGTGATTATTTTGTTAATATCTATTCCTTACAAGACTTTTTTCATCACTGTCTTTTGGTAGCATAGTGCAAAGCTTGGCATATTTAGGATGTGGGTGGTAGTTGGATACCTAAAACTCACAGGTTTTGAGGCTCAAAACCCAAGATCAGGTGGGCAGCTTTCAATCAGCCTGTGGTGGGAGTCCCATGGTAGATGACATTGTGGCTGATGCATGTGTGAGGTGGATCCCATGATGTTCATGGAAGCCTACTAGTGACTCAGGGGTCAGGCTCAATGTTTCATGACAACTCAGTCTTTGAGGAACTAGCTAGCATCCTAGGAAACTACCTTAGTTGCTTTGAGAGCCCTGCTGGAATCCACATCTTAAAGTTCTACTACCACTCAGCACAACCGCACTGGGGACCAGGCTTTCAGCACGCAAGCCCCTAGAGGACATAATGCAAACCATATCCAAGCTATAACACACATGCACAAAAATATTTATTAGCTATATACCTTTACATTTTCTCTTTAATCTTAGAAAAGTTAACTAACTTGCCCAAGTTCTAACTGATTAGAGAGCACAGAACCAAAAATACCCAGACTCTCTCCCTCTGTACTTCTGTTTTATTTATTCTATTCCCTAATTCAAAGCTGGGTCTCCTACAGAATTCAGAAACCTTACTTATTGTGTTCCTTCTTGACTTTTCCCTTAGTGCAGTAGTCACACATTCAAAATATCAGGTCTGTAGTCTCAAAGACTCCAACACATTGATGTTGTTTTTCAAACTTTTACCTACATCAAAAGCACATGTTAAATGTTAAAAATGAACATCCCCTTTTTGCACTACAAGATATTTTAATTCAACCATGCATTAGTGCGGCTCAAGTCTATGCATTTATATGAAATTCACAAGGGATGGTAATGCAAGAGCCATGGCTACATCAATGTTGGAAGAACTCAAGATGTAGGAACTCTCATTTTAGGAAGGAAACAGATCTTGAAGGGCTGTTTAGGTTTGGAGAAAGGAAGCAGTACAATTAAAGATTCCTATATTTTGAAATATAATGTATTTACCACAACCCATGTGTCCATCCACAGCAACATAACTTTCTGAATTTCTGTAAGTCAGAGGGCTTCTTGGTACTCCTGCAGTCCTAACCTCTATGCCAATCACACCCACCCTCTGTACCTCCTTCCTACCTGTGAGCTACATACACACAGAGGAGCAAGTCCTTTACTCTTCTGAAATTCAATTAACCACATTCGAAATGTGTTTAGACCTCAAAGTAGGGGTGTGAGACCTTTATTTTATGTTATTTTGAAATATGTGCTCTATAGTTACAAGATCCACATTTCTGTCAATTAACTTAGGCCTAAGTAACTATAACAAGTGACCTCAATTTTACTCTAAAGTCATATCCAGATTTTACTATCTCTACTTCTATAATCTTTCCCCATACAAATAACAAAACTTCCTTTGTCCCCACTAGAACTAGTTTTATGTATGACGCAAAATGAAATGGAATGAAAAGTGAATGGAGTGGAATGAAAAGCTAATTCTTTAAATGGGCATAGGAAATTTTAGTGTAAGAGAGAAAACTCAAGTAATGCTTCTTTTACTGCCAATAAACAATACAGTTGAGTGTTTTGTGAGGAAAACCAGGAATATGATCTCAGATATGAGTGCATTTAAACCATAGGCATGCTTACTTATATAATAAGATTGATGAAGGCACTTAGAATTACAAAAAAATCTTTATTTTCTAATTAAATACATTATTAGTTCTTATGCAGAAAGCAATAGCTTTATTAACTGAATATTAAATTTTACCTAATGCAGTTATGAGGTAAGTTAAGTAATATAATTTGGAGCATGAGGCAGTCCAAAATCAATGTAAATAAGAACAATATATCATACTTAGCCATTACTAATAAAAAGGACATCATCACTATTGAATTCTCTCCATTGGAAACTAAAGAACACATGATTAGACTTCAAAACCTTAAAGAAAAATCTGCAATGTATTTTATTCCAACTTTCCCATTAATATTTTAAGCCTCCTCATACTTTTTAAATCCCTTTGCTTATTCTAACCATTATTAAGTAAAAACAAAGTGATCCTCTTTTTGTGACTTTGAATATAAATTTTCTTGAACTAAACTCAGCATTATTTATTTTGCATTTCCCCCTTCTCTTTTTTATTTTTGAGATAACATTTTCAATTTATGTTTTACTCAAAAGTTTAATGCTCCACTGAATAACGAGTTCAACAAACAAAAAACAAAAAGACCATAATTCAGGAGGAACACAGGCAAGGGCTCAAAACAACAAGCCAATGGGCAAATCTGACATCTTTCCACTGGATAGTCATATATCATCACAATTTTACTATTGTATAATGCCTAACAATTCAGCTGACAAAAATTTGGTACAAATTTTTGCACCAAAAGGAACACACACAAGCATTTCCTTTTTGTTTTTGTTTTAATTTTAATTACTACAAAGAGAACACATTTCATGTTTTTCACAGATATAATTCTAAGAAGATAATCATACTTCCCCTTCTCCCTCTCACCCTCCCTCAATCCCCCAGCCTTCCTTTCTTTTTTTCTTTAATTTTTGCAAAAACATAACTTTAATCTCCTCTGTAATTACGGGCTTAATGCACCACTAACCATAATATTAAAAAAAATAAAAAGTAGAAAAACCACATTCCTACAAGTGTATAAACAAGGGCTAAACCCATCAGATCACACGATGTCCATTTCATTCCTAGACACCTTTTTGTATTTTACGTTAACTACCACATATCATAAAAAAAACATGATATGAGTCTCTTTGGAACTAGCTTATTTCACTAAGCAGAATGGTCTCCAGTTGCATCCATTTTGTTGTGAAAGACAGGATGTCATTCTTTTTTATGACTGAATAGTATTCTATAGGGTACACACACCATATTTTCTTTAGTCATCAATTAATGGACATCTGGGTAGATTCCATATCTTAGGTATTGTGACTTGAACAGCAGTAATGATGGGGTACAATATGAACGATTCAGTGTCACAGAAGTTTGAGAGTTCTGTGGAGTTTCAAATGTTGAGCTGAAACACAGACATTGTCATCCAAAGAGTGCTACCAGATAGCTCCAGCTGGCACTTTTTATTATTTAGTCTAGTGTTCAACTAGTAACATAACAATGGGGAATGTATGACTGGACTAATCACTGTGAAAGAATACCAGCAGGCACAAGCAGGGGAGGTAAGAGTCAGGTGACATACTTATGGCGGGGAGCAAAAGTTCAAGTTGCTACGGGCAGTCATGCTTCTCCTGGCTCATCTTCCACACCCTTGGAGTATGACAAGGACTTTTCCTAAAAGTAATATCTAATAATAACCCAAACCTTCTGCTTACTCCAGCTGCATTCCATTTAGGAAGATATGCCTTCGCAAGACCTGCGTAGTCCAAAACAGCCATGTCCAATATTCAGGAGGCTATGGCCTCACTGTGAACAAGTAGGCAGCATCCACTACAGAGTTCAACAATGCATGTTTTAGCACAGCTCTAAGAAACAACTTAAGCATGATTAGGAATTTTGTAATTGATTTAAGAATTTTGTAATTTATAATCAACTTATTTTAAGAGTTAAATTGACATAAAATGGTAAAGCTGATGAATTTCTGTATCGTTATTCATAGGCTCCTTATTTGGGTATTCCTCAATTGCACAGTTTTGCTCTTCTCTCTTCCTAAATATATTTCCAAGGGCCTATTCCTCCCAAAATTCACTGCACATTTGTCTTTTTTTCCCCCACATTGTTTCATTTCCATTCCTGTCAAGAAGCATAGGGAAAAAGGACCAGAGAACACACCAATATATGTGTATTTATTTGTGAATCATATAGTGGTTTTTAAATATGCTTGTTATAAATAAATATCTTTACTTCAATCAAATCTACTAAGATATAAAACTATGTACTAATAAAATATTTTATAAAGAGTATGCTTACAAATTGTGCTAGATCTTAAAATTTGTTTTCACCAGACCATTCCCAGAAAAATAATTTAAGGCCATCTGTTGTTTGTAAAACATCAGTTTAACTGTGTGTTTCCTGTCTATAGAATGGCATAATTTTCTGACAAATCATAAATGGCTTGCTGATGCTAATGGGGGTAGAATTTGGGGTTGTTAGAATATTGCTGTGGTTCTTTCGGTTTTAATATTTTTCTTTTGTTCTCAAAAGCCCAAAGTTGTGTACATGCATGTCTATGGGTACACATGTGAATATATGTATACATTCAATTATCTTTAAGAAATTCAGAGTGTAATTCTTTTTTTTTTTTTTTTTTTTTTTTTTTTTGACAGGCAGAGTGGACAGTGAGAGAGAGAGAGACAGAGAGAAAGGTCTTCCTTTGCTGTTGGTTCACCCTCCAATGGCCGCTGCGGCTGGCGTGCTGCGGCAGGCGCACCGCACTGATCCGATGGCAGGAGCCAGGTACTTAGCCTGGTCTCCCATGCGGGTGCAGGACCCAAGCACTTGGGCCATCCTCCACTGTACTCCCTGGCCACAGCAGAGAGCTGGCCTGGAAGAGGGGCAACTGGGACAGAACCTGGCGCCCCGACCGGGACTAGAACCCGGTGTGCCGGCACCGCAAGGTGGAAGATTAGCCTAGTGAGCCACAGCGCTGGCCCCAAGTGTAATTCTTTAAAGGGTATCTCCCTAGTAGTTTACAAAAGCCATGGTTGGGCATTACTGCAATTAAAAGCAAGTAAACAAAATGATCCTGCAACATTCTGTTACGTTTTAAAAGCAGCTCATCCCTAAATCCTTTAACTTTTAGATTTTATGGCAGCATTCAACTTAGCTTACATGTGATTGAAATTATCCTAAAGGCTAAAAACCTCCAAAAGCTAGTGACAGTACCTATGAAGTATTTGATTGATTTCATTATTCTTTATTCTTGGAAAAAATGTGGACATTTGCTTCTATTCCGTTTATGTGTTATTGTCTCTAAATATAACTCAGTTGAAAAAAGTAGACTCTGGTTGCACAGTGCTCTGACAAAGGATTTGCTTCTATTTTGAAAAAGCCAAACATGGCATGTGTGTTCTCGTGTGATAGTAGAGTGAATGGGAGCTCTGTAGAAAAATGTCTCCGTGGCAAAGAGACTTATGTTTCAAGTGACTTTATGAAGACGAGTCCTTCGTTATTGATTTTAGGTCTTAAGCAACAGTATTACAGCTGACTGGAAAATTAAGCAAGCTTAAATACCGGTGCAGACCCTCCAGCAATGCGATGTTCCGGTTCACACTGTGGATTAATAAGTGATTGACCTGAATTAAATCCTTATATCCTGTTGCCTGGCACAAAAGAAACAGGAGGAGAATGCAGTGGGGGCGCGGAAGAGAGTTCCTTCATAAATGGACCGAAAGACATCACTAATGGTCATTAATTCCCCAGCAGAAGTTTGATGTGGATATGATTTTATGCCAAGAAGATGCTACTGAACTTCTTAAGAATTCTCAATAATATTATTCAGGGAAACCCTGTCCAGCTACTGCTTAAGCTCTGAAGAACTGACTCTACTTTTTTAAGGTCATGAGTAAACTTGTTTCTCCTGCACCTCTATGGTGGATCCTTTAGAATTACAATGAACACAAATAGAGTGGTGGGAGGTGCACCCATGTATCCCGACCTCATAAGCTCCTTCACTGTCTGCCTTCTGTGATTGCTGACATTAATGGAAATCAAATATGGTAGAATATCACTAAATAATAGAATTTCAGAATTACTTTACTGACTTGAAACTTCCTGTTTCTTTAGATTCCCTTCTTCTGTCCTTATTATTTCACATGAATATCTGAAAATAAAATTGAAAGTGGTTTTTCCTAGGCCGGCGCCGCAGCTCACTAGGCTAACCCTCCATCTGCGGCGCCGGCACCTCAGGTTCTAGTCCCATCCGGATTCTGTCCTGGTTGCTCCTCTTTCAGTCCAGCTCTCTGCTGTGGCCCAGGAAGGCAGTGGAGGATGGCCCAAGTGCTTGGGCCCTGCACCCGCATGGGAGACCAGGAGGAAGCACCTGGCTCCTGGCTTCAGATCAGGGCAGCGGGCCAGCCGTAGCAGCCATTTGGGGGGTGAACCAACAGAAGGAAGACCTTTCTCTCTCTCTCTGTCTAACTCTGCCTGTCAAAAAAAAAAAAAAAATCATTATGTTATTTAATAAGTCTGTAATATTTCCATTTTCATTATTCTTATAACTTTTGACATTTTTACTTCTCCATTTTTCAATATTAAAGTAATATATTTAATTTTTTCATTTTAGACTTTTTCGTAGTTTATATTCCTAGAAGTAAATCAAAACAGTACAATTTGTTATCATGCTTTCTGCCTTCTTCAATTGTTTTTTAAGGTCTAAGTGTTTCATTAAACATTCCTCCAATTTCTTCCTCAGAGGCAGAAGTCTTTTTCAAGCTCACTCTCATGGTCCTGTACACCATAACTGTCTTTATCATTGTTTTATATTTTTGCATTACCTCCTGAAAGAATTATTTTCAGTTTTTCTCATAAGGCTAATGTTTTGGAATTATTAATCATGTTTTATTTAAAAAGTAGCTGTGAATTTTGCCATTAAAACTTAAGTGTTCTGAAATACTTCTCTCCTCTGCCTCTCTTTATTTCTTCTTTTCATCTTCCCATCTCACCCTCTCAGCTCAATTTCTTCTTGTAATGAACTCTTTCGGTGCATAGAGATCAGATTATTCCTGGATTCCCTTGAAGATACCAAACAATTTCACATCACTTTTCCCCTGTTTCAAATGGTAACCTACTAAACACACACCAAAATCTTCATCAATCCAAGACTCTTCTACCTTGAACCACAATGCAATAGTTACGTGGCAAGGACTGTGCTCCTGCAACACATAGGTCAAACCTTGCCAACTAACCTGTTTTGTAATCATTGGCACATAGCTACGTCCATCCCTTTATATATTGTGTATGACAACATCTGTGCTACAACGACAAGTTGAACAGTTGAGTCTGTGGACCAAAAATCTGAGACTATTTATTATTTGACCCTTTATAGAAAATATTTGATGGTTTAATGGCTATATTTAATGTTTATTGATATTTATTTTGTTTGCATTTGGATGTTTATCCATTTTTTACCAAAGGATTCCAGCATCTTTTATTGGAATTACAGATTCTTCTTTTGAAGTGGCTGGGGGATATTACATTTACTCCATAGGCTGAATAAATGACCTTAACCAGGCTGAATAGATGTTCTACTCCTGGAATTTGTATCTCAGTAGATTTCGTTGCGTGGTAGAACTCTGATTAGATTGTTCCCGTTATAAGGCTTTCTACAAGATGCCTTGTGGGAAAGCAAAGTTGCTAATAAACTCAGGACGATATGACTTCAAGTTAGGAGTCAGATTCCTAATGACTCATGTACCATGAAAAGTAGTTTTCAATGGGCAGCCATGAAGGACTTTTCATCAGAAAAATGACTTTGAGATTTATGCTTTGCAACAGGTAGATCACTCTGCTGACTAGAAAAGCTGTGGTGTAGAGTTGAAAAGCTTTTCCATTACTAGCAGTCATTAATTATGACTCAGAATAGTTGGCCTCAGAAGTGGTAAGAAGGTTACTAAAGTGATAATGATGAAAAGATGACAGAGTTAGGTTTACGGAGTAAACACAGTGAGAAGTAGTATGGAGAGAGAGGGACAAGAGACATTTGCAAGAATCCTAGTCTGGATGACTACTTGTGGTAGGAAGTGTACAGAGACCTGCTGTTATGGTAGAAAAGAATGACTCACATTTTAGGCGTATTGAATTAAAGGTGTCTCTAGGGCATTGTGGTAAAATTATGGAATGGATATATGTAGGAGGTAGGCAAGGAAGAGGAGGTAGCAAAAAGGATAGGATGCAGCTTGCAGAGACAGGAAACAGCAGTGCACTATTGCATTACCCACAGCACCCTGCCACGCAGTGCTTCTGTGACTTCATCGTGTAGAAATTGTTTTGCATTTGCTTATATGAAAGAAGAAATAGTCATTGGGGTTAAAACTATTTTACTTAAAGAACTAGACTATGTTAGTTATGCCTTGTTTTTGTCTACATAAATTCTTAAATGCAAAACAGGATAAATACCTAGGTGGCTATAATTTATTAAGTAGTTTTCTCTAGGAAACTTTTTTTTTCTATCAGCACACAAAGCTTCACTTCTGTAAGATGTAATATACTTCATGGAAACCCTCAATGAATGACAATCAACTCAACATTGGGAAACTACAATGTCCCCAGACATTCAGTTGAGGGTAAATATTTCTGATCTTACTGCTTATACTCTAGAAATTTCCCAGAAAAAAAAATGAGAAAATGGGATGGGAGGAAAAATGTTTGTCAGTATGCCAGAGAAGTCCAATCAAATCTCCATATATATCCATCAATAGAGATAACAAACTCCAGTCGCCAAGTAAATTGGATGGAGGGCTCTTGGTGAGAATCACAGAGGGCATGCAAAGCAAGCTGTGAAATGTGTAGACGTCTTCAAGATTCTAGACTAGAGTCAGAAAGGATCATTATGTATTGACCTATGTCCTAGCAGGCCAATCAAGTACATCTTAAAATTGTCAAATTGTTCAACTAGAATATGTTATAAATGTAGTTTTCTTCTAAAGTTGATCTTGATTTCCAACTTCCTTCTTTCCTTCCTGCCTCACTGTCACTCTTCTTTTCAAATAAATAAATCTTAAAAGTTATCATCTAGTAAAAATGATTTTACCTTGAGCATATGTGTATTAGTACTTATTAGGCTAATATTATTAAGCAAATATTTTTACTATTTAAAGAAAGATTCTAAGTAGAAAAACATCTAATCTTTTAGATGGAGTTTTTAAAATTTCCTCAGACTAAAATGCCACTGTAATCTGTCATTAAGAAGATCTTAGGCCGGCGCCGCGGCTCAATAGGCTAATCCTCCACCTTGCAGCACCGGCACACCGGGTTCTAGTCCCGGTCGGGGCGCCGGATTCTGTCCCGGTTGCCCCTCTTCCAGGCCAGCTCTCTGCTGTGGCCAGGGAGTGCAGTGGAGGATGGCCCAAGTACTTGGGCCCTGCACCCCATAGGAGACCAGGAGAAGCACCTGGCTCATGCCATCGGATCAGCGTGGTGCGCCTGCCGCAGCACGCCGGCCGCAGCGGCCATTGGAGGGTGAACCAACGGCAAAGGAAGACCTTTCTCTCTGTCTCTCTCTCTCTCACTGTCCACTCTGCCTGTCCAAAAAAAAAAAAAGATCTTATTTATAAGCATGAATTCTGCCTGTTGTTCTAACACATTTAATAAACCAGCATGTAAACATTTAAAGAGATTGAGAATGAGAACATTTTACTACAAAGTAAAGAATTGGTTGCTTTTTCCTGACTCTACATCAAGTCTTTCTACAGTTGCTCTTACTGTTTGTCCTGTATAAATGTTGCAAATCAGAGGATATCAGTTTACAACTCATTTCAATTAAATAGAGCATATATGTATTTTTTCTACCTTATTGGTTACCTAACTACCTCATACAACAGTCAGCATCCTGCCCCTTTCTGTTTCTATTTCTGTAGAGTATCAGTAGTTGAGATGCTTAATTCGATTTCCAAACCAAAACAATTTAGATGTCTTCATTATATGACTGCACTTTTAGCTTCAATAATGTATACTCTTTATTTTGACTCTGGAAAGCAAATAAATAGTTAATTTGCTCTTTCATAAACCTCAAAAATGGGCATCTCAACTTCACTTTTAAGTCATTTTTAAGTTCTCTTACATTTTCTCCTTACGATTGAATTTAAAATAAATACGACAGTGTAATGAAAGGAGTTTGCTGTTAAAATTCCATAGTATTTTGATATTTGATTCCAACAAATAAAATTACCTTAACACAAAATATGAAATATATAACTCCATGTCATATAAATCCTGCTCACAAGAGTTTATGGAACACTTTGGAAGAAGTGATACAGATAAGTAATTATGCACTGAGTGCTATAAAGGAAGTGCAGATAAATGGCAGTTTAAAAGGGGACCAAAAAGTTTCCAAAACAAATGTATTTTTAGTTGATTCATAAAAGAGAAAAAAGACAAAGCTATTGCTATTCAGCAGTTAAAAAGTTTCAATTATGCAAGATGAATAAATTCTTGAAATCTGATGTGCAACATCTCACCTGTGGTTATACTGCAATATTGTGCACTTAAAATTTGTTAGGAGGATACATCTCATATGAAGTGTTCCAAAAATAGTGGTGGGAGCAAGTGTGTAGCCTGCCAATTAAAATGCCCACATCCCACAGGAGAGACCTTAGAAGGCAGCTGTAATGACTCCAGAAACTGGATTCTGACCACCCGTGTGGGAAACCTGGACTGAGTTCCTGGCTCCCAGTTCAGCCTGGCCCAGCTACAGTTGTTTGTCTTCGAGAAGTAAACCAGTGGAGGGGAATTCGCTCTTTCTCTCATTCTTTCTGTCTTTCTGCCTCCTGAATAAATTATTTAAAAAAAGACCAACAGATAGATAACCATATATTCATTCTCCCATGTAATCGAATACCTGTACTTCTGAAATAACACAATTTCCATCACACTTGGACAGATGAGGGGGGAACCTCTGCTCTTGTGTGATGGGCTGCATTGATCTCCTAGCTGGCCTCCCTCCTTTCCCTCTTGCCCTCTACACAGCAAAATGGTCATGTCTTCTACATATGAAATAATCTGAGGACGCCTCGCTCCTTTCTCCCAGAATAAAAGCAGTGCCTTACCTGATGGGTCAGTCGCTCATCTTGCTTCGACTCTTGGCAAAGAGCCAAAGACATTTCCCGTTAGGTTGTTCAGTGATATCACTTAGAGTCCTTGCATTTCATTCTGCTTGGAAAACAGTGCCCTTGGATCTCTGGGGAACTGGATGTACTTGGTAATTTCAGTTCATTGTGTGGGCTGCCTGTTCAGAGAGGCCTTTTCTGGCCATCAACTCTATTTGCCTCTTCACTCAGCATTACTATCAGTCATTTCACTAAATTTGGCATTCTGCATAGCACTTGTTGCACTTTCAAACTGATTCATTTATGCCACTACTTGCTTCTTGCTGTGTTTCCCTTTCTAGGATCCAGTATTAATAACAGCTAACATTCATCATCTATTATTTTCTAGCACTTATTCTATACTTAATGTTATTACAGGCATGCATTAATTCTTTTAACCTTCAAAACAACATCAAATATTTGATTGTCTTTTTATCCCCGTTTTAGAGACTGTAAAAATCCATAGAAAGACCCAAATGAATGGTGAAGGTAAGACTTGAATAAAAGTATCCTGATTCCGTAGCCGGGAGTTTATCCACAGCTTCATACTGTGTTCCAAAAAGAACTCTGCACTGAATGTCTTCTCTGGCGATGCTCAGGAAAGGGCACACTTTACTCAGCTGGTTGTTAACATTTTCGAAAGATGCTCAGTCTAGGCCCTGAATAGCACATATGAGCATAAACATTTGGGGTATCAGCTGAAGCAAAGACATTTTTCCTGGCAGAGAATAATGTTAAGGAGCTTTCAGGAAATAAAATGGGGGACATGTGCAAAGAATATTGAAATCCTTTGAACTTTAAATCTGAGCATGTGCATTTGGTCCAGACTACATAGGAACATGCGCCAGATCGGATTAGGCATGGGGAAGACAGTTGAGGTATTTGACCAGGACACTAATAATCTCAGATTTATGCTTTAAGAATAATGGGGCAGAGGCATCAGGAAAGAATTGTGGATGGAAAATGCTAGAAATATTTGTAACATTACTGCAGTAATTTATGCTAGAGATATTAATGGCATTTGTATGGTAAATATTAACATATCATGAAAATATTCAGGAAGGATTAGATGCAAATGTTTATCCTGAGGTTGAATGTATGCTCATAGGGTAACTGTTTCCATACAAGAGAGAAGGAAAATAGAAAAAGAAACCAGATATGTAGGGAGGTGCTGACTATGGCTTTGGATGTACGCTCTTTCCATTGGTTGTAGAACATTCAGTTGGAATTCTGTGAGGCACTGGAAATCTGTGACTGGTGCTTGTGAGTGGTCAGGTTTAGAGAACGGGGAAGTCATTCCTAGCATATTGATTATGGGGTAACAGTCTGTTTGTCTAACTGTCGGGCAGTTCCCTTGTACTATTGTACATTCACCCCAGTGACGAAAGAGAGGTCCTGTTATTCCACATCCTTACAAGCATTTGGTACTGGCAGTGTTTTGGGTTTTAACCATTTTTATTAGCATTTGTGGTATATCATTCTAATTTGTATTTGCCTAATGTCCTATAAGGTTAAACATATTTTTTTAAAAATGTATTTTATTTATTTATTTAAGAGGTAGAGTTACAGACAGTGAGAGGGAGAGACAGAAAAGTCTTCCATCCGCTGGGTCTCTCCCCAAATGGCCGCAATGGCCAACAGTGAGCCGATCCAAAGCCAGGAGCCAGGAGTCTCTTCTGGGTCCCCCAATGTGTGCAGGAGCCCAAGTACTTGGGCCACCCTCCACTGCCCTCTCAGGCCAAAGTAGAGAGCCAAATTGGAAAAGGAGCAGCCAGGACTCCACCTGGCACACATACAGTATGTTGGTGCCACAGGCAGAGGATTAACCTTCTGCGCCACAGCACTGGCCCCAAGTATCTTTTCACATGCTTATTTTCTGTCTGTATCTTCTTTGGTGAGGTGTATTTCTGCCTATATGTATTTGAGTTGTTTTTTTTTTCTTAAGTTTTAATACTTCTGTGTATATTTTGAATAACAGTCCTTTTTTTAATCTGTATTTTAAAGATATTTTCTCCCAGTCTTTGACTAGTCTTAGAATACTCGTTAGAGTATCATTCACAGTGAAAAAAAACTACAATTTAGTGAAGCTCTTATCTCAATTTGTTTTTTCATGAATCATGCTATTGATGTTATATTTAAAAAGTTATTTTCACATCCAAAGTCACTTAGATTTCCTTCAATGCTATTTTCTAGGTGTTTTCATAGTTTTGCAATTTGCATTTAGATCCATGATCCATTTTGATTACTTTTTTTTTTTTTTTTGACAGGCAGAGTGGACAGTAAGAGAGAGAGAGACAGAGAGAAAGGTCTTCTTTGCCGTTGGTTTACCCTCCAATGGCCGCCGCAGCCAGCGCACTGTGGCCGTCGCACCGTGCTGATCCGATGGCAGGAGCCAGGTACTTATCCTGGTCTCCAATGGGGTGCAGGGCCCAAGTACTTGGGCCATCCTCCACTGCACTCCCTGGCCACAGCAGAGAGCTGGCCTGGAAGAGGGGCAACCGGGACAGAATCCAGCCATTTTGATTACTTTTTGTGAAGGGCATAAGGTCTTTGTTCAGATTCATGTTTTTGCATTAGACGTCTAGGTTGCTCCAGCAGCATTTGTTGTAAAGGTTATATTTTTTTTCACTGTACAGCTTGTTTCACTTTTTAAAGAAAGGCTTACTTATTTATTTGAATGGCAGAGATACACAGGAAGAGGGAGACATAGAAAGAGATCTTCCATCTAGTGGTTCACTCCCCAAATGGTCATTATTGCTGTTATTCAATATAAAACTAGAAGTTTTAGCCAGAACCATTATACAAGAAAAGAAATAAAACCCACACAGAGGAAAGACAGAAGTATCCCTATTTGCAGACAAAATGATTCTAAATAGGGGAAAACCTAAATCCTGTACCAAGAAAATATTAGATCTAATAAACAAATTCACTAAAGTTGCAAGATAGAAAAATCACACAGCCGGCGCCGCGGCTCACTAGGCTAATCCTCCGCCTAGCGGCGCCGGCACACCGGGTTCTAGTCCCGGTCGGGGCACCGGATTCTGTCCTGGTTGCCCCTCTTCCAGGCCAGCCCTCTGCTGTGGCCAGGGAGTGCAGTGGAGGATGGCCCAGGTGCTTGGGCCCTGCACCCCATGGGAGACCAGGAAAAGCACCTGGCTCCTGGCTCCTGCCATCGGATCAGCGCGGTGCGCCGGCCGCAGCGCGCCGGCCGCGGCGGCCATTGGAGGGTGAACCAACGGCAAAGGAAGACCTTTCTCTCTGTCTCTCTCTCTCACTGTCCACTCTGCCTGTCAAAAAAATAAAAATAAAAAAAAAATAAAAAAAAAAGAAGACCTTTCTCTCTCTCTCTCTCTCTCTCACTGTCCACTCTGCCTGTCAAAAAAAAAAAAAAAAAAAAAAAAAAAGAAAAATCACAAAAAAATCAGCAACATCTTTATATTCCAATAATGAAATTTCTGAAAAATAATTATAAGGGCAATCTCAGTGACAATAACCACAAAAAAGACTTTGAATATATCTATTCAAGTTTTTGAAAGATAAAACCTTGATATAAAACACTAATGAAGAAGACATCAAAATATGGACAAGTCTCCTATGTTCATGGATTAGAATTAATATTATTAAAATGCTCATGTTACCCATAGTGATGTGCAAATTTAATACACAATCTCCATTCAAACATCACTGATATTTTTCAAAGTAAAAAAAAAATCCTAAAATTTGCAAGGAAATACAAAAGACCCCAAATAATAAAAAAAAATCTTGACCAAAAAGAAGAAAGCTGGAGACATCACAATTCCAGATTTCAAAACATACTACAGTTATTGTAACCAAAACAGTGTGGTACTGGCATAAAAGTAGACACATAAATTAATGGAATGGAATGAAGGTACCAGAAATGGATCGATGCATATAGAGCTAGCTGATCTTTTGCATGCACTTAGAAAGGACAGTTTCTTCAATAAACGGAAGAAATAAATGCTAAGAAAACTGGATAGTCATAAGCAGAAGAATGAACTAAGACCCTCCCCCACCAACACACACACAGACACCTCTCACCCTGTAAAATTCAACTCAAAATTGATCAAAGATTTAAAAGTAAGGCCGGAAAATGTGAACGTACTAGAAGGAAATTGGAACCACTCCCAGGCATTGGTATAGGCAACAGTCTAGAGGATAAGGCCTCAAGAGCACACACACCAAAAAAAGAAATATGGGATTATAAAAAATTAAGGCGCTCCTGTACAGTCAAGGAAATAACCAGTAGAATGAGAAGACTAACTACCAGAATGAGAGAAAATACTTGCAAGCAATTCATTTTACAAGGGATTAAAATTCAGACTATTCTAGGAACTCAGAAAACTCAGCAATAGAAAGATAAACAATCCAGTTTAGAAATGGCAAACATCTTAAAACATGTTTCTCCAAAGAAGAAATAGAAATAGCTAATAAGTACATTAAAAAATGCTCAATGTCACTAGCCTTCAGTGAAATGCAAACCAAAACCACAATTAGGCATCATCCTACTCTAGTTAGAAAGGCTATGATCAAAAAGATTACAAAAAACTGCCAAAGGTGTGGAGAAAAGGAACTTTTATTCACTATTGGTAGGAATGTACATTAGTAGAAACATTATGCAGAATTGTAGGGAGGTTTCTCAAAAAATTAAAAACTGATTTATAATATCCACTGTCCCACTTCTGGAAGAAAAAAAAATAAAATAAATCAGCATATGAGAGAAGTATCTACACTCCCATTTTTTTTTAACTTTTATTTAATGAATATAAATTTCCAAAGTACAGCTTATGGATTACAATGGCTTCCCCCCCATAATGTCCCTCCCACCCGCAACCCTCCCCTTTCCCACTCCCTCTCCCCTTCCATTCACATTAAGATTCATTTTCAATTCTCTTTATATACAGAAGATCAGTTTAGCATACATTAAGTAAAGATTTCAACAGTTTGCTCCCACACAGAAACATAAAGTGAAAAATACTGTTTGAGTACTAGTTATAGCATTAAATCTCAATGTACAGCACACTAAGGACAGAGATCCTACATGAGGAGTAAGTGCACAGTGACTCCTGTTGTTGACTTAACCAATTGACACTCTTGCTTATGGCCTCAGTAATCACCCTAGGCTCTTGTCATGAGCTGCCAAGGCTATGGAAGCCCCCTGAGTTCACTGATTCTGATCATATTTAGACAAGGCCATGGTCAAAGTGGAAGTTCTCTCCTCCCTTCAGAGAAAGGTACCTCCTTCTTTGATGACCCGTTCTTTCCACTGGGATCTCACTCACGGAGATCTTTCATTTAGGTTTGTTCCCCCCCCCCCCCCCCAGAGTGTCTTGGCTTTCCATGCCTGAAATACTCTCATGGGCTTTTCAGCCAGATCCGCATGCCTTAAGGGCTGATTCTGAGGCCAGGGTGCTGTTTAGGACATCTGCCATTCTATGGGTCTGCTGTGTATCTCACTTCCCATGTTGGATCATTCTCTCCCTTTTTTATTCTATCAGCTAGTATTTGCAGACACTATTCTTGTTTATGTGACCCTTTTGGTTCTTAGTCCTATCATTATGATCAATTGTGAACAGAAATTGATCACTGGGACTAGTGAGATGGCATTGGGAATTAATTATATATTTCTAATTCTTCTGTTTGAGGTAAGTCATCTTGAACATGTCCCGAATTGCACATTTATTCCCTCTCTTATTCCCACTCTTATATTTAACAATGATCACTTTTCAGTTAAGTTTCACTCCCACATTTAATACAGTACTATTCACAATAACCAAGAAGTAAAATTACTGTAACTCTCCATCAGTGTTTGAATGGATAACAAAATGTGGTACATATACATGGTGGAATATTATTTAGCCCCAAAGGAATGGAATACTATTTTCAGCAAAATGAAGCTCGTGTTTTGATCTGAAATAAGCTAGACTCAGGAAGACAAACATGATCTCTCTCTAATGTAAAAGTTAAGGGAAAAAAATAGATCTCAACTTAGAATAGTGATTATTAGAGGGTGAGAGGGTGGGTAGTAATTTCCAGATAAGGTTGGAAGTAGGTTGGTTAACAGGTACCAAAACAGAGTTAGAAAGCGGTAACAAATTCAAGTTTCCTACTGCATACTAGGGTGACCATAATCCCAATAATGTATTATACATTGTATAAAAATGCTGTAAGAGGGACTGGTAGGCTCTGAACACAAAGAAATAAATGGAAATAAAAGGTTAGTTGCTCGCTGTATTGGTTTATACTGCCTATGTTTTGAATTATTGCACTGTACCCCATAAAAATGTAGTTATGATACATTAAGCAAAAATTTTAAGTAAGAAAATGTTAAAATATTTTAAAAGAATAAGATGAAAGATCTGTTGAAGAAAGAACAATTGCAGTTTCAATAGAAAAGGGAATAATTAGCAAAATAAATTATTATTTGGAAAGAAAACAGAAAGAAATTGATTATTCAGAGAAATTCCATGATGGATAAACTGGTTTAAAGGAAATCATTGCCGATTGAAATGTGAATGAAATCCAGAGGGGGGCACAGAAATGTCTTAAAGATTTATTGAAAGGTGATAGGCCGGCGCCGTGGCTCAATAGGCTAATCCTCCACCTTGCGGCGCCGGCACACCGGGTTCTAGTCCCGGTTGGGGCGCCGGATTCTGTCCCGGTTGCCCCTCTTCCAGGCCAGCTCTCTGCTATGGCCAGGGAGTGCAGTGGAGGATGGCCCAGGTGCTTGGGCCCTGCACCCCATGGGAGACCAGGAAAAGCACCTGGATCCTGGCTCCTGCCATCGGATCAGTGCGGTGCGCCGGCTGCAGCGGCGGCCATTGGAGGGTGAACCAACGGCAAAAGGAAGACCTTTCTCTCTCTGTCTCTCTCTCTCACTGTCCACTCTGCCTGTCAAAAATAAAATAAAAAAAAAAAAAAAAAAAAAAAAAAAAAAAAAAGGTGAAATTAACCCTAAGGGCACCTTTGACTTTTTGAATTATTTTGTAAAGTAAAAGAAGATTCTATTGCTTAAAAACAGTCATGGCACAAAAGATAGGGAATACATGTGATTGAATTTCAGTGTCTTTTAGAACATTATTTTAATAATCAATCATGGATTCCTTGAATATGGAGAAAATAAAAACATGGTGTTACACATATTGCTAAGGGAATAGGAGATATTTGATGGACAGAGTTAATAGTGAGGATTAAGAGCTAGTAAAAAGGGGGAAAGAGCAGATGCAGATGAAATAATACATAATACATATTCTGTGAAATACTGCATACGGGTTAGGTGTGTGGTGCACTGGGTTAAGCCGCTGCTTGGAGCACCTGTACCCAAATCAGAGCACCTGGGATCAAGTTCCGGCTCCTCCACATACAATCCAGCTCTCTGCTAATGTACTTCCTGAGGAGGCAGTGAAGTATGGCCCAAGAACTTGATTTCCTGCTCCCCATGTAGGACACCCTGATGAGCTCCCAGCTCCTGACTTCAGCCTTGCCTAGCTTAGCTGTAGTAGTCATTTGGGGAAGTGAACTAGTAGAGGGAAAATCAGTCTCTCTCTCTCTCTATATATATATATGTAAATAGATAGATAAGTAGATATTCTACCTTCCAAGTATAAATAAATGAATCTTTTAAAAAATACATTATTAATATCTCCCTCTATAAAATAAAAATGCTAAACACATTAAAAATAGAAAAAAAGCAGTAAAAACAGTGGTTAGTTCAGAAAAATGGTAATGAAATGTGAAGTGTCAAAAGGGGACTAAAAATCAGTCAGGGGCTCTCCAGGGATGCTGAGGCTGACGGTTTAGGACCTGGTGGAGGAAGCGCATTCTTGCAGGGATCTAAGGACAGGTAACAGTGCATGGCCTGGGGAGAGGCAGGCAGTGGGAGTTAGGACCTCTCTGTAAGACTCAGACATGTCAAGGGCTACGCTCTGTTATGAGTGATAAAATTGTGATCATTTCAGATGATCGTGTAATGAGCGATACAATTATCGTTATCTCAGGTGCTTGGTTTATTGTGGCCCCACCTTGGAAAACCTCCTAGGATACTTGGCTAAAAAAAAAATTCATTGAAGGTGAACCCAGAAGTCACAGGATTCTAATGGTTTGACTGTTTGCCCATATCTGAATTGCAACAACATTAGCACAAAAATTCCTCATGGCCAAGACTCTGGAGAAATTACAAAGACTATTAAGTTCTAAGAATTCAGTAATGGAATCATTATCTTCAGTCTGTAAAATAAATGTGTTCATCATGATTAAAAATTAATTAGGAACTGAAAACAGAAAGATACTGTCCAAACACTTTCAGCACTTTTAAATGGAGAGAAATAAACCTGGTGAAAAAAATAATATTTGAAATGAAAAATCAGTTTTCTAATTATCAGAAGGTTACAGATGGAGAATTAGTTAACTGGACGATGAATAAATTAAATTTAACACAGCAAAAAAAGACGATTGGGAGTTTAAAGAATCGAAAGACATGGAGGATAAAAATAAGAGATTATAACAGACATCCAATTGGAATTTCAGATGAGAATATTTGAGGAAATATTGGCTGATAACTTTCCAGAGTTGATGAAAGACATATTCTAAGATGCAGAAACCATAGAAAAGTCTCAAACAAGGTAACAAAGAAATACATACTTATTCCTCTGGCAGGAATCACGAGTAATGTTTAGAAGATCTATGTTAGAGAAATGGAAGAGAGAGCCTAGTCTCAGGGGAGGTCATTTTTATTTTGTAATTAGAATTTAACTAATTTTGTAGCCAATAAATATTTTTAGTACTCCCTTATATTTCACTTTAGAAAAAGATTGATTTTGAATGTTAGAATCACGGTGAGGGGGAGGAGACAGAGAGAGAGAGATCAAGATCGAGATCTTGTGTCTGCTGGTTCACTCCCCAGATGACCGCAACAGCCAGGCCAAAGCCAGGAGCCAGGAGCTTCTTCCCGGTGATGTGGCCCAAACACCTGGGCCATTTTCATTGCTTTTCCCAGGCCATTAGCAGGGAGCTGGATTGGAATTACAGCAGCCAAGACACAAAGAGTCCCCATGTGGGGTGCTGGCACAGCAGCAGTGGCTTTTCCTGCTATGTCACAATGCCAGCCTCAATATTCCTTTGCATTTTTTTTAAAAAAGCTTAATAAATGTTTAAAAAAACACATAATAACTGAGTCCTTATGGACTATGTAATTAATTACCAATGAACCAAAGAGGATATATTTTTCGATTTTTAATCTCATTAGTATTCTCCTAAAATTTTTCCTCGTTAAGCCTAAGAGTTCAACTAAGTAAGAAAGCAGTGTCCCTTCATATTTCTGGGCTATTTTATTTATCACTTTAAATAATTTATGCTGTGGCGAAAGCTGTCAGTGCCCCACCTGTGTCCCTCGCCTCCCTAGCTAGTTGCTTTGTGACTGCTCAAATCTGTCTTTATTTGCCTGAGGTCCTTCTCTGGCTGCTGACGTTGGCTTTCCTTGCCTGTGCACGAGGCCCAAGGGTTAGCACATGGATGTTGGTGGCAGCCGTGAGACACTGACTGATGAGGACAGTGCCCAAATACCCCAGCTTCTTCGTCCCTCGGTGAGGTAACCGAATCATTCACTCTGTACTGCCTCTCAAGGTTTCACTAGTGGGATTAAGCTTCAGTTGCTTTTAGTCATTGCTGGCCTAATCATGCTAACTTCATGGACTGCCTCCCCTTCTCTGTCTCTCTTCCTTACCTCTCTGCCAATGTCTCTTCAGCAGTAAGTAGAGTATGCACACTTAATTCATTGTATTAGGGCCTGCTTCTGCAGGAGCCCTAACTATAATTCTTAAGCGGCATTTTTTTTTCTATTTTCATGATAAAAATCTCAATAAAATAGTCACCAGTTATCAAAAAAGTGGGAAAACATAATTCCAGCATTTTTATAGCAAGTTATTTGAAAATATCTTATACTATGGCAAAATCCCTAATTTTTCAAATATTTGATTTTTGATTTCCGTACTCAGGGGTACCACACTGCAACACATGTCATTGTGGAAATATCTTCAAGTCCAATATGTAGGAGTAAATCACAAAGTTATTTCTTTTTTTGTATTTGCATTCCTCTTTTAAGTCCATGTTAAAATAATTTCTGATCCCAGTTTTTTCAAGACCTCTGGTTAATTCAAGTTGTCATCACTGTTCACTTTACTTTGAAAGTTACAGCCAAACAGAGGCTTTGAATTGTCATTTCTTTCATCTTTAGGGCTTAAAGATCATCCCTTTTCTCTTTTCCTAAATAATAAGTTTCGGTTCATGTGGACACCTGCTAGAAACACTGAAAGTGAATGCTTTTCCTAAAGTATGTGTCTGCGTTAATTAAAAGCCTTTTTTTTTTTAATCTTCAGTGATAAGGACATCCTAGACCTACCTCTAAAAATATTTTTCCTGTTGATTCCTAACATTGGACTGATCATTTATGACAATCTGTCAGATTATTATAACTGTGGCAGATGGCTTCAGACTCTTAATCAGAAAATCCAAACTGAAGGTTCTGGATTCTCATTATATTTCCTCCTTAGGTATGAAGTCTGCAGAACAGATGGGAGCATTCCTACTTGTTGAAAAAATATTTTTTTCATCAAATGCCTAAAAATTACATCTTTATAATAGTGGTTCCTAACAAAGAGTGATGATACCCCTCCTCTAGGCACAATTGTGGCTATCTACCAGCGTTTTATTATCATGCCTTTGGTGGAGGGCACAGACATCTGGCACACAGAGGCGGGAATGCTGCTGCGCGTCCTGCAGTTCAGAGGAAAGGCCTCTGCCACAAAGAGGTACCGGACTCGAAACGCTCACACGTTAGGTGGGGAAGCCCCGGGGTAGGCACTGAAGAATGTGCACATTCTTACTCTTAAGGAAAACATTCAAATAGAATTTTTGTAGGAAACCTCTGGAAATGGAATTCTGTAACAGATAATGTTTCAAATGAGAGAGTAGCAATTGGTTGGTTACCAGTATAAAGCCAAATTTGAAATTATCTTTTGTTGTTTGATTTTTAGCATCTCAAGCAGATGTTCTATGCACATGCAAGCAAGAGAAACATGTGACTTGGCAGATCTTTGTAATTTAGGATCGACCCAGGTGTTAGTAGTATCTGTCTCATTTGTGGCAAACACAGGAACCATTGTATGGGATAAAATGGACTCCGGGGACTTCTACACGGAAGTAGGGGTTTCAGAATGACCTTCTCTTTATCTCTCAACCTTACAGAGTGCTTTATGCAGCATATGCATCCACTGCCTCAGCCCTGGCATCAACGTTTTCATTATCTACAAGATTTTATTGCAATATAACGGTAAAGCTCTTCTTGGATTAATCATCCATTGCCATGTACAAAAACCTCCAGAACCGAGTGGCTTAAAGCAGTAGATGCTTATTATTCCATGTGTTTTCCATGGGTCAGGAGCGCAGGGAATGGACTTGCAGGGCGATTCGGAGCCCTAGTCTCTCACGAGGCTGTTGTCAAGATGTTGGGTGTGGCTGCAGTCCTGTGAAGGCTGGACTGGGGCTCGAGAATCCACTCTGAAGGTGGATCATTCACATACCTGGAACGGGAGAGTTGCCTGTTGGCTGGAGACTTCTGTTTTTTACCACACGCGTTTCTGAATAGGGCTGCTTGCGTATCCTCAAAGCATAGCTCTGGCCCCTACTAGAGGTACTAATCCAAGAGCAAGGAAGAAAGAAAGCAGAATGTATTCTGTGACCTCAGCACAAAAGTCATGCACTGTCATTTCTCCAACATTTTGTGCATTA
This sequence comes from Oryctolagus cuniculus, assembly GCF_051225735.1. Taxonomy (NCBI): domain Eukaryota; kingdom Metazoa; phylum Chordata; class Mammalia; order Lagomorpha; family Leporidae; genus Oryctolagus; species Oryctolagus cuniculus. The sequence continues at coordinate 70,741,486 of NC_142882.1, forward strand.
TATAGGTCAGCCCTATTTGGTGTAGGAAGAAATTATCCAAGGATAGTGTTTTAAAAGATTTATTTATTTATTTGAAAGGCAGAGTTAGAGAGACAGAGGGAGAGATCTCCCATCTGCTAGTTCACTCCCCAAATAACACAACAGCCTGAACTGGGACAGATCAAAATCCAGGAGCTAGGAGCTTCTTCTGGGTCTCCCCTGTGGGTGCAGAGGCCTGACTACTTAGACCATCTTCTGTGCTTCCCCAGGCACATTAGCAGGGAGCTGGGTGGGAAGTGGAACAGCCAGGACTTGAACCAGCACCCACATGGGATTCTGGCATTGCAAGCTGCAACCTTACCTGCTAAGCCACAGTGCTGGCCCTGCATTGATATTTGGGGCTGAGTTTCTGTGTTCTGAAATCTGTCTCTTGAAATCCTAACCCTTAATATGATGGTATTAGAATACAGGGTCGTGGGAAGGTATTTCTATAATGAGAGTGGACCCCTTGTGGACAGGGTCCTTTATAAGTCCACGATAAGAGTCTTGATAGGGTTGCTCTCATGCCCCGCCCTCTCCCACGTGGGAATTCAATGAGGAGATGCATATATACACATATGAATATGTCTTGCAGCAGAGCCTCCTAGACATCAGATCTGCAGGCACCTTCATCTCGGACTTCACAGACTCCAGATCTGTGAAACGTAAATGTGGTGTAAGTCACTCAGACTATGGTAATTTGTTACAGCAGTATGAATTAGGACAGATAGAAATTGGTGCATGGAGCTCTTTGGGGGCATCTGTAATTCTGATTCCCACATTCACATTCTTGTAGACTCACTGAAATAATACAACAGTTATCCAAAGCTTTTACTTCCTTCTGCACAATACACAGAGTAAGTTCATAAATTATTTAGCTGTGTTTTGTAGTAACTCTGCAGCCCGATGATTAATTACTTGAAAAGGAAGGAGACTAGAAGTAGAGAAATCAATAAGAAAGTTAATATAATGAATCATTCAAGGGAGGATGAGGACCAGGCCTATGGAAGCAGAAATAGACATTGAGTAGTGGGAGAAGAATGGGGAGATGTGTGGTTGGATAAACAGTTTTGCATGTAAATTGGAGGTATTAACTAAAGACTATGCTAGGGATTTTGTTTCTGTTCATAGAAAGACCTTGCTCTTAAGTAAAATAGCAAAACACATGGGTAACAAGTACTGGTAGATAATTGCTCTACTACTTAGTGATCTTGATATAAGAGACAAGAAATTCATATAAAAATATTTAGGAATGAGTTGGAAACTTGGATCTGTTGTCCTGGAGAGGAAAATTAGAGATTTAATTTGGAAATCAATGCTAATACAGATCATTAAAGCTGATGAAGGCAGTTGGAGGGGGAGAGGGAGATGGGATGGAGGACTGGATTGCATATTGAATAGTAATCAATATTTCTAAAAAGACATTTCCTGACTGTACATTACCGAACTGGTGGGAAAAATACTCTTTTCTAACTGAAATAAGATGATATAGTGAAAAAGCCTTCACATTTGATGTCAAACCTATTTCTAGCACTAACTAGCAGTTGATCATTGGGAAATCATTTAATTTCACTTGCTCTAATCTTTCACAGCTGTTAGACACCTAACCTAGAAAATCTCTATAGTACTCCTAGGTCAAAATGTTAATGGCTCTCATTGTGTTTATATATTTTATATATGAATATTAACACTCTTACTCACAGGGTTTGTGTAAGAACAAAACCAGACACTGTCAAAGTCATTCATAAGTTATTATTAATGCGGGGGTGTGGTGTTTAAAATTAATATGGTATGGCTATTTTACATTTCATTCATGTATACAATTTGTAGAACCACTGGCATGTTTCTGATTTTATGATGTTAATGTGAAAATTTCCATTCATAGGAGAATAGTTTCTAATAAAAATTAGTCTTCAATTAATTTTCTTTTAATTGTCTCTAAGCATAAGGGTTGAACTGTGATCTCTCAATCTAAATATTATTCTTCATAATTTTAAAAGTGTGTCATTAGTATTTTTTAAAGATTTATTTATTTTATTTGAAAGGCAGAGTTACAGAAAGGCAGAGGCAGAGAGAGAAAGAGATACTCCGTCCAGTGATTCACTCCCCAGATGGCTGCAACAGCTAGAGCTGCACTAAACAGAAGTCAGGAACCAGGAGCTTCTTCCTGGTATCCCATGCAGGTGCAGGGGTCCCAAAGATTTTTGACTGCTTTCCCAGGCCATAGCAGAGAGCTAGATCAAAAATGGAGCAGCTGGGACTTGAACCCATGTCCATAAGGGATACTGGCACTGCAGGCAATGGCTTTACATGCTGTGCCAAAGCGCCAGGCCCATATCATTAGTTTTTAAGAGATCCCTTTATTGCTCTACTGGTGGATTTTCTGAAAGACAGTTTCTCTTACGCTGTCCCAATGTCCAATGTTAGCTTCCATTTGGTTTGATATATATATATATATATATATATATATATACATATAGCTGTATAGAGCTTTATCTTTTAACACTATTAACCAAGTACACAATTCCTTAAAAATTGTTATATAGATATATACATAACTAAAGCATTATCTGGTGTGGGACAATGAATAGCTCTATTTCTGAATAAAGTATAAAAAGGATACATTAGAAGAAGTTTTCATCTCTTACAAATAGGAACACATTTAGTAGATTTTTTTCCAAAACCCTATCTAGACACTGACATCTCAAATATGTTAATCTATTTGGTACACAGGGAGGAATTTTCATGTTAAATGAGCAGGTACAGTTTAGCAGCTTCCATGATATGATATATGGAGGGTTATAACAGAAAAATATACCAGCTTCAAAAGTGAGTCAAAGCATAATTTTCATACCAGCTATTTTGTCCCAGTGTATTGAATATTAATTTAAGATGAATTCAAATTCCTTAAGCCCATGTGATTTAAGTGGGAGGGAATTCTAGAATGGGATTATTTATTCTAATTAAAAATTAGGAATTCAGAAGATATGGAAATAGGTCTGAGCCCCCAAATAAGTGGGTGAGCTGCCCTTGTGGGTACACACTCTAAGTCATATGAAAATAGACTTCTTCAGAGAAGCTGCCCAAGACTGATTCAGGGCTTCAAGTTAAAGTGTGTCTGTGTGCAAGCACATGTGTGTATGTATATATGGTGCCCATATGTTTGTGAGTGTGTGTGAACTGAATGTCCATTTGAAGCCTAGCTTTTGTCACACTGTTGACACAGAATGATGGGCCTTTCTCCCAGATTATTGGGTCTGTTAGCTGCAGTAACCTCTGTGGGATGTGTGAGCATGATCTTGACTGTCTTTATTTGCCTGTATAAAACAATAGCAAATCTTGGCCGGCGCCGCGGCTCACTAGGCTAATCCTCCGCCTTGCGGCATCGGCACACCAGGTTCTAGTCCCGGTCGGGGCTCCGGATTCTGTCCCAGTTGCCCCTCTTCCAGGCCAGCTCTCTGCTGTGGCCCGGGAGTGCAGTGGAGGATGGCCCAAGTGCTTGGGCCCTGCACCCGCATGGGCGACCAGGAGAAGCACCTGGCTCCTGGCCTCGGATCAGCACGATGCGCCGGCTTCAGCGGCCATTGGAGGGTGAACCAACGGCAAAAGGAATACCTTTCTCTCTGTCTCTCTCTCTCTCACTGTCCACTCTGCCTGTCAAAAAAAAAAAAAAAAAAAAACAAATCTCTTTGAAATGTCAAAAAGCAGCAAGTGCTCTGCCTTGCTAGTAGAGATGATGGTGAGCTTGCATCCTACTAAGGAAACTGGCTTTTCAGAAATTGAGCTGAGCACTTTGTTATTTTCCGTTTTTCTCCTTGCACATTTTTGCTGGTAACTCACTTTCATGCAAAATAAGCATTGCTTTCTATCCCGTTTTCAAAAGTGATAAATTGTGTCTGTATGCTTTTTTAACAACTGAGAATACACACAGAAGAAATCTCTAAATCAACAAATGTGTAATGTACAATCAACTGCAGAATCCCGGGCTCTTTTTCAAAAGCCGACAGCAATTACTACTGATGACTGAAATGACTTACATGTATAGGGGGCCTGTAGAGAAAGAACCACTAATAATTGGCATTTTACAGTTTTGAATAGCTACGAGCTACATTTAACCTATTCAGTATTGGAACTTTTATATAGAAGCAAATTTCTTGACCATTAGGGTGTGTCTGTAGCTCTTAGAATACTTCTGTGATCATTTGTTCATCTAATATATATAAATCTATATTTTCAGAAGTTTTTTTTACAAAATTTTACAAATTGTATGTGAGGAATTGAATAGTAAGATCCAAATTTTACAAAACATACCAAACATTAAAGCAAAGAACCCAAATTGGATATTGTGCCTCATCCACCGTAGCATGAATAGAATGTAGGTCCCATAGAAAGTTGGAAAACAGAAAATGAGATGTGGTTATAACGGAGCAGCTTCTCTGTTAGCACGTGAGGGTGTGAATGTGACCAGAAGATAATCAGAGTGGCGCTTTTGTGTTTGTTTTCTCTCTCGAGGGAATTCTGAAAAATTAAAAGCCTTCAACATTTTCCTTCTGGGCATTGTAGTCACAACTGCTTGGTGTGTTCCATGATTGGGGCTGATTTTTCATATGCAGATTCAGTCTCTGGGGCAAAATTTCCTATGTGAGGTTAGAACAGCTACCTCTACAAATTTGTTCTCTGCCCTGGAGCAGAAAATGAAAACATATGTCCCAACTTTCATGTTTCAGATCTTGGAGGTCTGCAGACAGCCATTGCCCACTGCCCCCATAGAGGCTGCCCAAAGAACCATTTTTTGTTTGCTTCATTGCAATTATGACTCCCTTGGGGCAATCATGTCTTAGGAAACATCTGCTTCACCATCAGAAGTGATTCACAAAGGAACCCTACTCTGGTACCTACTTACCTTTGAAAAGAATACCAGATATCATTCATTCTACTTACCAAATATACCTTTATTGTTACAATATTAACATCTAGAAAATAGATTATTTTATTTTTCAAATGTTCACAATTGTTAATTAATTTATGGCACATTTAGTTTGATTGTCTTTTTTTTTTTTTTTTTTTTTTTTTTTTTGACAGGCAGAGTGGACAGTGAGAGAGAGAGAGACAGAGAGAAAGGTCTTCCTTTTGCCGTTGGTTCACCCTCCAATGGCCACTGCTCCGATGGCAGGAGCCAGGTACTTATCCTGGTCTCCCATGGGGTGCAGGGCCCAAGTACTTGGGCCATCCTCCACTGCACTCCCTGGCCAGAGCAGAGAGCTGGCCTGGAAGAGGGGCAACCGGGACAGAATCCGGCGCCCCCACCAGGACTAGAACCCGGTGTGCCGCGCCACAAGTCAGAGGATTAGCCTAGTGAGCCGCGGCGCCGGCCAGTTTGATTGTCTTTTAAAAATCTATGGTAAAATGTACAAGGACTCTTCAAAAAGTTCACAGAAAAAGAATATTTTGAAAAAAATCTATGGATTTCAATGTATTTTGTACCAATTTAAAGTTATCTTTTGATTGAATTTTTCCACAAACTTTTAGAAGTACCCTCATATATACCATAAAGTTTCCTGTGTTAATAATTTTAAATGTATAGTTAGGTGGTACTATGTAGATTCAAACTGTTGTATAACCAGCAACACTATTCATCTCTTGAACTTTTGCATCGACTACAACTGAAACTTTGTATCCATTAAATGGGGTGATCCCTCCTCACCCCAGCCTTTCTGTCTGTAGTAATATAATTTCTGTCTGTTGTAATGTCAATGCCTCATATAAATAGAATAATCAATATTTATCTTTTTGTGGATTATTTATTTCACTAGTGCAATGTCTAAGATAATACACTGATGTAGCATGTGATAGAATTTCCTTTCTTTATAAGGTTGAGTAATATTCCATTATGTGTACACATCATATTATGTGTATTCATATTCAAGCATCATTGTACATGTGGGTTGCTCCCATCTTAGGGATATTGTGAATATTGCTGATATAAGCAAGGGTGCACAAACACCCTGCTTTGAATTTTTGTTTAGTATGCTCACTTACTAAGCTGAAATTTTTAGCTCATAAGATAATTCTATATTTAATTATTTGAGGAGTTGCCATAATGTTTTCCACAGCTGCTCCATTTTATGTTCCCATTAGCAGGGCACAAGGGTTCTAATTTTTCTACATCCTTGCTAACACTTGTTGTTTTGATTTTTAAAAAAATATTTAAAAGCCATAATGGGTATGTCAATTCCATGTTTTACTACAAGTAATAGTGTAGTAAATAATCTTTTTACTTAAATCTTACCTCTTTAGTTTCTTAAATTATATCTCTAGATAGTGATTTATTGAAATAAAGGCAAGGCATATTGTATAATTTTTATTTTTCAACAGCTTCATTGATGTATAATTGACATTTCAAAAAATAGCTCACATGTAATATATGCAGTTTGATGAGCTTGGGCATTTGCATTTACCTGTGATCCTTGTGCCACATTCCAGGTAATAAGCACATCCATCAGCTCCAACTGTGTGTGTGTGTGTGTGTGTGTGTGTGTGTGTGTGTGAAAACTTCAGATGGGCTCTAACCTCAGAAAGTCTTCATGGTGCACAGCGGTGTGTTGTAGAGCAGATTTCCAGAAATTCTCATCCTGCCTAACTGAATCTTTGTACTGCTGATTATCTCCCTGTTCCTGCCTGCTCCCATCCCCTGGCAACCTCCACTCGATTCTCTGCATCAATGAGTTTGGTTAATTTTGATATCTCATATAAATGGAATTATACAGTATTTGTCTAGCTGACACTCTCTTATTTCACATAAAAATGCCTTCCATATTTATACATGTTGTTGTAAAGGACAGAATTTCTTTCTTCTTAAGGCTAAATAATATTTCTGGCAAATTATTTTCCAAGGTTATTATTCTAATTTATATTCTTACTAGCAGTGTAAGAATGCCAGTTTGATCAAATATTTGCCAATAGTGATTACTGTTATTATTATTAACTTTGGATGATTTTATTGTTAAGAGGCTTCATTATGTTAATTCGCTGACTATTATTAGGTAAACTTAGATACTTTTTATTTCTGTCCATTTCCTTGCTCTTGTCAATTTTTGTGGATGGTCTCCTCATGCCATTTGTTCCTTTTACCCTGGACTTTATTTTTTTTATCATTAATAAGAGTCTGCTTATTAACTACTGTCGCTCCCCGTCTTCGTGGGGGAACGACACTAAACCCTGCCTAGGCTTCATATCCGAGTCACGGCACCATTATGTCGCTCCCCCTCTTCGTGGAGGAACGACACAGGACCCTGCGCTGTTCTCTCGTCTGCTCGGCCCTCCCCGAGTTTGCTGCTGGTTCTTCCCGGGTTGGCTACCAACCCTTCCACCTCCGTGGAAGGGCAGTTCCCCCTGGCCACTTTCCCCACTTCTGCAGGGGAGTGGCACACCGCCAGCCGGCTCTCTCGGGGGCTGCACAGCTGTTCCTTCAGATAGATGTTCCCCTTAGATGTTCCTGGTGCATGTTGTCTCTCTCCTCCTTTATAGTCCTCTTCCACCAATCCCAACTCGGCTGCCCACACGCCGAGTACGCTGCTCTCCTCCAATCAGGAGCAGGTCCTGCTGTTTATTGGTTGAACTGGAGGCAGCTGTGTAGAAGCTGTTTCTCCCTTCTCAGTGCCATATTGTGGGAGAGCAGATGCATAGAATAAGTCTTAATTCCAGTAACTTAGTCTAGTCCGAGTTGCTCCCAGTTGCTCCCCACAGATCCCCCTTTCTTTTTATTTTTGGCGTTGATACACGCCTGTCTTCGGTGCCCCACGGCACACACTCTGCTCTGCTTGCTAGAGTTGCCCACAGGTGCTTACATGCCCTACCAAACAGGCAAACCGAATCCGGGTCCTCTCTTCGCCATGTTGTGAGGAGGTTTTTAGGTGCTGATGCGTGCCTGTGTTCGGTGCCCTGCAGCACATGCTCTGCTCTGCTAGAACTGCCTGCAGGTGCTTACAAGCCCTACCAATCAGGCAAACCGAATCCGAGCCTTCTCATTGCCGTATTGTGGGGAGACTTATTGGTGTTGATTCGTGCCTATCTTCGGTGACCTGCAGCTCATACTCTGGTCGAGCTGCCTGCTGGTGCTTATCGCCTTACTAATCAGGCAGACCGAATCCAAGCCTTCTCATTGTGGTATTGTGGGGAGACTTATTGATGTTAATTCGTGCCTGTCTTCGGTGACCTGCGGCGCATAAGCTGCTAGCCGCCCGCAGGTGCTCACCACCTCCCTAATCAGGCAGACCGAATCCAAGCTCTCTCATTGCCATGTTGAGGGGAGGCCTTATTTTTCTCTATTTCTCTATCTCCGGGCATTCCTATCTCTCCCATTTTACTTCTATCTGCCAGCATTCCTATTTCTCTCATTTTACTTCTAAACTTCTGTTTCTCTTATCCCTGCGGCTTCCCGGCGCCCGCCCCGAGGCTGCTTCTCGGCGGCTTCCCGGCTCTGAGCCGCTTCAGCCCGCGCTTCTCTCATCTGCGCGGCTTCCCGGCTTCGCGCGCCCCCACCACGGCCTCGCACTAGCCCCACGTTCCCTATCTATTCACGCCCCGTGCTCTCTCTGCACGCGGCGGCTTCCACGAGTCACACAGCGTAGCTTACGTTTCCGCCACCACCGGTATTCAATCTAAGTTCCCCGGGCTAACCTGGCAAATTCAACATAGCTTATGCGTCTCCACCTTATGGTTTGGCTTCCTGTCTTTTGCTCCCCGGGCTAATCTGACGGATTCCAACCTGGTGGCCCACGTCTCTGCCTCTGGTTCCAGATTTTCGCCTTTTGCCCCCCGGGCTGACTTAAAGAATTCCAAGCTGGCTTACGTCTCTGCCTCGGCCTGCCCCCGCAGCTTCAATTTCCCTAACATTTTTCTTTACCCGGTATGTTTCCCTAAGTTTTCTTCCAACAATATTCCTCCCTCATTTCTCCTGGCTTCTCCCCACAGTCCGTATCCGAGTCTGTTTGTTCTAGCTTTCACTTTCGCTTTCGACCTTAGAGATTTCTCCCAGCTTCCCCCCGTAGTCCGTATCTGAGTCTATGCCTAGGCTTTCAATAGCTTCTTCCGGCACCTTTTCCGTCCGGCTTTTCCCTAGGCTGTTTGCTAGTCTCTCTCTTCGATATTTTCCCACTTCTTCCCGTTTCTTCCCTCCTAGGTTTCCTATCCGAGTCACGGCACCATTATGTCGCTCCCCCTCTTCGTGGAGGAACGACACAGGACCCTGCGCTGTTCTTTTGTCTGCTCGGCCCTCCCCGGGTTTGCTGCTGGTTCTTCCCGGGTTGGCTACCGTCCCTTCCACCTCCATGGAAGGGCGGTTCCCCCTAGCCACTTTCCCCACTTCCGCAGGGGAGCAGCACACGGCCGGCCGGCTCTCTCGGGGGCTGCTCAGGTGTTCCCCTTAGATGTTCCTGGTGCATGTTGTCTCTCTCCTCCTTTATAGTCCTCTTCCACCAATCCCAACTCTGCTACCCACACGCCGAGTACGCTGCTCTCCTGCAATCAGGAGCAGGTCCTGCTGTTTATTGGTTGAACTGGAGGCAGCTGTGTAGAAGCTGTTTCTCCCTTCTCAGTGCCATATTGTGGGAGAGCAGATGCATAGAATAAGTCTTAATTCCAGTAACTTAGTCTAGTCCGAGTTGCTCCCCACAAACTACCTTATATGCAGTTTTTCTTCTTGAACTTTTATGGTTTTAGCATGTAGAAACTCAAAATCCTATGTATTCACATATATTTGATTTTTCTTCCTTTGGGACAATTCATTTTTTTAACTTAAAAGATCATTTCTCACTGCCCATCATAATTATTAAGCATTTTTTTCCTAATGTTTTTTAGGTATTGACTACATTTCATTGCTGAATTTATGTGGAATGTACTTTGTTACTAAAGACTATAAACACCCATCATGTAATGTCTCCAGAATATTCATCCTATCATTCCACACAAACACAAGCCTTTATTATATATCAGATTCTTAGTTACACTGAGTCTTAGGCTTTTAAATCTGTTTCAGTAATATGACTGTTGATTTCTCTATGAGCATCAGTGGTAATTATTGTAGTTTCTGTACTTTTAGGAAACAATTTGGCCTTGTTGCTGCATTTCTTTGAAATTGTCATGAGCTTCATTCTTTAAGATGAACTCCAGCATCACTTTTTACTCCAGGCAAAAAGAAAAAAAAAAAAAACATTGCCACTTACTTATGCTGGATTTCAAAAATCAGTCTGAGAATTACTATTATCTTTAAGAAATCAAATTTCTAAAACTTCTTATTTATACATTGGAATTTGATACCCACCACTTCATTTATTAATGTTTAAAAGAGAGCTATTATGCATTGCCCATATTTATTTTCCATATATGTATTTAATTATTAATGTACACCAACTTTTTGACAAGCAAAATTTTTCTCTGTATTTATAATATCTTCAAGGGCTTCATGGTTTTTAAATTTTTGTTTTATAATGTTTCTTTTTATAATATTTTCTTAAATGTTGCCTTCTAGCTCTTTAGTAATTGTGATAATTCATTCATCTTTTTTATTAGTATGCTTGAATTGTATTCATTACCCAATATTTACCCAGTTGCAAAGTTCTAGTGTTGATTTTTATAGTTGGGAAGAATGTGGATTATAAATAATTATAAAAATAAATATACCTATGGGACTTCTATTATTAATCCAAGAGATGTTTTATATTAATTATAATGAATAATCAGTTGATAGTCAACATGTGTCAATGTATCTTTCAGGTCTGAAGAATTCATTTGTAGGAAAATAAAATGAAAGATTCTATGGATGACTAACATGAAGAAATTTTCTTTTTTTAACCTTATATATCTCAATAAAATGAACACATTTCAAATGCTCATAAAATTATTAGGCAAACAGTTTAGGTAAAAATAGATTTTGTCCTTTCACATATAACTGTTACCTTCAATTCTTTTCAAATTATTATTTAAGGGGTAAATGCTTGGCATAGATGTTAAGTCGCTATTGGGACATTTACATCCCATATCAAAGTTCTTGGGTTTGATTCCCAGATCTGCTGCTGATTCCAAATTCTTTCTAATGCACACCCACAGAGGCAGCAGAAAATGTCTCAATTATTTAAATCTCTTTCATCAAAGTTGGAAATGTAGATTGAGTTCCCTGCTACTGGCTGCAGCCTGGCCCAGCCCTAATTACTGTGGGCATTTGGGGGATGAACTACCACATGAGAGATTCCTCTTTTTCTCTCTCCTTACCTTTCAATAAATTTACTCTAAAATACTTCTAATGTGATTATTATTTTTTTTTTGAGAGAGAGAGAGAGAAAGTGTGTGTGTGTGTGTGTGTGTGTGTGTTTCTCTCTGCTGGTTCACTCCCCAAATATCAACAATGTCTAGAGCTGGGCTGGTACCAAGCCCTGGAGCTAGGAACTTACTCCAGAGCTTTTACAGATGTTACAGGATGCCAATTACTTGAGCCATCACTGCTGTCTCCCAGGCTCTGCATTGGCAAGAAGCTTAAATATGAACTGGGGCCAGGAACCAAATCCAGGCACTCCAGTCTGCATTTGGGTGTCAAATTCTATCTACAATTTTTTAAAGGAGAGACTATATTATAAATAATGCTATTATTAGTCTACTGTAAAATTTATTTTGGCAAGAAATCTTGGTTTATTTGAGTGTGGTCAGTAGATTTGTTATAGGCAGAGGGAGAGACAGAGAGAGTGCATCAGCCCATACTGAACTTATTTTAGCATTTAGTATTTTTTGGAAAGTATGCATGAATATTCACTGTTTTTTGAGAACAAATCAGTATCATTCATATTTTTCTCAAATTAATGGAAAACATTTAAACCTCTCACAATCTAGAATTATCTGCGACCCTATTTAATATTTCATTTTTATGCTATATTTAGTCTTTGGAGTAGAAAAGTTCTGGGGCTGGTGCTGTGGCATAGTAGGTTAAGCTTCCACCCGCTGCACCAGCATCCCGTATGGGCTTTGGTTCGAGTACTGGATGCTCCACTAACAAGCCAGCTACCTGGTAGTGGCAGGGAAGGGCAGCGGAGGAGGGCCCATGCACCCACATGGAAGACCAGAAGAAGCTCCTGGTTCCTGGCTTCATATTGGCCCAGCTCTGGCCATTGGAGCCATTTGGGGAATGAACCAGCAGTTGGAAAAACCTTTCTCTCTCTCTGTATCTCTCTCCCATAACACTGCCTCTCAAATAAATAAATAAATCTTAAAAAAAGAGAAGAGAAATTCTGGAGATATGTATGTGTCGATAAAATTCAAAAGTCCAACTAAAACTGTTTGTCTTTTTCCAATTAACATTATCCTTTTTCTGGAAAACACCAGAAAATAGGGCTTAATAGCAGGATTAACCTTGCTCTTTAAACTATAGTCATGCAATTAGAAAAATAGAAACTGTTTCCTGTGATTTCATACATAAAATGGTTTCATGATAGATTTTGCGCAAACCTAGATATGAACTAGATTATTGTAATTGAATTTAAAATATAATTCGTATAATGCTATTATTTTCTACTATCAAGACATATATTTGGTTTGATTTCTGAGTGCAACATGAGTTATCTAAACTCTATTCACATATAATTAACTATGATCTACCTGAATTTTTATTGATGAAATAGGCCTTTCAGGCTGATAAAGTATACTCAACTAAATTACTGAAAATAAAATATTGTAAAATCCTTTGTGATAACATTTTATGTTATTTTGCGAGTGCTTTTTAGTCCTATTTACATAATGATCACAGAATTAAGTATCAATTCAATATGTAAAAGAATGAACAAATGAAGTAGTAATACGAATAGTTAGATAATCACTATTCAAAGCCAACTTCTAACATATGCCTTTTGATATAACTCATGAATTTTCATATTGGTGTGAAATGCAATACTGACAAGAAAGTGCAACTTGAGAGTGGAATAATAGAAACAAAATATTTAGTTTTCAAAAACATTGGAATTTACAGTATTTCATATTCAAGACATGTAATTAATCACTACATGTATAATCATAACCATAAAATACTTTTAGATTAAAAGATTTCAAGGATTCATTGTAATAATTCTTACTTAGAATTCAAATACTAGAGAGTAAAACTGAACATGTGAATGTTTACTGGCTATCAATTGCACATAAATAAATAAGCTGCAGGTAGTATACTTTGTAGTTAGCAGTACTTTTAAATTGTAGGAGCTACTGTACAAAATTAATAAATCAGGTGCAACAGGAGTACATGGGGAGCAGTAAATGCATAAGTGTGAATAGCAGAGGTGTTTCTAGGTAAACATATTCAGTAATTTTGCTTAGAAAAGTGTATTTCCCTTAGGACCTTTTATTGCCAGATAGCTTCTTGAACAAAAGAGATAAGTACATAGTTAAACTCATTTATCATCACAATATGATGTTAAATGGCAGCCCCATGATAACCTTCTGGGCAACTGACTTAAGTGCTAACCCAGGGAACAACACAATTGATTATTCAATAATTAACCATTCTTTAGTTACAAGTATCTTGAAATTAATTTTCCAACAAGGGTTCTACAGGTGATTATTTTTAAATCCATTAAATATATTATAATAGGTGATGGGTTTCAAAGCATAAAGGATGGAAATGCCTGGGATAGTAAATTTGATTGCACTCTAGAAACTATGCTTGTCACCAAGTTATATGAATCATAATAGTTTAAATTTAAATATTGTGTTTTTAGATAAGCCTTCAAAACAATGCAGGATAAATTGTCCTTAGCGGATTTTTTGTTTTTGTCTTTAAGAACTGATACATATTAAACACATAGAAAATCTTCCATCACTTTTTATTTTTTATTTTTTCAATTTTTTTTATCTGAAAGGCTAAGAGACAGCAACAGAGAGAGAGATCTTCCATCCGCTGCTCTGCCAGTTCATGCCCCAAATGCCCACAACAGCCAGGGCTGGGCCAGACCAAAGTTCAGCTGGGAATGCATTCAGTTCTCCCATGTGGTAGCAGGGACTGAACTACGTGGGCCTCCACCTGTGGCCTCCCAATGCATGTATTAGAAGGAAGCTGGAATCAGGAGCAGCGCCTGGACTCAAGCCTAGACACTCTGATGGGGGGTGGGCATCCTGGGTGATGCCTGCTTCTGTCTTCCACGTTTTAAATGAAACCTTTGCCTTTGTCCCTGAGCTCAGAACCATGTGGTGCAGTTGTAGGTGACTTTTGGTCATATTTAACACTGATTCCTAGAAAAGACAGTGGTATCTGGGAAGGGAAAGGTGACAGTGTGGTCAGTAGTCCTGAGAAGAGACTTTGAGTCCATCTAATAATCTGTCTCGACTAGCAGGCAGTTTAAGTGATTCCACGTTGCCTCAGTGATTGGATGGCAATGGGTATCTTTGCCTGTGATGTCAAGTCAGTTATGATCACATTTGTGTCATTAGCTCTTGAAAGATTGAGAACGTATGAGGTGGTTTGGCTGCATGACAAACAGATGCTTCCATATGTCCATAACCCCTGATACAGTGTCAGATGACAATGATTATGTCCTGGGCTCATTTGCAGATGAGCTTTGAAAGCACCAAACACACAATGTCAATGTTAGCATTGAGTCCCAACATTGGATTAGAATACTAAATAGTCTTAATAAGTATGGTTTTCTTACTAATGTCCCAATGGAATATTTCTTGCATGTTAGTTATCAAATTTGTATGCATATTATCACTGGACGTACTCTAAATCTTTTGGTTGCAAAGTATCTTTTCTGCATCACAAAATAATTAGTAGCAGCTCATGTATTTATTTCCTTCTTTTTCAGCAAATATCTATACTACCTCAGAGTCATCTCCCATTCTTATTCCCCGCATCTGCTCCCAGAGTTTATGTTCCTTTGTTGAGCTGTTTCTTTGGAACTTTTGCTTTCCTCAACCAGTGTTATTCCATCACAAACATATACTCACATCTTTTGCTTTCTAACTGAAAGGAAAATCTGTGCATTCATTAAACTTTGCCTTAATAATTTGTTACATGTTAGTATCCATTTACAGATTTCCTACATGATCAGAATTCTCATTTTCCTCAAGTATCGTTTTTAGTTCTGTAGCTTTCCTACAATCCTGCATAAGCCAAGACACATTCAATGCATTGCCTAATTTGTTTCCTTGTTCTCCCCTGACCTGAGACCTTTTGCCTATTTCTGTTCTTTTTTTTTTTTTAAGATTTATTTATTTATTTCAGAGAGTTACGCAGAGGGAGAGAGAGACACAGAGGTCTTCTGTCTACTGGTTCACTCCTGAGCAAGGCCTAAGCCAGGAGCTTCATCTGGGTGAAGACCCAAGCACTTGGGCCATCTACTACTTTCCCAGGTTCATGAGCAGGGAGCTCGATCAGAAGTGGAGCAGCCAGGACTCAAACTAGCACCCATGTGGGGTGCTGGTGTCACAGGCGTTTGCTTTACCCTCTGTGCCACAACGCCGGCCCATCCCTCTGTTCATGGCCATTTAATCTCTGGAAGAATCCATGTAAATTTTCCATAGATCAGCTGTTATTTTACATTTTTGTAACAGACCCCTAATCACTACATTCAGATCATAATATACTCAGGTTATGCTTCTTTCACATATTAATTGGTTGTATAGGCAGATAAAGTCAAACATATTTACAGATCCATGTGAGAGTCACTGGTGTAACAGACTGGTGTATACAGACGTTTGAGCCAAGAGAATTATGTCTAAAAGTCATTTTTGGTTTAGAAGATAACATGAGAATTTTGTAAGAATATAGTTTGGGTTTCAATATTCTATAAACTTACCTCGGAAAATTGTCCTATCTGTTTCATGTATCCGATAGAGTAGGCAGTTGATTTCTAAATTTTGGAACATTCTAGTTAGATGCATTATTGATGAAATTATTGTTCGGTTTTGATGACAATTTAATGTAGAACCAAACTGGACTGAGTGACCTTTGCTGCAATTGATGTTGGCCTTTCTTCTTGTTAAGTGACTGGTCAATTTATCTAACTTATAGAAAATATTGTGATTGCTAAATGGACTGTCCTCAATAAAGATATACACCATTCATCTTGGAAAGGTTCACTGCGCAGTAGTAATAAGAGAAGGTCAAGGGGCATAGGACTTTATAAACCGTCTTTTAAATTCATTGTCCTTCCACACATAAGTAGCTGAATTTTCTTCACTTTTCACTATTTATTCAGAGTCCATTGTCATTGAAAAGACACTGAGGACACCCATCAGTGGGAATGTATGTTGCTAGTTCATTACAAAATCAAAATCCTTAGATTTCTGTCTAGGATGAAAAATCATTTGCTCACTTTTTGAGATGGGAACTCAGTTCACACTTTTTATTCCATTAAATTGCTCTGGTCCTGGCCAGTTTTTTAAGGAAAAATTGGATTGATTTCCTGATAGTGCCATCCATATTCAGGATATGTGAGTCTGGAATGGACATAGGTCTAGGGTCACAAGCAGTGTGGGATAAATCAGGAATATGGCTGCAGTAAACTTGTATGAAACCACTTCAGGACAACAGCCTTCCTTAAGGAGAGTCAAAGTGTGTGAAATGCACACTATTCTTTTTTTAAATTTGTTTGAAAGGCAGAGTGACAGAGAGACAGGGACAGAAAGAGACATCTTCCATCTGATGATTCAATCCCCAAACGGCTGCAGCAACCCAGTCACAGCCAGGAGTTTGATACCCCATCTGGGTCTCCCACATGGGTGGCAGAGGCCCAAGTACTTGGACCATCTTCTGCTGCTTTTCCAGGTGCAGTAACAGGGAGCTGGATAGGAAGTGGAGCAGTTGGGACTCAAACCAGCACTCTGATGTGGGAGGCCAGAGTTGCAGGCATTGACTGGTTAAGCTATGCCACAATGCTGACCCCAAAATGTATCAACAAAAATATGTGACCAAAATAAATGAAGAAAATGTAGTTCAAAAAGAAAACACTATTAATAGTTAAAGAAAGCTCTAGGAATGATTATAGATAAATATATATACACATAAATATATATATATAAAATATTCATTAGTCTGAGCAACTTCCAAGTAATAAAGCATTTTTATTATTTCTGATGTGTAAAATTTGCCATTCTGCTATGGCTGGTCACCTCTATGAGTGGTGGGAGGTGCTATTTCTATTATTATCAATCAGTATGTCTCATTAAAACAAGTCAAGGTTGGACAAGCCTTTTCTGGAGCTATATAATTTTAAAGCATATCCATAATTTATGAAGATATGTCCTGAGGTAAAATAACAAATTTAGATATGGAAACCAAACATTCATATCAATAGGGGCTAAAAAGTGATGTTTATTTTTCTTCTCCATAGTGAAATTTTTAGCTAATAAACCCTGAACTATTTATAGTAATATAATGAGTCTATATTATTTTGTATTTTAATTCCCTTTATAATGAATATTTTTCTCAGAAAATTGAATTTCAATTTTGGTGAATTTTCTCAATGATCTATTTTTACTAAAAATATGTATACATTGTGTATTGCACAAGTTTCTGTGCATTTAAACAATATCTACCATCTCACTTATCTCTCAGGGTTTTCATTAAGAGGTTCTATACTGTTACATACTTTGAAATTGATTCTCTCTACATTAGGGGATTAAAAACTAGTCTCTTAGAATTCTATTTTTCATAATTTTTATTTGATTTAATGGACAATATAATTAGGAGAATCCACATAAATTTCTTGTTCCTCATTTGAAATACTACATCATCTAGATACTATTTCATCTAGAGGATTGGAGTTGAGTATACTGACTTCTTAAAGTCTGTTTAAGGTACTGTGCTTATTGGTTTAAAAGGTTGGTTTATCCCATGATTAGTAACAATTATAATGAAATCAAGATTTAGAGTTAGCAAATATATCAGAATATTAACCTTATTCTCTGACATTTTCATGAGGAAGTCTGAAATGTACTTACAATGCATCCCTTTCCCTTGACTTTCTTGTTTTCATGGTATAGACTCCATAAGTATCATGTATTTAAGTTCAAGTGGTATTTTTGTAGTAGATTAAAATTTTTAGTTTAACAGATTAGTAATTATGTGTGTTAAATGAAGATTTTCAAGACATATCTGTACCCCTTTTCTGATTCTGAAGGGACAATCAAAAATAGAGAAGGAAGGATGAAATTTAAAAATATAGGCCGGCGCCGCAGCTCACTTGGCTAATCCTCTGCCTGCGGCGCCGGCACCCTGGGTTCTAGTCCTGGTTGGGGCACTGGATTCTATCTCAGTTGCTCCTATTCCAGTCCAGCTCTCTTCTGTGGCCCAAGTGCTTGGGCCCTGCACCCACATGGGAGACCAGGAGGAAACACCTGGCTCCTGGCTTCGGATTGGCGCAGCGCACTGGCGGTAACAACCAATTTGGGGGATGAACCAATGGAAGGAAGACCTTTCTCTGTCTCACTTTCTCACTGTCTAACTCTGTCTGTCAAAAAAAAATTAAAAATATATTAAGTAATTAATAAGACAGCGTAAGCTCACTTAGAAGTCTTGTAAAATATGGCTTACTTATCACCATGTATTACTAGCAATACTCTTACTAAACTTACCCACAGAGCGAATTCTACATTATCCTTCCAAGTGACATGTTTTTATAAAATCATATCATCTTTAAGTCTTGATAAAATCAGTAGTTGAGAACTTTGAGAAGACTGAAATAACTATTTAAATATCTTCTCCTGAAAAGGCAGGAGTCATACTTAGTTACAGCTACAAATATCACCACAATCATTAAGGGAAATTATATTTAAAGGCTGTGTTAAGGTTAAAGCTAATCTGATTTTTTTTGTTAAACTAATTTTGTTCAAATAATCACTTGCTAGTCTACCTACTTAACTTTTTGAGTTCAATGTTTTAAGAAACTATTATGTTAGCAATACATGTGACATTTTATATATTTATACATACCTACATAACCATAAGTAGGTATTATCATATATGTGGGTGCACAGAGACACATGTAAAACCAAACCATGTAAAACTATTTCTGATGTATACTAGCCAAAAGATGGTCTAATTCAGTCCAGTTGAAATAGGGCCAGCAACAGATTACTACAAGATGTGATGTTTGAGCTACAACGTAAAATTGAGTAGAGTTTTTCAGGTAAATGAAGACAGTGGTAGGAGTAGGCATTCAAGGCAGACAGCACAGTGTCTGAGTCTAGCTGCGGGCTGGTCTGATTAGTACTAGAGTAGGGCAACAATTTATATTAAGGGAATACTTGCAAAGTAAGATATTAAAGCAATTTGGAATAGCCTTTTGTGCTATACCAGAATGTTCTAGTTTGCTTATTTTTTTTTCTGGTCAGTGATAGAACTCAATAAATAATTCTAAGCAGTGGAATGGCATACTAGTTTACACGTTAGAAAGATAACTCTGCTAATCAAAAAAAAAAAAAAAATGGCTTCTTAGAAATTTTGTGTAACTGTCTCAGGAGGCATTCACAACCATTTATGTTAAGTGAGGAGAAGTTCAGCAAACTTTAATTCACCTGTTAATACAGCCTCCTCAGAGAAGCACTTTGTAGATACTAATGAGATAACCTTTTCCTTTCATGGAAGAAGCTTCATGCTAAAAATACGTTCTAAGAAATTGTGCTTCTATGTAAATAATTCTATCTGCAAAAATGTTTCATATGGACCAGAATTATAATGGTCAGCAACATGAAATCATTGTCAACCTTAGATTACCAGGTTTTAGATTGCTATGCCCCACAAAAGATTTTTATAAAAACATGTTTCTATTTTATTTATTTATTTGAGAGGTAGAGTTATAGTCAGTGAGAGGGAGAAACAGAGAAAGAGGTCTTCCATCCATTGGTTGATTCCCTAATGGCCACAACGGTCAGAGCTACACCAATCCGAAGCCAGGAGCCAGATGCCTCTTCCCCATCTCCCAAGTGGGTGCAGGGGCCCAAGGACTTGGGCCATCTTCCACTGCTTTCTTAGGCCATAGCAGAGAGCTGGATTGGAAGAGGAGCAGCTGGGACTAGAACTGGTGCCCATATGGGATGCCAGCACCACAGGTGAAGGATTAACCTAGTGCGCCACAGCGCCGGCCCCAACATGTTTCCATTTAACTACCAATGAAACTTGTGTCAACGAAAACCCATGGCAATCTTTCTATTTCAAAACAGACTTACTTTTTTCAGTCACTATAAACTTCTAAAAGGTGTTTCATTTGACTGAGTTTCCTCAAGCTTTAAAAACAGCATTTGAATCTTCAGGGTTGGTCAAAGAATTTTTTGTTTGATATATTTATAACTTTATATTTGATATATATTTATAGCTTACTGAAATCTTAGCAGTATAAGTTTACATTAGACTTATGTATTTGAATATTATAGTTGATCAGTTTTGATTTTTTGTTCCAAACTATGCAAAGTTTGGAAACTAGTTTTTAGGTACTTAAAATCAGCGGTTAATATCATATTAGAATACACTTAATCTTTATAAATTATTTTCATTTAAAAATTATTATTTTGACAATCCGGTTTTAAATTGGTTGTTTGCTGATATTATTAAGCCTCTGGTTCAACATGAAAGCTGTAATAAAATCTACTGTAAGCCATCCATGAAGGGGACTTTTACAGATGTTGTGATTATGTGAGCCTAGAGGCTACATTGCTATAATTGGCCTCCTGTGAGGCTGGTGTTCTGCAGTTGTTCCCAGAAGCTCAGCGAACAAGAAGATTGGATTTCACAGTGTTTACATTTGTTGACTGTTACTTTGAGTTAGCTGCATTCACTGAACGATAAACTGCCATTCATATTGGCAATACCGTCCTGAGGTATAAATGCAAAGTTTTATGTTATTTTCCACTACAGACTCAGCTAATTAAATATTTTAAAGAGGCTAATAAATGTTACTGGATACTCTTTTTTTCAACAAACATTATATTGACTTTTGCCTCTCTGCAAATGTAGTTAACTCTACTTGTATCCATTAAAATTTCCCCAATATCATTCCATTTAATTTTATTCTTCTGGTTTGGAAGCTCTTCACATGAATAATAGTATTTTTAGTGATTATAATAAATGTTTTATCAAAAATAATTATCAGAAATAAATTCTTTTTTTTTTTTTTTGACAGGCAGAGTGGACAGTGAGAGAGAAAAACAGAGAGAAAGGTCTTCCTTTTTCCGTTGGTTCACTCCCCAGTGGCCACTGTCATTGGCATGCTGTGGCTGGTGCACTGTGCTGATCCAAAGTCAGGAGCCAGGCGCTTCTCCTGGTCTCCCATGGGGTGCAGGGCCCAAGCACTTGGGCATCCTCCACTGCACTCCCGGGCCACAGCAGAGAGCTGGCCTGGAAGAGGGGCAACCGGGACGGAATCCGGAGCCCCGAGCAGGACTAGAACCTGGTGTGCCGGCGCTGCAGGTGGAAGATTAGCCTAGTGAGCCGCAGCGCCAGCCGAGAAATAAATTCTAAAGTTAATTATCTTTCTAATCCTTCCCACTCATACAAGTTCCTTAGAGTGCTTTAAATCTATCCCTCTCTCTGCTTATATGATACTGTTTCTCTTGTTTAGTCCTTGCAATTTTGTTCTCTAAATATTTGATATTAATTATTCTTTATATAATCAAAGGTATGTTAAATCCACCTGTGTGTGTGTTCTGTTTCTCAGACCTTTGATTAGTAACGTCTTTATGAGATTCATTTTTCAGAGGTCCCATTAGTTGCATAGTTAATAAACTGCCTTTATTTGCTGATACTTAAAATACCCTTAGTTCGCCACTATTATAAAAGAATACCTTGCTCAGTATATGATTTAAAGTTGAAAATTACTTTGTCTTAACACTCTGATAAAACTGAATAGAGCCCTATTTTTGCTATTGTGCTATCTAGGTGTGATTATACAGACACACATACATATACATTTAAGGATACTTCAAGAGGTTGTGGAGAAATAGAATTGAAAGAAATTGATTCTGGAGCAAGATTTTAAAATCAATGCATATGTGGCTGCCTTAAAAATTTCATGGAGGCTGGCGCCGCGGCTCACTATTCTAATCCTCTGCCTTGCGGCCCCGGCACACCGGGTTCTAGTCCTGGTCGGGGCGCCGGATTCTGTCCCGGTTGCTCCCCTTCCAGGCCAGCTCTCTGCTGTGGCCAGGGAGTGCAGTGGAGGATGGCCCAAGTGCTTGGGCCCTGCACCCCATGGGAGACCAGGATAAGTACCTGGCTCCTGCCATCGGATCAGCGCGGTGCGCTGGCCGCAGCACGCCAGCAGTGGCGGCCATTGGAGGACCTTTCTCTCTGTCTCTCTCTCTCACTGTCCACTCTGCTTGTCAAAAAAAAAATTTTTTTTTCATGGAAAATGTGTATTATGATTCACTTAGCTTTATGAATCTGAGAACTGATATCTTTGATCAGTTCTAAAGAATTCTTAGTCATTACTTCTAATGTTTCCTTTTTTCATTCTCTGCACTGAATACTGATTAGAAAGGTTAGATCTTTGGGGCAGGTATTGTGGCACAGCAGGTTAAAGCCTCGCTTGCAGTGCTGACATCCCATGTGGGCAGCAGTTTGAGTCCCAGCTGCTCTACTTCTGATCCATCTCCCTGCAAATGTACCTGGGAAAGCAGCAGAGGATGGCCCAAGTGCTTGGGCCTCTGCATCCACATGGGAGACTTGGAAGAAGTTCCTGGCTCCTGGCTTTGGATTGGCTGAGCTCTGGCCATTGCAGCCATTTGGGGAGTGAACTAGTGGATGGAAGATCTCTCTTTCTCTATCTCTCTCAGTCTCTACCTCTCTTTGTCACTCTTTCAAATAAATAAAATGAATATTTTTGTAAAAAAAACTTCTCATTCTTTTAAAAAATATTTATTTATTTGAAAGGCAGAGTGACAAAGAGAGGGAAAGAGATCCTGCATCCATCAATTTGCTCCCGAAATGCCCACGACATCTGGGATTGAGACAGGCTGAAGCCAGGAGCCCAAACCACCTTATGGATCTGCCATGGCAGGACAGGAACCCAAACCCATGGGCCAGCATCTGCTGACTCCCAGGTGCATTAGCGGGAAGATGATTCACAAGCAGAGGTGGGACTTGATCCCAGGCACTGCATTATGGGAAGTGGGTGACCTAGGAAGCAGTGTACCCTGCTGTACCACCACACCCACCCTAGAGCTTTCCATTCTCCTTAGCCTGGTCATATGCTCACACCTGTCTGTGTCACTGTAAATGATTTCTACAGATCCATATTTTAACTCATTATTTCTCTCTCCTGCTGTATATAATTTTCTACTTAACAATTTATCAAATTCCTAAAGTCAATTAATATACCTTTTAGTTGAACCAAACTGAGTGATAATTTTTATAGCCTCTATTTTAGCATACTTCACTACATCCTGTTATCCTTTAAGTAATGAAACACCCCCAGGCTGCATTTTGCATTTTCTAATTGCACCATCAGCTGTCTTTGCCATCTAAAAACTTCAATGTGTTACTTTTGTTGAATTTCACACATGGTTGCTCCTGTCCTGGAATATTATTTATGGGAACTCTTAGAAACCCAACACTAAAATATGTTCTTCAGAACTGATTTGTGTTTACTTCTGCGAAGTCCCTGAATTGTTACCAGAAAGAGGCCACTTACACCTAAACTTTTCATTTAATGTATGGCCAAGGTTAGCACACTACTGCCAGCAGACCAAATTCAGTCTGCTGCCTGCTTTTGTGAATAAAGTTTTATTGAGACACAGCCACATTTAGCTTTCCTTTGGCTGCTTTCCCATTACAGTGGCAGAAGTTAGTGGCTACAGCAGGAACCTTATGGCTCACCAAGCCTAAAATATTCATTACCCAAGCTTTTATAGCAAATTTTTGCCAATCACTGTTTTAGAGCACACACTCAACCCTTTGAAGGAAGGTTGGTGGTAACCAGCTCTCGAGGGGACTTTTTGTCTTACTCCTTTTCAACCAGAAACAATGATAGGGGAGAATATTCACTGTCTGTCTTTAATTTACCCACTGGGATTCAACTGTGGGAGTCCTAGTATCTTGTATCAGTCTTCCCTGTGAGTTCCCATTTCAAACTGTTTTAGAATTTTGCCATATGTCCAGGACACCTGTGACATTTAAAGCCAAATTCTATGTCAATTGAAATGAATGAAACAATGTGGCACACACATATTCCAGCATTTACTTGACTCACTGAATAAATGATTTCTCACAGTTGCTGGATCTAACAAGTCTCCTTTCCTGCCAGCTTGGCTGTCCATGTGAAAGTTTGCAGGCTGTATTTTATCCTGAATTTTTAGTTATTCTACAGTAAGAGGATTCATCGAGACATTAATTCCATAATATTGCCAGATTTGGGGCATAACCTATTTTAGGGATCATCATAAGCCACACTTCTTGCCTCCAGCTGGAATATGCTGAGCCTCCTGCCTTTGTCATCAAACTATTGAAAACAGTTTGGATTCCTCTGCTTTCTCTGTAGGTGACCTTGAGTGGGTTACTTCCCCTCCTAAGACCCTATTTCTTCTTAAAATGAAGCTAATGAGTGCACAATTTCTTAAAGGCCAATGAAGATAAAAATGAAACATTTTATATAAGTATAAATGCAGATGTATAGGTGATGTTAGCACAGTGCCAAGCAGCAGCAAATGGTTAATAAAATAATCTGTAGAAAATACTATTGTACCATTTTTATTATATTGACAATTGATTAATTAAGAGGCTTATTTATGTCACTTATTCTAGATTCTAAAAATTAACTGGTACTTCAGTTTCTTCATAGCTAAAATGGGGTTGCTAATAGTTACTGCCTTTCTTACAGGGTAATATTGTGAATGTGTGTGTGTGTGTGTGCTTTGTGAAAGTACTTTATGTTGTATTTCTAGGTGCTTTAACATTTGTTGTTAGTGAGATTTTTGTGGAAAGCTGTGTGTGCGGCATCTACATCTTCGATCTCGTTATAGTTAACGGTCACTAGACATGTGCTGACCACTATGGTTAAACAGGAAAAATAGGTTCTGATACATAAGTTGTACCTAAGTATTGTTTCTAAACTTACTTTTTTCAGGACTTTGTGAAAGAATAAGCTTCATATTTGATATGGGCTAATGTTTAGAAATATCTGTAATTCACTAAGATTGATTGCACACCCATTGGGTATAAGGCATTATACCGGTAGGTAAAGAGAAACCTACTTAATCACAGAGTATGACCTTGAGAATTATACTATGTTTACATACATAAGCTCATTTGTTGCTAGCACTCAATGAATAACTAACAACCACATTACTACCTTAAAAAGAATCTCAAAACCTGATAAACAATTTCAAGCCGCAGTGTCCTTTTTAACAGAAAGTACTATTTCGATTCATCACTTGTTCTTGCCTTGAAAATAAAAATATGAATACAGAAATCCTGAAGCAGGATAATACATTATGTATAACACCCTCTGGAAGGAAAGTAAATTTTACATGATAGCCTTTATAATCTTCGAGAAAAATAAATAAATTTAAAAAGTAGTTCATTTCCTCCTCTTTATTACCTTCTTCCCTTTCAAAATTGGCTGGGATGTATCTTACTTCAGATGGTATTATCCCATTCCTCCTTGAAACCTACCTTAGAATGAGTCCTCATTGTATCCCATTTGGTCAGGAACTCAGAGCATCACTGGTGAACTAAGGACACTGCTCTGTGTACAGTGGCCACTGTCCCCTGTCTTCAGAACTATACCACTTGGGCACATGAAAGCTTACTGGAAGTTGGATCATCAAGCTGAAATCAATCCAGTGATGGAGACTAAATAATGTTTGAAAACACCAAAAAACACACATGAATTCAGAAATATGCATCCCTGTATGTGTCAATATATATACAAGTTTTAGTACTTGTATATATTATTATTAAAAATGACCTCAGGTGCTCTAGGTGCTAATAGAGAACACCCATATGTTGCAGTGCTTAGACCATTACTTAATATTGAGTGTCATACAGTATGGAACAAATTTTTTATTAAAAGGCCTTTGACTAGATACAATGGGTCTAATCTAGTGCTTTCTGCTCTTTAAAACAGGTTCAAATCATTGACAATTGGATAGATTTCTTATTTATGGCCCTAGTTAAGGATTCCATGTGTGGTCAGGGACTCCTGAGTTGGCTGTGACCTTACTTTTCCTTCACTTTCTCTGGTCCCTGCCCCCACCCCCACCCCATGATTTGTAAACACTTTGCATCAGTATTAGTGATTACATTTGTTTTATGCACCTGTGGTATTCTTAGGATTCCGTACATTAGAATTATATTGTTTGCATTCTTTTGTGCTCGAATTCTTTGAGGTTAATATATCTAGGAATTGTGCTGGGTGGTTTGTTCTTAGTTATTATGTGGTACAGATACACTGCAATTAAGTTATTCATTCTCCTGTTGATAAGCATTTGTGCTGTTACCGAGTTTTGGCAGAAATGAATTAGGCTGCTCTCCATATTCGTGAACATTTCTTATGAGCATGTTCAAAGTTCTCTTGTATAAATAAGTAGGGATTTCTTGGTTATATGGTAAGTGGACATTTGAACTTAGTGAATACTCAGAATGCAAAAGGTAAAGAAGGAAGTTTTTAAAAAATTTTTTTAAAAAACTTATTTATTTGAAAGGCAGAGAGAACATGAGAGAGAGAAAGAGACAGACAGAGAGCAAGCTCCCATCTGCTAGTTGACTCCCAAATGCCTGCAACAGCTGGGAGTGGGCCAGGAGAGAGCCAGCAGCTAGAAACTCATTCCAGGTCTCCCACCTGAGTGGGAGAGACTCAAACCATCACTGCTGCCTCACAGGGTCTGCATTGTCAGGGAACTGGAATAGAATTAGCTGGGACTTGCACTAAGGCACTCCAATACGGGATGCAGGCACCCCAGCTGTCAAGGTAACTGTTAGGCCAAACACCCTACCTCAGAAGGTGGTATTAACATGTTATGGTAGTAAATAAATTGTGTGTGTGTGTGTGTGTATGAAATTACTATTAAATTATAAATCAGAAAAAAATCCATAAATCCAACTATAACATGGGTATTAATGGATATTAGGTAAACATTATCATTCATATAGTATGTTTTCCTTCTAGTTAATATAATTGCAATTTCTTTAGATCAGAATCAATGCCTTTTATAGCATTTCACCTGTGCTAAATCACCACAAATCAAAAGGAATACAGATATTGGATACAATTCATGTATTTTGGTGTCTGAGCATTTGGTAATTCATAGAATTTTAAGGAAAAAAATTTTTACTGTTTTCAAAATTATGTTTTATTTGTATTATATACCTAGTTAGCATATTAATTACCAAAGATTTTGTTAAACAAATGATTAACTTTAATAAAAATAGTATTTGAAGGATTTGCATTGACCCATAGCCACTTGCTGATTGTTTAGTTTTCTTTTCTTTTTTTTTAAGGTTTACTTTATTTATTTGAAAGAGTTACAGAGAGACATAGAGTCATAGAGAGAGAGGTCTTCCATCCATTGGTTCACCTCCTAAATGGCCGCAATGACCAGAGCCAAGCTGATCTGAAGCCAGGAGCCGGGAGCTTCTTCTAGGTATCCCATGTGGGTGCAGGGGCCCAAACACTTGCGCCATCCTCTACTGCTTTCCCAGGCTGTGGAAGAGAGCTGATGGAAGCGGAGCAGCTGAGACTGGAACCGGCGCACATATAGCATGCTGGCACTGCAGGCCAGGGCTTTAATCCCCTCCACCACAGTGCTGGCCCCTCAGTTGTCTTTAAGAGATAAGAGTGATTTTAGAGATCATCTTCGGCTCTGCAGTCACCTTACCTGGCTTTCCAGGTCCTTGTGGTGTGTTTCACGTGCTGGCTCCCACTTTAAATATCCGTGAATAAATTACAAACAGAGACATGTCACTTCATGCCATTCTAATTAAGAAGATCCTAACCCAATATGTAAAGGAAAATATTCTAAAAATGTAAAGTATATTTTGACAATTCTATAAGTATGTAGAAATCTAAGATGATGAGTTACTGAGGGTTTTGTTCAATTGCTAAAAGGACTGTAATTTTGTGTTGCTTTTATTGAAACACACTTTTTAAACTGTGCTCGCTAATATTCTAAGTCATAGTGTGCATTTACAGCTGTCTTTCCATTTTCTACTTCATGTGTCTTCTATTTTTTTTTTTTGTTAAAAATTAGGCAGTTAATATAATGTAGCAACTCTGGAAATGATGCCATTTGTTGCAGATGCTCTTGTTTTTAGTGTGTAGAAACACATGTATCTCTTGTGACATTCACGAACTAATTTTGTTCATCTGGATCTACTTATATTCAAGTCACTAGTGATGCACCTACTTCTTAAATTAGTGATTTATCTGTTTCCCACTCATTTGTCTTGGAGTTCATCAAGAATACGAATCTTTTCTAAGTGGTAGACTCCTGAGGCTTTCTCATGTGCACGGCGTCAAGCCATAGGGAAGTGCAGAATGCATTGGGGCACCAGGCAGCCATGCTGGGAACTGGGTCCCAGTGAACAGTGGTAACCACGGCAGCTGCAGTAGCAGCAGTGATGGTGGTGGTGAACTCAGCTGTGAGAGAGAAAAGGGGCCCCTTATGCAGACAGTGCATGGAACAAGAAGGGAGATCGTTTTTTGATCCATCTGCTAAGTGCGTATCTATAGCATTTGTTAATTCTACAGCCTTTGTGCTGGGACAGGCAGTCAGGTAGTAAATTTTGTTGAAGTTATCACAAAATAACTGTACAGATAGATATGGCAGTAAGGTATATCAGGGTGTTAGAATTCCTAAAAGACTTTAGAATTTTTAAGTTTGCCACTGCTATAACATTGCAAATCTAATATCCATAGACTTAGAAATGTAAATAATTCCATTAATGGAAGAAAGGGTTTCATATGAGCTTCTGATGAATCAATTAGTGAGAAAGAAACTTTTAAAAACTTATTTTCCTATAATTAATCATGCAGTGATATATAAATATGTATTTCATATTATGTATGGATAGTAAAACTGCATCTAGTTTCTTGTACACCCTCCACAAATTATGGAAAACTTTAAAGGGAACATCAAAATGCTATTGTATAAGTTTAGACTCAAATTAAAACTAAGGCAAAGCTTATTTATATAAATTTTTTTGAAATTTTTTTCACATTGAATCAGTATCTCTGGCTGTAGCAAAATTTTTTTTTTCAGTTTCTTTTTTTTGTATTTGTTTTTTTTTTTTTCTAACTTTTATTTAATGAATATAAATTTCCAAAGTACGGCTTATGGATTACAATGGCTTCCCCCCCCATAATGTCCCTCCTACCCGCAACCCTCCCCTTCCCCACTCCCTCTCCCCTTCCATTCACATGAGGATTCATTTTTGAGTCTCTTTATATACAGAAGATCAGTTTAGCATACATTAAGTAAAAATTTATATTTCAAAAAATTAATGAAAATTTATACTTACAACATACCCTATCAAGTAACACTTATATCCTTAGATAGACCCTTTTCAAATTTAGAACTTATGCACAATTATTTGTGAAACATTATCTAGCATTATCCGGTAAGGACTAATAAGCATTCCTTTCAATTCTAACAATGAACAATGACATCTGAAAGAGTAAATTGTGATTACTTAGCAAGTGAATATACAGAGAAATGAGCAGAAAAATGTTATGATCAATATATCTATCGCCTTAACAAAGCATTATTATTTGTTATATTATAGAAATGGTGGCTCCCAAAATATAAGTTTTCTAATTGTAAATTTATGGTGTTGTTCACATGTCACTACCATCCCTGTTAAACAATTATTTTTGAAGGAAAAAGGTTTGTATTTTCATTGATAGTGTTTACTTCTTGCGTTTTGAAAAATGGGCTCTGCATTTTTATTTTGCACTAGTCCCTGCAAGTGTCGTGTCTGATCCTGAGTCTAAGGTTATTTGTAGTTTGAAGGGTATAGATTCCGTTGTCTTGGACACCATTTACATTTACTAGATACTTCAGTTTTCTGGGACACCATTTATTGGTTTCTCTGGCATTGCTTTATTTTCTTTGGGTGAAAGAACTTAAGAATACACTACAGAGGCCGTGTATTCCCTATAGAATACAATAGTTAGTAACTATTGTACAGTAGCAAGTGAAGTGACAAATGCTTTTCAAACTTTTCTGACTTTTCTGAAATCTTGCCCTAAAAAGAGATTTTAGGAAAAAATTAGCTTTCATAATTGGAGAAGTTTCATCTCAAATCACCTGCGAGTCAGGTTCATGGGAAAGTTTGAGTCACCTTCATTGTCCAAAAGCAACATCATCTCACTCTTCCATTCAAGCCTTTCCCAGGGATAAACCTGTCCTGCACTATTCCAGTTTATTCCACTTCCCAAACCAAGTCCCATCAAATTTGTCTTCTAAATAATTTACTGCCTTCTCTATATGCACCTATGATACATAGTACAAGACTTGATGTACACTAATCATAAAAATTATGGAATGAAAATGAATAAATTTCAAGAAGCCAAATTAATTAAATGAAATTAGATTTCAATAATTAGTGTACTAGTAACAATTTAACAATTATATTTAATTTTTCTGAATGAATATTATTACTAATTTTACTTTCTTTTTAACTTAAATGTTGAAAGGATAAATCTATTTACCCTGATTGGGCATCATTATGTATACATATAACTAAATATCACATAGCACTCCATATAAGTACAACTTTATATATTAAATTTTTTTAAATAAAAAATTCATGAAAAAATGAAGTTGCTTAAGAGAGAGGCATTTAGGTTCTTCGAAGTGCAAATGAAGTCATCCAGACCTAGAGAAGCAGGTCAAGTGCATGTCTGTATTCAAGCCTAGGGCTACCCCACAGGGTATCTTTGAAGGAAGAACAATGCATAAAAATGAATATAAGTAAATATAAAGGTACAAAGCACTATAAATTACTCAACAAGTACAATGTGATTTTCTCATTATAAGTAATCTTGTCTCCTAATAATGCTTTAGAATATTACTTTTAAGTGCAGCCTTTTCATTAAACTATAAAACCTAATCATTATAACAGAGAAAATGCAGCTCCTATCTATTATAAAAAGCTAAAGAGACTAGTAATTGGTGAGACCAATCAACATAACTTTCAATCCAAATTAGTTTTTAGAGAGCACACTCAAATGTTAGTGAATGATATTCACTTCCAGAGAGCAGACACCATTGGCATCAGACGAGAGTTCTATAATCAAAACAGGGTGCTTCAAAATGTTTGTGGATAAGTGGAATTAAAAGATGTTTGTTTTATTGTAAAATTGATACTCTTGCATTAGTTTTTTTATCATATGCATTCTCTATAAGCTTTTAAGACTTCTTACCCTATCATATGTTGAAAAAGAATGTGACAAGGGACAAATATTCCCCATAGAATATTCTAAATACGTATTAGGCATGTTGTTCTACAGGAGTTAGAGGTCACCCCACCCTGTAACGTGTGGACTGAACTCGATGACTTATTTCCACCTGATGGATGTGAAAAGACAAAATCACAAGTTGACAGTGCAGAATCCTGAAAGACACAAACCACATGATGAAGGCTAACATCACTAGTGGTGTCATGTTGAAATAATATACCCCTTGTATTTTGTATGAGAACACTCAGTTTCTAAGGTATACAAGTATGTTTGTTTGTTTGTTTTTGACAGGCAGAGTGGATAGTGAGAGAGAGAGAGACAGAGAGAAAGGTCTTCCTTTTGCCGTTGGTTCACCCTCCAATGGCCGCCACAGCCGGCAAGCTGCGGCCGGCGCACCGCGCTGATCCGATGGCAGGAGCCAGGTACTTGTCCTGGTCTCCCATGGGGTGCAGGGCCCAAGCACTTGGGCCATCCTCCACTGCACTCCTGGGCCACAGCAGAGAGCTGGCCTGGAAGAGGGGCAACTGGGACAGAATCCGGCACCCCAACCGGGACTAGAACCCAGTGTGCCGGCGCCGCAAGGTGGAGGATTAGCCTAGTGAGCCATGGCGCCGGCCATACAAGTATGTTGATAAGACCAATAACAACATTAGGTAAACAGCATTAAAGTAAAAACTGGTTAAATCAAAATAAAATCTGGAAATCAGGTAATAGTCTGCGTGAATGTTGGTTTTGTAGTTTTAAAAAGTGTGCTGTGTTGTCTGGCATTTTGTTAAGCAGTTAGGATGCTTTGCTGGAATGCCTGCGTCCTGTGCTGGAATATCTTGGTTTGAGCAGCGGATGATGGCTCAGCTAATTCAGTCCTTGCCACCTACATGGAGACTTGGACAGAGTTCCAGGCTCCTGGCTTCAGCCCTGCCCGGGTTGTTGCAGGCATTTGTGGATGGTCCCCTGGATTGAAGATCTCTGTTTCTGTCTCTCTGCCTCTCAAATAAAGAAGCAAAAATTTTAAAAATGTCTTATGGCATTGCTAAAGTGTGAATTTTAGACACTCTGTGACGTATACATGAGAAATTTATGTAATCTGCATTTTTTCTGCAGTTTTTCAGAAATAAATATCTTTATACAAAATACAAGGGAAAATGCAACAATTGAAAACCCCAAGTGAATATAGCAAATATAGTTTTCAGTGAATTAAAATGTCAATTAAACCAGGCATCTTACAAATTGATCCAAACACATGTTAATCTATTTTACTTGACTACAAATAAATGTGTATTTATCATTCAACTTTTTGATGTAAGGACAAGGCCATTTAACTTTATTGCCACAGGTTTGGTTTATCAGCCAGCATGCATCTCAGGACTGTAGGGCTTCATTTAACCCAGCAATGCAGTTACGTGAAGGAGAAAACAGATTTCCATCTAGCAGAACAGTTATTGTATGAAGACCACTTGCCTGCACATACCCATTGTGGTATGAAAAACCATGTGTACATTAGTGTTGGAGTCCCTAAGGGGCAGGGCATCCCTAAGAGCTCACAGCCTACGAGTGAGCACAGTGCTGTACAGTGTCGGGCAGTAGTCAGGCTCCTCATGGCTGACAGCTGGTCTGCACAGCAGGCCTTGGGCCAGGGAAGAAGTTGGGAGATGCCAGGCGAAGCTTGAATATACCGCCGGATTGTTCATTGTTGGTGTCCTGGACTATCATATTTTAAAGTGTTAAAAAGTCAGATTCTACGAAGTCTTTATTGACAACCAAAACAGCACAGGAAATAGGCAAAGGGTACCTTTTGGAAGATATTCTTGAGTGCAGTGCAGAGACTTTGGGGGTCGCAGTAGAGAATCAGGCAAACTCATGAAGCCGGCATTGTGCATAGCGGGTGATGTGACACTGGCATCCCATATGGATGCCAGTTTGAGACCCGGCTTCTGATCCAGCTCCCTGCTAATGTGCCTGGGAAAGGAGCAGAAGATGGCCCAAGTGCTTGGGCCTCTGCACTCACAAGGGAGATCTGGAAAAATCTCCTGATTCCTGGCTTCCACCTGGCCCAGCTCCGTCCATTGAGGCCATCTGGGAAGGGAACCAATGGATGGAAGGCCTCTCTCTGTCTCTCTCTGTCTGTCTGTCTGTCTGTCTGTCTCTCTCTCTCTCTGTCTTTTCCTCTTTCTGGGTAACTCTGACTTTCAAATAAATAAAGAAATCTTAGAAAGTTCCACTCAAACATGTATCTAGTACCCTAGCTCTGACAATTTATATCAGTTGATAGTAAATGTGTTTTTGTACTACTCTCCATTTAATCTCAACGTGACCAAGTGATAAGTTACTTCTAAAGAGAAAGGATAATGTTTCCAAAAGAGAGCTAGATCCTCAAGGAAATCCTTCATGTTAAAAGGAGTATACTAAAATGCCATAACTGAAAAGAAAACGTGAAATCAGAATGTGTAGTATCAGGCTATAAAAAAAGTGCAATGTTTTTTCTTAATTACTTGATATTCTCAAAGAAATATTGCTTTTTATTGGACTTGATCCAAAACTGATGGGATAAAGAACCCTTAGAATATAAATTTGATCTCAAGCCTAGATAAATATTCCCAATGGGTGATAAATTTGTTTCCAATTGCTATAAATTTCAGGCCTAAGTGATAAAGAAATAGTTCCAGTAAAATTGGGTTGGATGATAAATTCTAAATACCTAGACTATTTATTATTGAGCTGCCTTGCAAATATAACAAAAATCAATAGCACATTGCTAAGTAGCTCTGTTAGGGTCACAAAATGTTTGTATGCCTTCATAAAGGTTCATGAAAGGGAACCGGTAAACAAATGTCACTGACTATGAATATGCTTGTGGAAAGACGAGCAACATGGCATTTTAAATCAAAACATTTCTCAGTATTATCCCCCAAGTACAGTTGGATTTTACAGTATTTATCCCCCAAATGCAGGAGATTTCTTTAATAGGACGAGGAGCCAGGATTCATCCTTGCAGAGGGATACTTCTAACCTTGATGGTAATATTATTGAGTAATTATATTTTAAAGTAGCAGTTTGTATTGTAAACCTCAATGAACAGAACCATAATGCCCACAAAAGACAGCCATTAATTAAGTATGAATGACTGTATTTTCAAGTGCTGGCTGTGGCAGGAGAAATGCCACCTTGGAATGAATGGCTCCCTCGCTGGGCTCTGACCTCCTCCCATTTCCAGATGAAGGTGATAAATCAGAGCCCAGCACCAGCAGGGATCCTCATTAACAGCAGCCTCCCAGTCTCCAGCCTTCACTGCAGTGTGAGTGACACGCGCAGAGCTTTCCTTTTCAGCTGAAAGGACGTGAATTCTCTAAGTGAATTTCTTAGAAATGGAGACAGAATTTCTGGATCAGACGTTGGAACACTTCATCGATTGGACAATGTAAGGATTCTTCGAATGCACGCCATCAATACGTCAAGCTGTGTTCACGTTGAATTAGTTTGAGGATTTCATATGAGTATAGAAACTATATTTCTGAAATGAAAAATCAGTATTAAATTTTTTTGTCTTTAAATGGAAATAAAAGTGAGTCAATAGGCAGAGTATATGCTTTCTACTAATTTATTCAATGAAAAGAGGAGTTGCATTTTCAAATGACAACTTTGAAAAAAAAAGCAACTAGATTAATTATTGTCCTTTTTCTCACTGCAATTATTGCTGGGTTATTGTGGAATACGATTGTGGGCTTTTTTACATTAATATTTATGCCTCTGAGTGTGGTAGCTTCCACTGAAAATCACACCCAGATGATAAGCTAGAAGTAGTTACAGGGGCCGGCGCTGTGGCTCCGCAGCTTAAAGCCCTGGCCTTGGCATTTGCATAGCATACGGGTGCCAGTTCAAGTACCAATTGCTCCTCTTCTGATCTAGCTTGCTGCGAATGTGCAATAGAAGATGGCCCAAGTGCTTCAGCTCCTGAGCCACGTGGAAGGACCCAGAAGAAGCTCGTGGCTCCTGGCTTCGGCCTGTCTCAGTACTGGCCGTTGCAGCCATTTGGGGAGTGAACCAGCAAATGGAATCTCTCTCTGCCTCTGTCTCCCTCTCTCTGCCTCTCCTTCTCTCTGTAACTGTGCCTTTCAAATAAATATTAAAGAGATCTTTTTTTTTTTTTAAAAAAAGTAGTTAGAAAAGAAAAACTAAAGGCTTAAAGGAGTAAAAGAAATGCAAATTTTTAAAAAGATTTTATTTATTTATTTGAAAGGCAGAGTTACAGAGGTAAAAGCAGAAAGAGGAAAGAGGTCTTCAGTCACTGGTTCACTCTTGAAATGACCACAATAGCCAGACTTGGGCCAGTCTGAAGCCAGGAGCCTGGAGCTTCTTCCAGGTCTCCCACGTGGGTTCACTCCTTGGGCCATCTTCTGCTTTCCCAGGCCAAAGCAGAGAGCTGGATCAGAAGGGAAACTGCTGGGACTCGAACTGACTTGTGGCCGCTTTACTCGCTATGCCACGTTGCCAAGAAGTGTAAATTTAGGAGGCTTGTAATTAAGTCCTCAATTAAATCTTGCATAGCATAGGACAAGTCAGTAATCCTTAGGATCAGCACATACATATTCTATAAATATAGCCAGCATTATCCAATATAAGGTTAAAATGTGAAGAACATAGGACACAACATATATACATGAGCTTTGAAAAGTAGTAAATTGATATTCAAATTTTTTAAAGATTTATTTTATTTATTTGAAAGAGTTACAGAGAGAGAGGTAGAGAAAGAGAGAGAGAGTGAGGTCTTCCATCCGCTGGTTCACTCCCCAGATGGCCACAACGGCCAGAGCTACGCCGATCCAAAGCCAGGAGCCTCATCCAGGTCTCCCACGTGGGTGCATGAAACCAAGGACTTGGGCCTTCTTCTACTGGTTTCCCAGGCCATAGCAGAGAGCTGGATGGGAAGTGGAGCAGCCGAGTCTCGAACCGTCGCCCATATGGGATGCTGGCACCTCAGGCCAGGGCTTTAACCCACTGCGCCACAGTGCTAGCCCTGATATTCAAATTTTTTAATATTTATTTGAAAGGCAGAGTTACAGAGAGAAGAAGAGACAGAGAGATAGTCTATCCACAAGTTCACTCCCCAAATGATGGTAAGAGCCAGGACTGAGCCAAGCTGAAGCCAGGAGCCAAGAGCTTCTTCAGATCTTCCGTGTGGGTAGCAGGGCTGACAAGCACTTGGGCCATCTTCTGCTGCTTGCCCAGGAACATTAGCAGGGAGCTGGATGGGAAGTGGAGCAGCCAGGATACACAATGGCATCCATATGGGAGGCTGACAATGCAGACAGCGGCTTAACCCACTATTCCATAATACCAGTCTCTGCTATTCAAATTTAAGATAGTTTTACAAATATTATTGCTGAGAAAAAGATCAAAATTCTCAACCTAAAATGTTTGGTGGCAATATTGGACCTTTGTTAAGTATGTTATTTGTTTCTGTCATTAACATAGTTACTAATAAATGGATTTATGCAGATACTATATGTCTTATAAAGTTTCACCTTTATAAGTTAAAAATATTACCACAGATTTTTTAAAAGATTTATTCATTTATTTGAAAGTCAGAGTTACACAGAGAGAGAAGGAAAGGCAGAAAGAGAGAGGTCTTTCATCTGCTGGTTCACTCCCCTATTGGCCGCAATGGTCTGAGCTGCGCCAGTCTGAAGCCAGGAGCCTGTAGTTTCTTTTGTGTCTCCCACATGGGTGCAGGGGCCCAAGCACCTGGACCATCTTCTGCTGCTTTCCCAGGCCACAGCAGAGAGCTGGATCAGAAGTGGAGCAGCTGGGACTTGAACCTGCACCCATGTGGGATGCTGGCACCACAGGCGGCGGCTTTACTGGTTACGCCACAGCACTGGCCCCTACCACAGATTTTTAAAAATCAATGAATAGGCTATAAACTTAATGAAAACAATTTTTCACTTCCACTGATTGCATCCATTTTAAAATATAACGTTATAGAATGTTATACAATGTTATGCATCACTCATGGGTTAATTTCTAGTATTCATTAACACATATGTTTATTCTTGAACATTAATCACCAATTATATTGTCCTACCATCTGGTACTAGGTATCAGTAAATATGCATTGAAATGCATGGCAAGAATGCATATAGATGAAGAAGGATCTGATATTTCCTTAGATATCTTAAACAGAACATGACTTTTCGTGCCAGAGAATGTATAATTTTTCTCCAAATCTGGACCTCAAATAAAACTAATGTAGCAGAAAGGAAATCAATACTTTATCCCATAATGAGGAAAAACTGTGCAAAGTTCAAACAAATTGCACAGTGCCTATGGCGCAACTGTAACTTGTGCCTGATGTTCTGGGGGTAATTGTTATTGGTGTCCCTGTACACTTTCCCATTCTTCAGTTATTAATTATATTAGCAAACAGAATATTAGTACTCTCCTCACTGTGTCAATTTGAATAATTTCTATCTAATGGATTTACATGAAATTTCTTAGCTGCCATAATCTTGTGAGCCAAATTCCCCAGTAAATTCCCCTATATATACAACCTGTTGATTCTGTCTCTCTGTAGAAGCATGACCAATGAAGGGTCCTATACTGGGAGTGGGGTGTAACACATCTCTGCATGTGTCACCCTTCCTGTTTCCCCCTTGAGGAGCCTGTGGGGACTTGCGTCTATTTACAGGCCTGGAAGCCAAGGGAGGCCGTGTGGGTGGGTTCTGAAGACTCAACATTGGCTTGTCTGGCAAATATCTCAGAGGATCCCATTATATTTCCTCAAGCAATGCAGATGAAGGCTTGTCTTTGATTTTTTGTGACTTAAGATAGTTTATAAATATTATGATATTATAAATATTTGTGCTTTTGATATTTATCATGATATTAATCTGAAAATTTGGTTGTAAATTAAGAATATAAAATATATTATCAATCTTTCACAGCCATGTATGTGTTTATGATGTGAACATTGAAACAACATATTTAAATGTTTAATGTAACACTGAAAATTATGGATTACTTGTCATTTGAATATGATAAATCAAATAGTTTTGATTCCATATATTAGTCATATTTTTACCAGCTAATTAGAATATTTTCATGTTCATATTAATTTTCCATGTGTACCATGTCCAAATATGATATTTATATTCTAAACAAAGCAGTTGGCTCTTAGTGTCTTCTCATGAGTGCAGATTATTTTTATCTACCCAATAATGAATCTTATTACCACATTATACTGCTTCAATTTTTGTTTCTTGCATATTCAGTAGAAGTAAACATAGCTTTAAGGTTCTAAGTCATACTTATTAGGATAACACAAGATGGATATTTTGGAGGAGATGAGAAAAGTTTCACTCCACATGCATGACACAGGATTTATTTTTCTGGAGTGTGGGGAATGTAAAGCTAACTATAAAAGTCAAGAGTAGGGGCTGGTGCTGTGGCGCAGTGGGTTAAAGCACTGTCCTGAGGTGCCGGCATCCCATATGGGCGATGGTTCGAGCCCTGGCTGCTCCTCTTCTGATCCAGCTCTCCGGTTGTGGCCTGGGAAAATAGTGAAGGATGGCCCAGATGCTTGGGCCCCTGAACCTGCAAGGGAGACCTGGAGGAGGCTCCTGGCTCCTGGCTTCAGACTGGCACAGCTCCGGCCATTGTGGCCATCTG
This sequence comes from Oryctolagus cuniculus, assembly GCF_051225735.1. Taxonomy (NCBI): domain Eukaryota; kingdom Metazoa; phylum Chordata; class Mammalia; order Lagomorpha; family Leporidae; genus Oryctolagus; species Oryctolagus cuniculus. The sequence goes on from NC_142882.1 coordinate 70,780,590, forward strand.
GGGAGTTTACCAGAGGATGGAAGACCTCTCTCTCTCTGTCTCTATCTCTCTCTGTAACTCTGTCTTTCAAATAAATAAAATAAATCTTAAAAAGTCAAGAGTAAACTGACATGACATTGTGGATCTTATACTAATAATTTGCACTTTAGCGTTTAAGTGAGAGATCCAGGAAGTTTTTGTTTATTTCCTCTCATATGATTAAAGGTTAAGGAATAATTAACCTGCACTGGATCATTGTTTTGAACTTTTCCTTCTATTATTGTGAGTGTTAGGGTTTTGAGATTATACACTATCTCGATTTGGTACATGATGGGGCAGAAATTGGTGATGTTTGAGAGAATGAAGATACAATGTTGTATAAAAGAAGGTAAAAGAGAGGAATGGCAGGGAGATTTGGGGAAGGGATTAATGAGGAGTTCAAGAGAGTTGAAGAAGCATCGCCAGCAATCTGAGGGACTCAAATTCACATGTCTGCATCTCTTGCCTGCTTCATTCCTGGTTCAATAACAGAGTGGTCTCCTTTCTGTCAGCTGTCACCTACATTTTAATTAGAAATACAATGCACTGTAAATTTTCATCTCTAGAGGATGAAGATTAAATATGAAGATAATTTGAATACCTCTGACATAAACCAAGGAACTCTTGTCCAGCCTGTGGTAGGTGTTCATGTCACTCATGTCAGAGTTCCAGTTGTGTGTCAACAGTTGAACTCCAACCCTCTGGGTTTCATTGAGGCTGACAGAGAAAAAGAGACTGACTGACTGATTGGAACAGGTATGAGGAATTAGTCTTAGCTGACCAAATGAGTAAACTAGAAAATATTACTTACTAGACCCAGGTATTTATTTTTTGTGATTCCCAAGTCAATTGTATTTTCTTCAGACAATAGTAGATGGTCTACAAGCAAAATAGGTTAGTTTCAGCACTACCCAACCAATGCCCAGGATTCATATGGCAATCACAGATAAAATAGTGAAAATTCAAAAAAAAAATTCCAAATTGCATTTCTCCTTGATTCACATATGCCACGAGGGAGTCACAATCCATTTAGAATATCAGCACAATCGTTGTTCATCTCAATCAATTTAAAGCAAAGGGAGGAAAGGGAACCATTAGGGTGCAAAAAAAAAAAAAAATCAATTCTGGGCATCTGTCTGCATGCAGACCGCAGGCCAAAACAGATTGAGCACCAAAAAGTAGACAAAAGGGAAACCGAAGGTTTCATTGTGCGGTTATTTGGTCTGCTCCTGTTACGTGACTAATGAAGCTTTCATTTTGAATCAGTGTTTTTTACAGCTGCACCTGATCATTGTTTCTGTGACCTACAACTGTGCTGTGTGGCAGAAACTGTCGATGAGGTGAGGCGTGATGGATTGTCATTGTCAAACTATGAATAGAAAGGTTCATTTTTGATTAGAAACATCAAGTATGATATTGTATTCAGAGCCCCCTTTTGAACTCTGGTTCCAGCTTCCAAAATGCACTTCATTGTTCAGTGCTGCATAACTTTGCCAAAAATGTAGGGAGGGTATTTGGTTCTATGTATATTAAACTCTAATTAATTCAGTTTGCATGGAAGGTATTTAAAATCATCTTATTTCTCTATACAGTGTAAGTAAAGTTTTTCTAAATAATGTTAAAGTGTGGTCAAACTCTTATAATCACAAGGAAGAAGAAAATTTAATGATCTTTCCTTCTATTGAAATATTGATATTCATTTTCTAAGTCACTTTGAGTATATTTATACTATGACATTATAAATCTAATACTGTTACAACATTAATTACTATTATCTCCTTTATATAAATGAAAACACTGAAATTCACAGAAGACATAGTTCACTTAAGGACGCTAATGAATAAGTGTTTCACCTACAATTTGTGAGTCTACATCTAGGATTCTGGAAAAGTAAGGTTCAGAAAGTAAGACATTTGTACTAAAGGTCACATAACTTCCTTTAAATGTCTAAGTCAGCATTACTATGTATGAAGAGACTTCAGAAAGTATGACCATATGACCCAGCTATCCCACTCCTGAGATGAAATCAGCATATGAGTTACCTGTACACCCATGTTTATTGCAGGTCATGCCGACATATGAAATTAACCCAGATTTATATCAACTGATGACTGGATAAAGAAAATGTATACACACACACACACACACCATGGAATACTACTCAGCCATAAAAAAGAATGAAATTCTCTTTTGTGATAAAAATGGATACAACTAGAAACCATTTTGCTTACTGAGATAAGTCAGTCCCAAAAAGACAAATATCATGTTTCTGTGACATGTGGCAGTTAATATAGAATACAAAAATGTAAAGGAATGAAATGGATGTCTTGTGATTTGATTGTTGTTTTTAGTCCTTATTTTTACTCCTGTGGAAATGTGGTCTTCCTACTTTTTATGTGTTGAATGTTATGGTTAGTGGTGAATTAAGCATGTGATTATAGAATGGATTTAAATTATGTCTTTGCAAAGATTAAAGAAAAAAATGGAAGGAGGAGGAATGAAGGAGGGAGAGGGAAGGGGAGAGAAGAGTCATTATCTTTTTTGAAAACTGTGTATAGCTTTTCATATTGCAGATTTTCATGAATTTCTTGGACAATCCTATATAGATGGATTTAAGAAATGTTTTACATTACAATCAACTCTATTTTAGTTCCATTTTTCATGAAGTTTTTGAAGTACCCTCTTATAAATATATCCATTCTGTGCCCTTAAGTGAACATAGAAAATACCAAGAATATCTCCACATACAGAAATAGAATTCCGTCTTAAATACATAACATAATCTATTTTTTTATTTATTTGACAGGTAGAGTTATAGACAGTGAGACAGAGACAGAGAAAAAGGTCTTCCGTTGGTTCACTCCCCAAATGGCCGCTACGGCTGGGGCTGCACCGATCCAAAACCAGGAGCCAGGTGCTTCTTCCTGGTCTCCAGTGCGAGTGCAGGGTCCAAGCACTTGTGCCATCCTCCACTGCCCTCCCGGCCACAGCAGAGAGCTGGACTGGAAGAGGAGCAACTGGGACTAGAACAGGCGCACATATGAGGATGCCTGTGCCGCAGGTGGAGGATCAACCAAGTGAGCCATGGCGCCAGCCCCAAGATAAACTATTTTAAAGCTAAATGACCACATAAAATTCATTCATAAATTTACAAACCATTTTCCTTTTTCATATGGCCCTATTGGTATTTTCTCTTTCCAACCTTTATTCTGAACTAATGCCAAATTACTTTATAAAATGAGTAGTGAATCATAGTAGATTGTCATTCAAAGCCACACAACTTAAGTATGTCCTTTATAACTTTATCAACAAAATGTAATAGAAAACTGTGTGTATGTATGTGTGTTTATGTGGATGTATATACATACATATATATATGAGTGTGTGTGTGTGTGTGACATTATTTAAGCTATCCATTCCCAATGAAAATATTTAAGAAAATGTAAACACTACTCAAGCAACATGCTATGAAACTACTTAAAGATTTGGGACTCCCCTTTTTAAATATGTGTGTGTGTGTGTGTGTGTGTGTGATTTTACCATTGCAGAGCTAAATGATAGAACCATGTTGTATATGTACAGCATTGATGCCAGAGTTCTGATGTATTTGGCAATTTCGTATTAGATTTTATTTAATCGTTGGCACCAGCGTGGTATTGACATCGGTGATCTCAAAAATTATGCAGCTGTTTCCCAGCTAATCTCAATCTATTGGAACACGATGGTTTACTATGTGCAGAATGTAAAGTTACCCTATCAAAAAAATAATATGAAAAAGGAATGAAAAATTAGACAGGCCCAACATTGATCTACTATACTAGTTCTTGGGAAACAGCTTTCGGTTTCTGTAGCTTCCTCTATCTAATAGAGGACTTCTGGTTAATAGGTAGTGTAAAATAGCCAAATAGTTCTGCTTTGGTGAATAACACATCTGTACTTTAAAAAGGGGAGTCCCAAGTGTTTAAGTAGTTCCATATCATGTTACTTGTTTGTTCATATATTTTCTTAAATATTTTCATTGGGAACGGACAGCTTAAATAATGTTCAAATACTCCAAAGTGCCCTTGACTATATAACTGTGATAGAATATAAAATTCATCTATAAATTTTTATTCCAAAGGGGTAAAAAAATTAAGATACTTGATTTATAGGTGGATTCTTTTGCAGATCCCTTTCAGACTTTTCTAAGATCACATAAATAACGGCTTTCTTATTCAGTGAAAATATATATGATACAGGTCTGTTTCATAGTAGCTATGAGATCAGTGTTTAAAAAAGCTCAGTCCCAATGCAGTTTCCAGGGAGGACATGTCAAGTTGTAGAATATAAAAACTAATCCTTTGATCCTACCTCATTACATGTGTAATCAAATTAACAAACGATGTCAGGCACCCTTAGAAATTAAAGAATCGGATTTATTTTTAATTAAGTGGTTTGCCTGTTAAGACTTTAGCATTTCATTATAAAAAAGCAAAGAGATGATTTTAAAACCTAAATTAAAAATATATAATTTTTCTATGAATATTATTTGGTTTTTGAGTAGAATTTTTAGCATCTGTGGCATTTACTTTTTTTTTTTAAACTTTTATTTAATGCATATAAATTTCCAAAGTACGACTTATGGATTACAATGGCTTCCCCCCCATACCGTCCCTCCCACCCACAACCCTCCCCTTTCCCACTCCCTCTCCCCTTCCATTCACATCAAGATTCATTTTCAATTATCTTAATATACAGAAGATCAGCTTAGTATACATTAAGTATGGATTTCAACAGTTTGCTCCCACACAGAAACATAAAGTGAAAAATAATAGATGATTTTTTTAAATGATGATGAAATCAGAGCAGACCTATTGTCATGTTTAATCCCAGTGAGAGTCAAGTTGGGAATTGATAATTTCTTTTTTTTTTTTTTTTTTTTTTTTTTTTTTTTTTTTACAGAGGATCAGTTTAGTATGCATTAAGTAAGGATTTCAACAGTTTGCACCCCCATAGAAACACAAAGTGAAATATATTGTTTGAGTACTCATTATAGCATTAAATCTCAATGTACAGCACATTAAGGATAGAGATCCTACATGAGGAGTAAGTGCACAGTGACTCCTGTTGTTGACTTTACCAATTGACACTCCTGTCTATGGCATCAGTAATCTCCCTATGCTCCAGTCATGAGTTTCCAAGGCTATGGAAGCCCTCTGAGTTCTCCAACTCTTATCTTGTTTAGATAAGGTCATAGTCAAAGTGGAGGTTCTCTCCTCCCTTCAGAGAAAGGTACCTCCTTCTTTGATGACCTGTTCTTTCCACTGGGATCTCACTCGCAGAGATCTTTTGCCAGAGTGTCTTGGCTTTCCATGCCTGAAATACTCTCATGAGCTTTTCAGCCAGCTCCGAATGCCTTTAGGGCTGATTCTGAGGCCAGAGTGCTATTTAGGACATCTGCCATTCTATGAGTCTGCTGAGTATCTCACTTCCCATATTGGATCACTCTCCCCTTTATTTACTCCATCAGTTAGCGTTAGCAGGTACTAGACTTGTCTATGTGCTCCCTTTGACTCCCAGTCCCTTCACCATGACCAACTGTGAACTGAAACTGATCACCTGGAACAGTGAGATGGCATTGGTACATGCCACCTCGATGGGATTGAATTGGAATCCCCTGGTATGCTTCCAACTCCACCACTTGGGGCAAGTCAGCCTGAGCATGTCCCAAATTATACATCTCTTCCCTCTCCCATTCCCACCACCATGTTCAACAGGGATCACATTTCAGTTAATTTTCAACACTTAAGAATAACTGTGCATCAATTACAGATCTAAACCAGTCATATTAAGTAGAACAGATAAAAAAACTACTAAGAGGGATAATGTATTTAGTTGTTCATTAACAGTCAGGGCTATGCTGATCAAGTCACCATTTCTCATAGTGTCCATTTCACTTCAGGAGGTTTCCTTTTTGGTGTTCAGTCAGTTGTCACTGATCAGGGAGAACATATGGTATTTGTCCCTTTGGGACTGGCTTATTTCACTCAGCATGATGTGAAGAGATGGGCCAAGGACCTCAATAGACATTTTTCAAAAGAGGAAATCCAAATGGCCAACAGGCACATGAAAAAATGTTCAAGGTCATTAGCAATCAGGGAAATGCAAATCAAAACCACAATGAGGTTTCACCTCACCCCGGTTAGAATGGCTCACATGCAGAAATCTACCAACAACAGATGCTGGCGAGGATGTGGGGAAAAAGGGACACTAACCCACTGTTGGTGGGAATGCAAACTGGTCAAGCCACTATGGAAGTCAGTCTGGAGATTCCTCAGAAACCTGAAGATAACCCTACCGTTCGACCCAGCCATCCCACTCCTTGGAATTTACCCAAAGGAATTTAAATTGGCAAACAAAAAAGAGGTCTGCACCCTAATGTTTATTGCAGCTCAATTCACAATAGCTAAGACCTGGAACCAACCTAAATGCCCATCAACGATAGACTGGATAAAGAAATTATGGGATATGTACTCTTTAGAATACTATACCGCAGTAAGAAACAACGAAATCCAGTCATTTGCAACAAAATGGAGGAATCTGGAACACATCATGCTGAGTGTGGCATTTACTTTTGTTTACCACCCTCAACTTCCACAGAAGGCTTGACTGATAGTTGCTAGTTGTTATAAGTACTTAATGTATATGATTCTCGTTAAGTTTATTTAATGCTTTAGGTGTACATATAAGATGGTGGCCTTAAAAGAAATTATCAATTTTTTTAAAAACAAAAAAATTTCCTACTTTTAAAAACAGATTTCTTTATTTGAAAGGCAGAGTATGGGGTGGGGGCAGAGGAGAGGGGAGAGACAGAGATGTTCTGTCCTCTGAGTCATTCCCCAAATGGCCACAATGGCCAGAACTGGGCTGGTCCGAAGCCAGGAGCCAGGAGCTTCTTCCAGATCTCGCACATGGGTGCAGAGGCCCAAGTATTTGGGCCATCCTCTGCTGCTTTCCCAGGCCATAGCAGAAAATTGGATCAGGAGTAGAGTAGCTGGGACCCAAACCACCACCCACAGGGGCTGCCCACATGGCAGGCAGTGGCTGCACCTGCTGTGCCACAATGCTATCCACCAAAATGTTTCATTTTAAAATTCAGCTTCCTTAAGTGTCTGCAACAAGGTGAAACCTTTTTTTTTTCGCTATCCAGTATCAAAATGTCAAAATTTAGACTTAACATTGTTTGGATAAGAATATAAATCTCTTTGTGTGTCTCTCTTCCTCTTTCTGTCCTTTCCCCCTGCTACACATACCACATGGGGTCTTCAAAAAGTTTATGGAAACGTACATATGCACCATCTATGCATGGATTTTATTTTTTGTACCAAAATAAAACTTCTGTCCACTGTTTCAACATGTCTGAGCAGGAACTATTTTGAGGCACTCAGAAGAGTAAGATCAGTTTGAAAGGATCCACTTTCAGAGGAACTTGAACTCTACTGAAATTGAAACAAAACCAAACATTGAATTTGCAGGGACACTTTGGTGGAAGAATGGAGAAATCATTGATGTTTTTTGAAAAGTCTATGCAGAAGATGCCTCCAAAGAAATTAGCACTTAAAAGTGGATAACTCATTTTAACAATTGATGAGATGATGTTGAAATTGAAGCTTACAATGGCATACCATACATCTGAACTTGCAAAGAAAAATTAATCCTGCTCATATCCTAATTGAATAAGACTGATGATTGACATCAAAAACAATAGCGAACACCATAGACATTGCCATTGGATCAATTTACATGATTCTGACTGAAAAAGTGAAGTGGAACAAGCCTTATGCTCAACAGCTGCCAAAACTGTCATGTCTGCATCAACTACACACCACAGCAGAGCTTTCCATAGCAATTTTAAACAAGTAGAATCAAGATCCTGAAGTATTACTTCAATGAATTGGAACAGAAGATGAAACCTGGCTGTACCAGTATTTTTCTGAAGAAAAGTCACAGTCAAATCAATGGCTCCCAAAAAGAGGAAACTGGTCCAGTCAAAGTCAAGGCAGGCTGATCAAGAGCAAAGGTAATGGCAACAAGTTTTTGGGATGCTCAAGGCATTTTGCTTGTTGACTTTATGGTGTACCAAAGAATAACAACAGCTTATTCTAAGAATATTGTAAGAAAGTTAGCCAAAATGTTACAAAAAAATTACCCAGAGAAGCCTTGCAATTCTTCTCATCTACACAAGGACAATTTTGCAGCGTTTTCATAGGAAATCAGGAAGCATCACCTTACAAGCCTCATTGGGCCCCATCTGATTTCTTTCTTTTTTCATATCTTCAAAAAAATCTTTAAAGGGTACCCTTTTTCAGTTAATAATATAAAAAGACTGTATAAACATTGTTAAATTCTCAGGACACTCAGTTCTTTAGGATTGGTCTATATGGCCAGTATCATTGCTCAAGAAGTATCCTGTACTTGATGGAGCTTATGGCAAGAAATAAACTTTCTTGTTTGTATTTTAATATTTTGATGCCACTTGCCACAAATTTTTGAAGTCCCTTCAGATCTGTGCAAGAGTGTGTGTGTGGGTAGGTGATATATTTATGTAGGTCACACATCCACACACATATTTTCGTTTTCTTGAGGTTTTCTTTTTTTCTATGTTTTGATCAAAAGTAAGCCTCTATGATTGGTTATAGGCAGCAAATTCAGTATGGGGCTCTCTGATGTCAATATCAGATAGTGGTTCTTTGGAAATGTTTAATGAGGAGCTATTTTCTGATGCAGTATATTCTAAAAATGAAGCTATTCTGTCTTGGCTGTAGGAACATATTGTGCTATATTGAATTCTATACTACAGATTGTTATGGTTTGGTTCCAGAGCAATATTCAATGTAATATTCCATATAATATCACATTTAATTAAATTGCAGCTCCTTTGTTTTATATACTTAAGAAACCGACTTTGGTGTCACCCTTGACCTTTATCTTAGTCTGATATTACATACTTATTCTTTCAACAAGTCATATAGATCCAAATTTTTGAATAATCCCAAATCCCACAGTTTGTCACCACCTGTTACTTTTATTCAAGTCACCATCATTTCTTACCTGGGTTAATGCAATAGCTTTCTAATTGGACTTGAATCCACTCTACCTGTATATAATCAATTCAGCACTGAGAATACACATAATCCCTATCTCCACCCCTCAATCCCAGCCCTGATAGCTTTATATTTCATTCAGAGTAAAATCTGAAGTCCATAGAGGGTTTGTTGGGCCCAAGTCTCTGGCCCAAGTACGTATCTGACCTTAATCTCTACCAATCTTTAGCTCATTCTGCCTCCACGCTACTGACTTCCTTGTTAGGATTAAACAACACAAGTCATGCTTACTCCTCAGAATCTTTGAATTTGCTGACTTCACTCTGCTGAGAAATGCTTTTTGCCAATGGAGGTACATGGCCATCTTCTGTGTCTCCAAAATATTTTCACTCAAATGAGCCCATTGTACAAGTAAAATTGTAAAGCCAGTAATGAGCCCACAAATAAAAGAACACTAACAGTTCCAATTTGCCTTCTCTATTTTTCTTCTTAGTATTTACTGTACTGTGACATACCACTGATTTACTTTTTATGTAACTTATCTTCTACTGCCTCTCATATTGTAAGCCCTCTGAGGGAAGGACTTCTGCTTTTCTTCATTTGTATAGTACTTGACACCTATTTGATAACCAGTCAATATGTGTTGAAAGAATGAAACAATTTTTTGCAGAAGATAGTTTACAGGGATGAAAATAGACAGGTTTCATTGCTGTATTTATTTTGAAAATGATCAAACCTGTCCTTAGTGTGTTTTTGGAAGATAATAGAAACAATTATGTGCATAGTAAAAGGGATTTTGTGTTATGCATAATATTTTACAAACATCTATTTCTTCTGACTAGAGTTATAAATTTGAATTATTTATATACCCTAATATCAAATGAAGAAGGGTTTAGAGTTGTTAGGTTCTTATTAGAAAGGCTGATCTAAGGTTAACATAAAAACAAGGGAAGCAAGAGACAGATACCATACATGGAAATGTAAATTAGAAAACAAAAAATTAATTCTGTGACCTTGGGAAAATCACCTATTCTCAATCAAATTTTCCTCATTTTTCATGAGGATGTTGACTGAGATAACTTCTTAAGTCTCCTAACATTCAAAGCTCTCTAATTAGTGTTTATGAAATGCAAATTTGTTCTTTAAGGTACATACTTGTATGTATACACAGAGAAGGTGTTCACACTCTTATTTTGTTAGAAATATGTTTATCAATATGTATTATACACAAACTGACGGTTGAGATGAAAATGTATGAAGAAGATCAGTATGCTATCTGATTTCAGTGAGTTTATGCTTTTTGCTAAGAAGCAGTTAATAAACCTGGTAAATGGTATGATGAGGATATATAGTGCTGTTCTGTTGGGCAGAAGCCCTGACTGTATTGCAATGGTCAATTGCAGATTTCCTGGAGCAAAATGTCACTCAAATCATGAGTGAAAAAATGAGTGGAAACTAACCAGGCAAAGAGAATGAGAAACTTTTGAAGCAGAGAAAAAAGTGTATTAAAGATCTTGGGGCAAAAACTAACCAGAGTTTCATATATGTGGAGGATGGAGAATAAGAGATTCCAACTGAAATTGGAAAAAATACAGTGGGGCCAGATTTTCAAAGGCTTAAAATAGGAGATGAATTCTGGTTTTTACTTAAGATCATGGGGAATCCATTAATTGGATAAAAATTTAAAAGTACCCCTCCCAATTGAAAAAGTTCACCGTGGCAGCAGTGAATTAATGAGCAAGAATGAAAGAAGGAAGGTGGAGCAAGACTTGGTGTGAGGAAGAGTTAGCAGGCTCTGCTAATAATACAGCTGAGAGATGTTAGTGACTGCTTTAGGGCAATGTGCTTGGAATGCAAACACATTATCGAATTTAGGACTGTTTAGGACTACAGAAGAAAAATGGATACTTAGGATAAAATGTGTTATATTATACATGTTGACTGAAAGTAGAAAGTAGGGTTTTCTAACAGGTTTATATATTAACTGGAAGGCTAAAGTAAGCATCACATGTTGAGAAATAAATCTGTGTTAAACATTGAAGGCATGAGATTATATGAAACTACTCAGGGGAAGAGCATACAGAACACAAAGAGAAAATGGCTAAATGGAGCCCTGAAAAATACCCTTGATAGTGTATGAGTAGAAAAGAAGGAGTCAGCAAAGGGAGAGAGAATGAACAGCCAGGGTGCTGAGCGAAAAAGGGCACAAGACTCTAAAACACAAGGGAAAACAATACTTAGAGACTAGGTGGCAGGCAAGATGTCAGATGCTTTGGAATCTTCAAGCAAATGAGAACTGAGAGGTATTCCCTGGGTTTATCAATGCAGATGTCTGTACTGATCATACTGCAACGCACTTCCAAGGTGGTGAGAGAGGTGGGGTTCAGAAAGCAGTAGGTTGCTAAGGGAAGGAGAGAGGAAATAGACAACTTTGGAAGAATTAAATTGCCAAGAATAAATGAGAGAAAGGGAAGAACTAACACGTGGTGTGGGATAAAGGAGGGAATTTTTTTCTTCTTTAAGATGACAAAATCTTGAGGCTGATAGAAAGAAATCAGTAGAAAGGCATTAAAGATAGGAAATTTTCCTCAATATATTCATATCCCAATATCATTAGGCCCATGAGAAAACAGTGATGAACTTCAGAAAATAGGAGGAGTCATTGTTTTACATACACACATTGTGTAACACAGGCTTGACAGTGGAAAGTTGGGGGAATCCAATCTGATGGCTTCTGTTTACCTTCTGAATCATGAGATGGGCCCAGACTCGGAGAATTAAGGAACAAGTAAAAAGGTGAAATGATTTGTAGAAATGGTTTCACAGTTTCCTGGGAGAAAATATTTGTGTGAGCTAAGAAGATAATGTAGGATTTCTGGAATAGTGGTGACAAATCTATTGAAATTTGGGACCCTTTATTTATGTGGTAGCTCCTACCTGCATATTAGAGTGTTTTCTTAAATACCACTAAGTCAGTCTTTATTGGAGTCATGACAGACAGGTGTCATGAGAGATAGCTGAGTAGCCAGTGCCGCAGCTCACTAGGCTAATCCTCCGCCTTGCGGCGCTGGCACACCGGGTTCTAGTCCTGGTCGGGGCGCCAGATTCTGTCCAGGTTGCCCCTCTTCCAGGCCAGCTCTCTGCTGTGGCCAGGGAGTGCAGTGGAGGATGGCCCAAGTGCTTGGGCCCTGCACCCCATGGGAGACCAGGATAAGTACCTGGCTCCTGCCATCGAATCAGTGCGGTGCACCGGCTGCAGTGCGCCTGGCCGCCACGGCCATTGGAGGGTGAACCAACGGCAAAAGAAGACCTTTCTCTCTGTCTCTCTCTCTCACTGTCCACTCTGCCAGTCAAAAAAAAAAAAAAAAAAAACTGAGCAATGAAGCTTAGCACTGAGATGAAACATGGTGGAATAGAGGGATAAAATCTAATCTCATTCAGGATAGACAGAAGATAGCATTATCATTGAAAAGAAAGTGGAGGATTCATTCATTCATTAAATAAGAAATAAAAAATTCCTGAGCAACTATTATGCTTATGTATAGGGCTACTGAGATAAATTAAAATGATTTGGCCTCTACCCAGTCGGTCTTTAAGGTCTCAGTGCCGGGAAGAACTAGTGTATTGAGAATCACTGAGTGTGATTTTTGAAAGAATGGGATTTTGAAGTTAAATATTTTCTTATGATAAACATGGAGCAAACCAGATTGGTGATCTCACCCAAGATGAGGCCTTCAGTCTAAGTAACTGAAACAAAGTTGAGGAGAAAAGTAACTCATTGTGGCGGGATCACTGGGGATGTAGAAGCAAAAGGACTGGTGATACAGGTATTGTCCATGGACATGGAAGTCAGAGGATGGGAGACATCAGCGGGGGGCGGGGGGAGTAATGCAAATTATCAGTGAACGACAGGATAATCAAGAGATTGGGAGAATAGTAGTTACAAGAAAAGAAAGCCAAATGAAGTGAGCTTCAAATTTTGTGACGGTTTATGAACGTGAGTGGAAGACTCATAACTGACAGTATGGAGAAACTATCAGGACAACAATGATGACACCTTCAGAAAATGAATTTCATTGAAAGTAGGAGAGAGAATTTTCTTGAGAGATTTCAGGTAAAAGAGAAGATCACAAGAAACTGATTTTGGGGAAGCTGAGAGATGGAGGGAGCCTAGGAAAGAGAATGTTGAAGTAAGGAAGTTTTCTTTTTAAAAGAAAAACTTTTTAAAAATTTTTATTTAGAGTATACAAATTTCATGTATTTTGTATATACAGATTTATGAACATAGTGATACTTTCCACCCTGTCTCCCTCCTTCCCATGTTCTCACCCTTTCTCCTTTTTCTCTTATTCCCCCTCTTAATTTTTACAATGATCTACTTTCAAATTATTGTATACTCATAAGATTAACTCTATACTAAGTAAAGAATTCTACAAAGAGTAATAAGAAAAAAAAAAAAGTGTTCCTCAACAGTAGAGATAAGGGCTGCAAACAATTGTTGAATCTCAAAATGTCAATTTAACTCCTACATATTACATTTTTGGTACTCTACTAGTTACTACTTATCAAGGAAAACATGGTATTTGTCATTTGGGGGCTGACTTATTTTACTAAGTAAAATGGTTTTCAGTTGCATCCATTTTGTTGCAAATGATAGTATTTCATTCTTTTTTACTACTGAGCAGTGTTCCCCACATGCTTGCCAGCATTCATTTTGATTTCTGAAAAAGAGCTAACTGGGGTGAGGTGAAACCACATTGTGATTTTGATTTACATTTCCCTGATGGCTAGTCATCCTGAGCGGTTTTTTTTTCATGTGTCTGTTGGCCATTTGAATTCTCTCTTTTGAAAATTTCCTGTTCATGGCCTTTGCCAAGTCCTTAACTGGATTGCTTGTTTTGTTGTTGTTGAGTTTCTTGAGTACCTTATATATTCTAGATATTAACCCTGTATCAGTTGAATAGTTTGCATATATTTTTGCCCATTCTGTCAGTTTCCTCTTCACTTTGCTGAGTGTTTCTTTTGCAATGCAGAAGTTTCTTAGCTTAATGTAATCCATTTATCAATTTTGGCCTTTATTGCCTGTGCTTCTGTGGTCTTTTCCAGGAAATCTTTGCCTATGCCAATGCCTTGCAGTGTTTCCTCAATGTTCTCTTCTAGAAATTTGATGCTATCAGGTCATAGATTTAGATCCTTGATCATTTTGAGTTGATTTATTTCTTTTTTTTCTCCTTTTTGACAGGCAGAGTTAGACAATGAGAGAGACTGAGAGAAAGGTCTTCCTTTTTTTTTTTTAACTTTTATTTAATGAATATAAATTTCCAAAGTACAGAATATTGATTACAATGGCTTCCCCCTCATAATGTCCCTCCAACCCGCAGCCCTCCCCTTATCCACTCCCTCTCCCCTTCCATTCATATCAAGATTCATTTTCGATTCTCTTTATATACAGAAGATCAGTTGAGCATACATTAAGTAAAGATTTCAACAGTTTGCTCCCACACAGAAACATAAAGTGAAAAATACTGTTTGAGTACTAGTTATAGCATTAGATCTCAATGTACAGCACACTAAGGACAAAGATCCTACATGAGGAGTAAGTGCACAGTGACTCCTGTTGTTGACTTAACCAATTGACACTCTTGTTTATGGCCTCAGTAATCACCCTAGGCTCTTGTCATGAGCTGCCAAGGCTATGGAAGCCTCCTGAGTTCACTGACTCTGATCATTTTTAGACAAGGCCATGGTCAAAGTGGAAGTTCTCTCCTCCCTTCAGAGAAAGGTACCTCCTTCTTTGATGACCCATTCTTTCCACTGGGATCTCACTCGTGGAGATCTTTCATTTAGGTATTTTTTTCCCCAGAGTGTCTTGGCTTTCCATGCCTGAAATACTCTCATGGGCATTTCAGCCGGATCTGCATGCCTTAAGGGCTGATTATGAGGCCAGAGTGCTATTAGGACATTTGCCATTCTATGGGTCTGCTGTGTATCTCACTTCCCATGTTGGATCATTCTCTCCCTTTTTTATTCTATCAGCTAGTATTTTCAGTCACTATTCTTTTTTCTGTGCTCCCTTTGGTTCTTAGTCGTATCATTATGATCAATTGTGAACAGAAATTGATCACTGGGACTAGTGAGATGGCATTGGTACATGCCACCTCGATGGGATTGAATTGGAATCCCCTGGTTTATGTTTCTAACTCTACTGTTTGAGGTAAGTCAGCTTGAGCATGTCCCGAATTGCACATCTCTTCCCTCTCTTATTCCCACTCTTATATTTTACAGCGATCACTTTTCAGTTAAGTTTCAGCACTTAAGAAGAATTGTGTGTTGATTACAGTATTCAACCAAAAATATTAAGTAGAACAAACAAAAAAAAATACTAAGAGGGATAACATATTAAGCTGCTCATCAACAGTCAGGGTGAGGGCTGATCAAGTCACCGTTTCTCATAGTGTTCATTTCACTTTAACAGGTTTCCTTTTTGGTGCTCAGTTAGTTGTCACCTATCAAGGAGAACAAGTGGTATTTGTCCCTTTAGGATTGGCTTATTTCACTCAACATAATGTTTTCCAAATTCCTAACAGGGATCACTTTTCAGTTAAAATTTAAACACCTAAGAATAATTGTGTGTTAATTATAGAGTTCAACCAATGGTACTAGAACAAAAAAAAATACTAAAATAGATAAAGTATTACATTGTACATCAACCATCAGGACTTCCTTTTCCATTGGTTCACTCCCCAAATGGCCACTACGGCTGGTGTGCTGTGCCAATCCGAAGCCGGGAGCCAGGTTCTTCCTCCTGGTCTCCCATGCGGGTGCAGGGCCCAAACACTTGGGCCATCGTCCACTGCCTTCCCAGACCACAGCAGAGAGCTGGACTGGAAGAGGAGCAACCAGGACAGAATCCGGCACCCCAACTGGGACTAGAACCCAGGGTGCTGGTGCCACAGGTGGAGGATTAGCCAAGTGAGCCACAGCGCCAGCTTGAGTTGATTTTTGTATAAGGTGTAAGGTGGGGTCTTGTTTCATACTTTTGCACAGAGAGATCCAATTTTCCCAGCATCATTTTTTAAAGAGACTGTCCTTTCTCCAAGAATTGATTTTAACTCCTTTGTCAAAGATTAGTTGGTTATAGATGTATGAATTAATATCTGTGGTTTATATTCTGTTGCATTGGTCTACATGTCTATTTTTGTGCCAGTACTAGGCTATTTTGATTACAACCACCCTGTAATATGTCTTGAAATCTGATATCACAATGCCTTTGGCTTTGTTTTTGTTGTATATGATTGCTTTGGGTACTCAGAGTTTCTTGTGTTTCCATTTGAGTTTTAGCATTATTTTATTCAATCTGAGAAGAATATCATTGATATTTTAATTGGGATCAATTGAATCTATAAATTGCTTTCCGTAGTATGGACATTTTGATGATATTAATTCTTCCAATCCATGAAAATTAACAAAATTGATACGCTATTGGCCCAACTAACATAAAAAAGAGGAAGAAGACTCAAATTAATAAAATCAGAGATGAAAAAGGAAATGTAACAATAGATCCCACAGAAATAAAAAGAATCATCAGGAATTAATACAAAGAGCCATATGGCAACAAATTAGTAAATCTAGAATAAATGGATAGATTCTTGGACACATAGAATCTACCAAAATTAGGTCATGAAGACATAGAAACTAAAACAGACCAATAACCAAGACAGAGATTGAATCAGCATAAAGACCCTTCCAACAAAGAGAAGCCCAGGACTGACAGCATTACTGTTGAATTCTACAAGACTCATAAAGAACTAAAATTACAATTCTTCTCAAGCGATTGAAAGCAATTGAGGCCGGCGCCGTGGCTCACTAGGCTAATCCTCCACCTTGCGGCGCTGGCACACCAGGATCTAGTCCCGGTCGGGGGGCCGGATTCTGTCCCGGTTGCCCCTCTTCCAGGCCAGCTCTTTGCTGTGGCCAGGGAGTGCAGTGGAGGATGGCCCAGGTGCTTGGGCCCTGCACCCCATGGGAGACCAGGATAAGTACCTGGCTCCTGCCATTGGATCAGCGCGGTGCGCCGGCCGCAGCGCGCCGGCCGTGGCGGCCATTGGAGGGTGAACCAACGGCAAAGGAAAACCTTTCTCTCTCTCTCTCTCTCTCACTGTCCACTCTGCCTGTAAAAAAAAGAAAGAAAGAAAGAAAGCAATTGAAAGGGAGAGAATCCTCTGAAACCAGCATCACCTTAATTCGTAAACCAGAAAATAAAAAGGCTTAACAGAGAAAGAGGACTATAGACCAATATCCCTGATGAACATAGATGCAAAAATCCTCAACAAAATATTAGCTAATTGAATCCAACACATCAGAAAGATTATTCACATGAACTAAGTAGGTATGCAAAGATGGTTCAACATTTGCAAGTCAATAAATGTGAAACATCACATTAACAAACTGAAGAATAAAAAACCATATGATTATATCAATAGATTCAGAGAAAAGCATTTGATAAAATATAACACCCTTTCATGATGAAAACCATAAGCAAATTGGGTATAGAAGGAACATTCCTCAACACAATCAAGGCAATTTATGAGAAACCCACAGCCAGCATACTATGGGCCAAGTAAACAGAAGAATTTCTGCTAAGATCCAGAACCAGACAGGATGCCTACTTTCCCCATTGCTGTTCATTATATTCCTGGAAGTTTTAGCCAGAGCCATTAGGCAAGAAAAAGAACTGAAAGGGATACAAATTGGAAAGGAGGAAGTCAAATTATCCCTATTTGCAGATGGCATGATTCTATATATAGGAGAACCACAAAAAGACTCCACTAAAATAATATTGCAGTAAATGAAAAAGTTTGGTAAAGTAGCAGGATATAAAATCAACACACAAATATCAATATCCTTTGTATATACAGAGAATGCCATGGCTGAGAAAGATCTTCTAAGATCAATCCCATTCACAATAGTTACAGAATATATTATATTGCTTTCTATTGTTTTGTTTCTAAACCCCTTTAACATTTACAATTCAATAAGGTACTTTTTAAAAGGACCATAGAGGGCCGGCGCCGCGGCTCACTAGGCTAATCCTCCGCCTTGCGGCGCCGGCACACCGGGTTCTAGTCCCGGTCGGGGCACCGGATTCTGTCCCGGTTGCCCCTCTTCCAGGCCAGCCCTCTGCTGTGGCCAGGGAGTGCAGTGGAGGATGGCCCAGGTGCTTGGGCCCTGCACCCCATGGGAGACCAGGAAAAGCACCTGGCTCCTGGCTCCTGCCATCGGATCAGTGCGGTGCGCCGGCCGCATCGCGCTGGCCGCGGCGGCCATTGGAGGGTGAACCAACGGCAAAAGGAAGACCTTTCTCTCTGTCTCTCTCTCTCACTGTCCACTCTGCCTGTCAAAAAAAAAAAAAAAAAAAAAAGGACCATAGACTATGTGAAGATTTCTCATCAGTGAATTCCGTAGTCAATTCTTTATCTTAATGAATGTGCTGTGTAAACTGGTACTGTATCAGGAACTACTAATTAAAGCAATTTAGACACAAGTTTATGATTTAAAGAAAAGCAGGTGTATAACTCACAATTTTATACATTGTTTACTGTAGATCCTAGCTTGACTAAATTACTTGTTAGTTCTGCAAATTCAGTCTTTAAAATGATTCGTAAAAATTATGCAACTTTCCAGTATTCAATGCTACAAATATTTTAGTAGTTCAGTATCAAGTATGATAATTTATTAGATTAGACATAACAAATAACCGTAGTTCAAAGCATATGTATTTAAATGTGTATGAATGTGTGCGTACCATCATTTATATGTGTTATATATAATATATAATTATACATGTACTTCAGAAACTATGTAAAATTTATATTATGAAAAAAACATGATTTTAACACTTTTTAGCATCAAAACAAACAACATTTAAATACCATTTTTCCATGAACTTGTTTTTGTACCCTCAAATAGTATATTTGTGTATAGGTAATATAGGCAATTTTGATTGAGGGGACAAAGTTTAAAGGTGTGGTACACCTGCCTGTACTCAGAAATCCCTCAGATAAAGAGGCATACAAATTATAGTGTACACATATGAGTTTGCAAATTCTAAAATAATTTTTCTTGTGCTGTGCTATATATGAATGAAAACTAATAAAAAATTAACATACTCTCAAGAAAAATGCCATGTGCTCTTTCCAAATTTGCGTGTAGGCTGTGATCAAAACAAATTATAAGCCGGCGCTGCGGCTCACTAGGCTAATCCTCCGCCTTGCGGCGCCGGCACACCGGGTTCTAGTCCCGGTCAGGGCGCCGGATTCTGTCCCAGTTGCCCCTCTTCCAGGCCAGCTCTCTGCTGTGGCCAGGGAGTGCAGTGGAGGATGGCCCAAGTGCTTGGGCCCTGCACCCCATGGGAGACCAGGAGAAGCACCTGGCTCCTGCCATTGGATCAGCGCGGTGCGCCGGCCATTGGAGGGTAAACCAACGGCAAAGGAAGACCTTTCTCTCTGTATCTCTCTCTCACTGTCCACTCTGCCTGTCAAAAAAATAAATAAATAAAAAAAATTATATATCCTCTTCAATGCTTCCATAGTGATTGCAGATTCTTTGTTGATAATCTTTGACAACACATGTAGAAGAAAGTATTCAGAGAATGATAGTCTTAAGTTTAATAGGCAGAAAACTTGAATTTTGGAAGTTGCATACTGAACAAAACTTTTATAAGACGTTATCCAGAATGTACTCTGACAGATATCACAGAAAGTATACACGATGTATATCTGGAGCCATTGACATGAACTTGCTAAAGACATGGGAATTTGGAGCAGCTAAAGCACCAATGAATAGCTCTTCATACCTGCCTCTTAGCTTAGAACCAAGTAAGAGATCAGAGTCAAGCAGATAGGAATAGAAATAACAGCTCTATGGATCAAGGGAAATATGACCACAGTGAGTTTCCTGATACCATGTTGTGAGATTAGTCAAACCTGTTCTGGTAACTCTTCACAGCTGGATGGTAGTTAAGCTTTTCATTGGAGGCAGGCCAAGTATCAGAGAACAGATGAGAATTCTCCATTCTGCTGAGTAGCTTGTTCCGAGAAAGAACAAGACAATGCAGCTTTGTAAGCACTGTGAAATGCCTTCTCTTCAATTCACTCCACTTTTCATGAAGAGGATAAACATGGTGTGAGGTGGTGGTAGGGGCAGTGAAGAGAGATAGGAATGTAATTACAGTGGATGTCCTTCATTGTGGAAACAGGAAGATAGAGAAATACTGTTTGCCATGACAAGAGTAGAGGAAGTTCCTCAAGAATGGAGGGGGCAAGGTGGCTTAGGGGAGAATCTTGGTAAATGTGGATATTCAAAGGTCAACCTAGAGCACTGCCTGTGTAAGGAGGCTGCCTTGACACACCCACCTCTGACAGACAGCTGTCACTCTCATGGCTTTCATCCTGTTGCTATAGTCAGACCCTGCCGAACCAGTCAAGTTTGGACCTCAGTATTTTAAGACCAATAGCTCTATTCTTTTTTATTAGATTTTTAAAATTTATTTATTTGAGAGGTAGAGTTTCAGATAGAGGGAAGACAGAGAAAGGTCTTCTGTCCTCTGGTTCACTCCCCAAATGGCCACAATGGCTGGAGCTGTGCTGATCCGAAGCCAGGAGTTTCTTCTGGGTCTCCCTCGTGGGTGCAGGGGCCCAAGGACTTGGGCCATCTTCCACTGATTTCCCAGACCATAGCAGAGAGCTGGACTGGAAGAGGAGCAGCTGAGACTAGAACCGATGCCCATATGGGATGCCAGCACCGCAGGCTGAGGATTAACCTACTGCACCACAGTGTTGGCCCCAGTAGCTCTATTCTTGGAAATGATCAGTGTTTATTAGATGTTAGCTTTTTGTCCCAAAGCTTTCATTTCTAAGAAAAGGCATTATCAAGTGGTAGCCACAGGGAAGCGAGCTGTTCTGGCAGTGGGAGATTTGAGGTATTCATGATAGGAACAATAGAATGTAAAGGTAGTTATATTCATGAAGGGTCTTCATAGCCACGGAGGATTTTTTTTTATCGTGTGATGTGTTTTTGCTTTCTGAGTTCTGTGCTATATCTTTGTGTCATGTTTTCATTATATTGTTATTGCTTTGTTTTATTGTTGATACAGGTACAATGTGTTAAGAGTTTTTCTTCAGAAAAACAAGTAGCAGGACCATATATATATATATATAGGATTGGAATAAGGAGGAAATAGAGGAAGAGAAGAAATAGAATTCTTTTGGAGACTGTTATATGCAAGTGGTAGGATAATCCTAAATAAGAGTAATGGAAATAAGAACAAGGAGAATTGAATACTATAAGGAATATAAAGTCTTATAGGATCCCTGCTGAATAGACTCTTGGGTTCCCTGGTGATTTTGTTAAATAATGAGAAAAGTTTTTCAGGGTCATAGTTCAATTTCCATATCCCAAAGCCCAGAAAGCAGAGACTGGGACAGAAAAATAGGAAAGTAGCAGTCTGCCACTTACGGGAGCATGAGCCTCTACAGAGACCATAGGAACATGTCAGCTGCCTGTGTTTGGCTTTCCTTTAGCATTCTGTATATTCCCATCATCATCCTCAAATCCCTCTGTGCTAATGTTTATTTGCCTGTTGATACTACTTTGTGATTATCATCTGCTCTGTTCAGACCAGGGAGATGAATATGACAAGGCACTGCAGGACTGGAAGGGTCATCAAGACATTCAGGAATGGTGGGGAGAGTTGGAGGAAGGGTATTGCAGACGAGTGAATGCATGTGCAAATCCCTGCAAGTGACAGAGCATGATGTCTTGTTAGATGACAAGAGTTTTAGGAAAAAAAATTGGAGAAGCAGAGGTATGGCTAGACATACAGGTAAGCAGGATCGATGTTGGCTTAGCATGCTAATCAAGGGCTTTGGTAGGCAGGCAGATGTGCCTTCTGGCACCTCACCATCCTCATTTTCACATTTTGATGGGTGCTCTGCTTCAACCCCTCCAGAGCATACACGTTTCTCCAACTTTTTGATTACCTGTCTTAATGAAGTGTTGCTCTTTTCAAAGTGTTGCTCTTTTCATATGGTTACAAAACAAACAGAAACTTGATTTACCTTTTACTATTTATAAAGTGATACCCATGTTATAATGTGTTACCAATGTTTTTTTTAAATAACTACTCTTTTTTAAAAAATTATTTTATTTATTTGAAAGAGTTACAGAGAGAGGTATACTCACAGAGAGAGAGGGAGAGGGAGAGGGAAATGGAGAGAGAGAGAGAGAGAGAGAGAGGTCTTCCAACCCCTGGTCCACTCCCCAAATGGCTACAATGGCCGAAGCTGTGCCTATCTGAAACGAGGAGCCACAAGCTTCTTCCAGGTCTCCCACGCGGGTGAAGGACCCCAAGGACTTGGGATATCTTCTGCTGCTTTCCCAGGCTTATTAGCAAGGAGGTGGATCAGAAGTGGAGAAGCTGGAAATTGAACCGGCGACCATATAGGATGCCGGCACTGGATGCCTGGGCTTTAATGCACTGTGCTACAGCACTGGGCCCCAGTGACTGTTTATGACCCCTTTGGAAAGTTCAGGGATGGGGAATCAAGAGGTAGAATAGATTCTTTTGGGGCTGGAGCTGTGACACACCAGGTAAATTCCCTGGCCTGAAGCACTGGCATCCCATATGGGTGCTGGTTCAAGTCCTAGCTGCTCCACTTCCAATCCAATTCTCTGCTATGGCCCAGGAAAGCAGTAGAAGATGGCCCAAGTCCTTGGGCCCCTGCACCTGCATGGGAGACCTGGAAGAAGCGCCTGGCTCCTGGCTTCGAATCAGCTCAGCTCTGGCCCTTGGGGCCAACTGGGGAGTGAATCATTGGATGAAAGAACTAACTCACTCACTCTCTCTCTCTCTCTCTCTCTCTCTCTGCCTCTCCTCTCTCTGTGTAACTCTGACTTTCAAATAAATAAATAAATCTTAAAAAAAGAATAGGCCGGTGCTGTGGCTCAATAGGCTAATCCTCCGCCTTGTGGCACTGGCACAGCAGGTTCTAGTCCCGGTCGGGGCGCCGGATTCTGTCCTGGTTGCCCCTCTTCCAGGCCAACTCTCTGCTGTGGCCCGGGAGTGCAGTGGAGGATGGCCCAAGTACTTGGGCCCTGCACCGGCATGGGAGACCAGGAGAAGCACCTGGCTCCTGGCTTCGGATCAGCGTGATGCACCAGCTGCAGCGCGGCGGCTGCAGCGGCCATTGGAGGGTGAACCAATGGCAAAAAAGGAAGACCTTTCTTTCTGTCTCTCTCTCTCACTGTCCACTCTGCCTGTCAAAAAAAAAAAAAATAGATTCTTTAAAGCGTTGTGTGTTATCTTACAGCCAATGAAGTAAAGTTGGGATTCTGCAGGAATTTCAATGCACATGGCTCTGATTCAAGTCATACTGCAAGCTGCAAAAGTGAGACCTTTTTTTAAAAAAATTTTAGAGATTTTTATTTTTTTTTGTTTATTTGAAAGAGAGTTACAGAGCAACGTAGAGCCAGAGAGAGAGGTCTTCCATCGACTGGTTCACTCCCCAGATGACCGCAATGGCCAAAGCTGAACTGATTCAAAGTCAGGAGCCAGGAGCTTCTTCTGGGTCTCCCACGTGGGTGCAGGAGCCCAAGGACTTGGGCCATTCTCTACTGATTTCCCAGGCCATAACAGAGAGCTGGATTAGAAGTGGACCAGCTGGGTCTTGAATTGGCATCCATTTGGGATGCCAGTGCTGCAGGCTGGGGCTATAACCTGCTGCACCACAGTGCCGGCCTCCAAGGGAGACCTTTTTAAAAACTAAAGTGATACTTGAACATAGAAGAAAAAAGAAAGAATAATCCTCAAATAAAAATTTTATATTATTCAAAGAAGTGGGGATGTGGAAAAGTAAAATGCCTTAACAGCATTTGGTATGCGTGTAAATTATCTGTCATGCATACCTCTGTCTAACTAGTTTAATCTCTCCTCAGAAGTTACTAAGCTGAGTAAAGCCATTTAGAAATGAAGACCTTGGAATCATTTTTATGCGTTTCCAGATTTTCCCCTCTTTCTCTGGGGGTTGCTGTTGTATTATTTAATCCAAAAAATGCTGATCTGCTCCTGTTAGTGTCCCTGCAGAATCACCTGCATATAAACTAGAACTGCCCCCTTTTTACAAATGAAGTCTCATTGGGATATAATAGGGTGCTTCTGCTTATTTATTTTTATTT